>NC_091284.1:68506806-68813931 GCF_032444005.1 Ranitomeya imitator | reverse complement strand
TGGGGTATCAGCGTACTCAGGACAAATTGAACAACAACTTTTGGGGTCCAATTTATTCTGTTACCCTTGTAAAAATACAAAGCTGGGGGCTAAAAAATCATTTTTGTGAAAAAAAAAGAATTTTTATTTTCACGGCTCTGCGTTATAAACTGTAGTGAAACACTTAGGGGTTCAAAGTTCTCACAAGACATCTAGAGAAGTTCCTTGGGAGGTCTAGTTTCTAATATGGGGTCACTTGTGGGGGGTTTGTACTGTTTGGGTACATCAGGGGCTCTGCAAATGCAACGTGACTCCTGCAGACCAATCCATCTAAGTCTGCATTCCAAATGGCGCTCCTTCCCTTCCGAGCTCTGCCATGCGCCCAAACAGTGGTTCCCCCCCACATATGGGGTATCAGCGTACTCAGGACAAATTGAACAACAACTTTTGGGGTCCAATTTATTCTGTTACCATTGTAAAAATACAAAGCTGGGGGCTAAAAAATCATTTTTGTGAAAAAAAAAAGAATTTTTATTTTCACGGCTCTGCGTTATAAACTGTAGTGAAACACTTAGGGGTTCAAAGTTCTCACAACACATCTAGATAAGTTCCTTGGGAGGTCTAGTTTCTAATATGGGGTCACTTGTGGGGGGTTTGTACTGTTTGGGTACATCAGGGGCTCTGCAAATGCAACGTGACTCCTGCAGACCAATCCATCTAAGTCTGCATTCCAAATGGCGCTCCTTCCCTTCCGAGCTCTGCCATGCGCCCAAACAGTGGTTCCCCCCCACATATGGGGTATCAGCGTACGCAGGACAAATTGGACAACAACTTTTGGGGTCCAATTTATTCTGTTACCCTTGTGAAAATACAAAACTGGGGGCTAAAAAATAATTTTTGCGAAAAAAAAAAAAAATTATTTTAACGGCTCTGCGTTATAAACTGTAGTGAAACACTTGGGGGTTGAAAGCTCTCAAAACACATCTAGATAAGTTCCTTAGGGGGTCTAGTTTCCAAAATGGTGTCACTTGTGGAGGGTTTTAATGTTTAGGCACATCAGGGGCTCTCCAAACCAACATGGCATCCAATCTTAATTCCAGTCAATTTTGCATTGAAAAGTCAAATGGCGCTCCTTCCCTTCCGAGCTCTGCTATGCACCCAAAAAGTGGTTTACCCCCACATATGGGGTATCGTCGCACTCAGGACAAATTGCACAACAACTTTTGTGGTCTAATTTCTTCTCTTACCCTTGGGAAAATAAAAAATTGGGGGCGAAAAGATCATTTTTGTGAAAAAATAAGATTTTTTATTTTTACGGCTCTGCATTATAAACTTCTGTGAAGCACTTGTTGGGTCAAAGTGCTCACCACACATCTAGATAAGTTCCTTAAGGGGTCTACTTTTCAAAATGGCATCACTTGTGAGGGGTTCCAATGTTTAGGCACATCAGGGGCTCTCCAAACGCAACATGGCGTCCCATCTCAATTCCAGTAAATTTTGCACTGAAAAGTCAAATGGCGCTCCTTTCCTTCCGAGCTCTGCCATGCGCCCAAACAGTGGTTTACCCCCACATATGGGGTATCGTCGCACTCAGGACAAATTGCACAACAACTTTTGTGGTCTAATTTCTTCTCTTACCCTTGGGAAAATAAAAAATTGGTGGTGAAAATATTATTTTTGTGAAAAAATAAGATTTTTTATTTTTACGGCTCTGCATTATAAACTTCTGTGAAGCACTTGTTGGGTCAAAGTGCTCACCACACCTCTAGATAAGTTCCTTAGGGTGTCTACTTTCCAAAATGGTGTCACTTGTGGGGGGTTTCAATGTTTAGGCACATGGGGGGCTCTCCAAACGCAACATGGCGTCCCATCTCAATTCCTGTCAATTTTGCATTGAAAAGTCAAATGGCGCTCCTTTCCTTCCGAGCTCTGTCATGCGCCCAAACAGTGGTTTACCCCCACATATGGGGTATCGTCGCACTCAGGACAAATTGCACAACAACTTTTGTGGTCTAATTTCTTCTCTTACCCTTGGGAAAATAACAAATTTGTGGCGAAAAGATTATTTTTGTGAAAAAATATGATTTTTTATTTTTACGGCTATGCATTATAAACTTCTGTGAAGCACTTGTTGGGTCAAAGTGCTCACCACACCTCTAGATAAGTTCCTTAAGGGGTCTACTTTCCAAAATGGTGTCACTTGTGGGGATTTCAATGTTTAGGCACATCAGGGGCTCTCCAAACGCAACATGGCATCCCATCTCAATTCCAGTCAATTGTGCATTGAAAAGTAAAATGGCACTCCTTCCCTTCCGAGCTCTGCCATACGCCCAAACAATGGTTTACACCCATATATGGGGTATCAGCGTACTCAGGACAAATTGGCCAACAATTTTTGAGGTCCAATTTCTTCTCTTACTCTTGGGAAAATAAAAAATTGGGGGCGAAATGATCATTTTTGTGAAAAAATATGATTTTTTATTTTTACGGCTCTGCATTATAAACTTCTGTGAAGCAATTGGTGGGTCAAAGTGGTCACCACACATCTAGATAAGTTCCTTAGGGTGTCTACTTTCCAAAATGGTGTCACTTGTGGGGGGTTTCAATGTTTAGGCACATGAGGGGCTCTCCAAACGCAACATGGCGTCCCATCTCAATTCCTGTCAATTTTGCATTGAAAAGTCAAATGGCGCTCCTTTCCTTCCGAGCTCTGTCATGCGCCCAAACAGTGGTTTACCCCCACATATGGGGTATCAGCGTACTCAGTACAGATTGTACAACAATGTTTGACATCCATTTTATCCTGTTACCCTTGGTAAAATAAAACAAATTGGAGCTGAAATAAATTTTGTGTGAAAAAAAGTTAAACATTCATTTTTATTTAAACATTCCAAAAATTCCTGTGAAACCCCTGAAGGGTTAATAAACTTCTTGAATGTGGTTTTGAGCACCTTGAGGGGTGCAGTTTTTAGAATGGTGTCACACTTGGGTATTTTCTATCATATAGACCCCTCAAAATGACGTCAAATGAGATGTGGTCCCTAAAAAAAAATGGTGTTGTAAAAATGAGAAATTGCTGGTCAACTTTTAACCCTTATAACTCCCTAACAAAAAAAAATTTTGGTTCCAAAATTGTGCTGATGTAAAGTAGACATGTGGGAAATGTTACTTATTAAGTATTTTGCGTGACATATCTCTGTGATTTAAGGGCATAAAAATTTAAAGTTGGAAAATTGCGAAATTTTCTAAATTTTCGCCAAATTTCCGTTTTTTTCACAAATAAACGCAAGTTATATCGAATAAATGTTACCACTAAAATGAAGTACAATATGTCACGAGAAAACAATGTCTGAATCGCCAAGATCCGTTGAAGCGTTCCAGAGTTATAACCTCATAAAGGGACAGTGGTCAGAATTGTAAAAATTGGCCCGGTCATTAACGTGCAAACCACCCTCGGGGCTTAAGGGGTTAATGTCTAATCCTAGACTTACCTGCTCTATTTGGCTAAATTTTATATTTAGACATGGTAGCTTGTTCTTCAACTGGAATCTACTATGCAAAGTTGTTTTCTTATCATTTATTGTTTGAAAATAACATGTTTTTGATATTGTATGCTTTTTTCATGCACTGTTACTTATTGGTAAAATCTAAATAAAAAGTTATTGTTTAAAAAAAAAGGAACAAACACGATAAAGGCAAAGCGAATACTGCCTGACACTAATTAATATTGCCAAAAATCATATTTATAATACATATATAATGTACTATTAAAGTCAATGTTAACTTTTGATAATAATCTAACAATTTAAACATGGAGATATTGTGTTTTGTAAATACATTACAATACTGGACAGGGATAGCTGTGGATATACTGTAGAGCTCTACTCATCAAAGCTTTTACACAGAGTTCTGAAGGAATTCTAAATGAATGTATGTGGATCAATTGCTTGTGTTGTCCATTCGTTTTAGTGGAAGATGCAGCTTTAATGGAGATAGAAATGATCAAAAAAAGAATAAATAAGAAATACACAGGACTGACCTAATAATTAAATCCCAAGGGAAACTAATGTTTTGTTTTTTTGGGTGGTTCCTCATGAATTAATTTACAATAAACAGAATTGAATACAATCCCATTTTATCGCTCAGAAATCACAAGCTAGCCAAGCCCGCCATCGTTACAGAGTGAAAACCAGTAACAAAAGCAAATTTCTATCAAAATAAACAGGGAAATCAAGCTTTTGGCAGCTTTGCATATTTACTATTCATGAGGAAGTCATCTCTAATAGCTGTACCAACTGAAATGCATCTTTAATCTAGGTGAATAAATATACATTACTTTGCAATGTCCATTGTTTTATCACATCAAAGCATTCAGCATTCGGCATGGAATAAACAGAACATTTCATCATGTGGATTCTGACATGAGAATATCATTATTTTGATGAGCGAATACATTTGCACTATTCGTTACTCGCACAAATAGTATGCAATTCTGGCTATTTGTTACTCGGCAAGTAATTTGGAATTTGCCTAGGTATATTCGGGTGACCCACCAAGCATGTTTGGCATTTTATTTGCTTGCCAATCACAGTTATGCTGGCACCATCTTTGGTGTGGCATTACTGTGATTGGCTGGCCGAACACCGGGTGTTTTTTGTTCTGTCATGTGCATGACAGCGTGGCAAACACTGCTTCTGATCTGCGGTGAAATCATCCTCGCCTGTCAGAAACCTGTGGTTCCCATGCTGTCAAAAGACAGCGTGAGTACTCAGCTGTGATTGGAGGTATAAAGCTTACCTCCGGTTACTGCTGTCAGCTGATGGGACTACAGCTCCCATCAGCGGCTGCCTGCTGCCGCTAATAACAGTGACAGCAGGAGTGGCTGATGGGAGGATTCATAAGCCGCTTTCGCACTGTAAATAAATAATTTAAAAAAACCTGGTTTGGGTTTCCCCCATATTATTAATACCCAGCCAAGCAAAACGCACAGCTAGGGCTGAAACCCTCAGCTGTCAGCTTCAGCAAGTCTGGTTATCAAGAAAAGAGGGGTCCCCATGTCATATTTTTAATTATTTTCAAGAATAATTAAAGAAAACGTCGTTGGGTCCACCCCATTTTTGACAACAAGCCTTGCTTAAGCAGTCAGCTGGGGGTTAATATTCCCATGGATATTGACCCCTCCAGCCTAAAAATAGCAGCCCACAGCTGCCCAGAAAAGGCACGTCTATTAGATGTGCCAATTCTGGCACTTTGCCCGACTCTTCCCACTTTCACTGTAGTGGTGGCAAGTGGGGTTCATATTTTTGGGGTTGATGTCACCTTTCTATTGTCTGGTGATATCAAGTTCACGGGTTAATAATGGAGAGGCGTCTATAAGACACCTATCCATTACTAACCATATAGTTATATGGTTAATAAAATCACAGGCAGAATAAAGTCTTTTATTAAAAATAAAACAATATACAGATTTCCAATTTTACTTAATAATAACAAACTCAGTTATACTCACCTAATGCACAATTTCACTGAATTCCTCATTTTCTGTAAGAAAATAAAGACCAACCATATCCCTCACCGGTCCATCATTCTGTCTCATGCCATAATCCATATCTGAGGGGATAAATAGTTTTCGACCTGGACGGTACCAAGATGCGACCATCTAGGCTGATATCCACTGAATGAGCAGCAGGTCAGTGAATGAACTGCTGCGAGGGCAGCCTTAGTGACTAGCGATGATGTCACAGAGGTTGCTGCTGGGCACTGAGGCTGCGTTCCTAGCCGGGCTGTACTGCGGTGAGAAATTCTCACGGTGATCTGCGGTGAAGTCACTGAGCTTTAACTCATCACTGAGTTTTTCCCACAGTGCTGAGGTCATTGCAGTTCAGCCCGGCTGGGAACACAGCCTCACTGGCCAGCAGTAACCTCTATGACATCACTGCTAGTCACTGAGGTTTAAGCCACCAGCTGTGAGTTTCTTGAGTTTTTACAAGGGAAACCACACCAGATTTTTCATTTATTTATTTATAGTGCAGTGTTCAGCTGTCCCTAACACAGGCCTTGGAACACAAATGTGAATATGTAGCTAGCCACCCACAAGCCCAAATACTAAACAGCCACATTTCCAGACCGATTGCCCTGGAAATGTTGCCATTTATGCTTGTGAACATTGAGGTTTTATGCAACCTCATGACAGTGGCTGTCCCTCAGTACTTGGTTCCCAGCCACCACTATTTTTCATAAAAGGCCTTCCCACCTTACACCAGTATGTGTGCCATAACATCACCTGTGTCTTGAACAATGCAGTTACTAAGAAGGTCTTCTTAAACACCAACACATTGACAAGTGCTTTTGGCCAGGGATGCTAGATTTCCCTGATTTCACACTAGTTGAACCACCTGGTAGAGGCTGGGACCGAATCAGATCCTGGGACAACAGACATGCTACCAACACCTATAATTAAGGATCCAAGTTCCATCAGGATTTCTCCCTCCTCCTACGGCTTATCCTGGACCCCCACCTAATCCTCCATCTCAGAATACCAGCTACAACATGCCCAACGATATTCCGCTCAGCTTCCACGCATAACAACCGATGAGTGGCCATGTGTGTCTGACGTGTGGGCGGTTCTACAAGACACTAAGGAATCAACTAAGATGGTGAGCGGCCATGATGATATAATCAGTTTAGCATCCCATTTCTATGTCTATTTAAACACTTTCTGCTCTTAATTAAAAGGAAGTTTTGCATGTGGCGACCATGTGGTGATGGAGAAACAAAGTATACCGTGTTAGGGCTAGTGGAACGCACCAAATAATAAGATGGAATAAGGTGCTTTCGCAGCCTGGGGTCCACCGCGCAGAGATGGAACCTGCTGCCAAGTAATGAGTACAATGTGAATACACACACGGGTTAACTTCACCCTGTGTGAAGGAAGCAAACCCTGTTGCATCACAAGGCCGCAGTACCGCACGTAACAAAACTAATAATTAAATAGCACGAGAGTGCGAACTGTGCCGTACTGGCAGACGCCACTAACCACCCTGACTTGGGTTAAAGAAGCGCTCTAATGGCACGTGGCACCGTACTGGCGGTCACAGCAGTAGGCGCTGTTTCGTGTGTTAACGCTGTGAGTTCAGCCGGGCGCTAGATTACAGCCATACACCTTACGTGAACAGTCATACACAAGGGATGGGTTTTTTAAGGAACGACTTGCACTCATCAACACACACACGATTGCAATTGTACACAAGCGCATGGCCGTGCGGTCATGCGAAGCTTATATAGCTGCAGCATGCATAGGACCTTCCAATAAAGGACCAAAGGGAAGCTGCCACAGAAGTTTAGCACCTTCAGGACCTTCCTGGAGGACCAATGGGAACCGTTGCAGCATCTGAGCATGTGACCCTCGATCTCCAACGGGAGATCTCACCCTGGGCTGCTCAGAAGGGAAAAAGCAGGACTTCAGCACTGGCTTCAATGGCAGAAGCAGGAAAAGCAGCAGTAACCCTATGCACAGAGTGAGACTGAGCAAGATGCTGGGACCGACGTCTCCGCTGAGCAGACTCCACTGCGGCTGGAGAAGAATGGGAGACCACAGCAGAGATGGTTTGAGATTCCCACTGTGCAGAGGCGGGAACTCAACACCTAACATAAAGGTTGATACTATCCAGCCCAGCCTCATCTCTTCTTCTCAGCGCAGATTGGCTGATAATGAGCAGGAGGAACAGGAGATGGTTGCCTGCACTGCAAAGGATACTACCAACATCCTCTTCTCATCTGTTCAGCGTGGATGGCTTTAAGAGGAGGAGCAGGAGAAGAGGGAAAAGAAGTAGATGGAGATTATATAAATTTAATTGCATTTTGCAGTGAGAAATAAGTATTTGATCCCCTACCAACCATTAGGAGATCTGACTCCTACACACCAGTTAGACACTCCGAATCTTGTTACCTGTGTTAAAGACAGCTGTCTTGCAAAGTCACCTTTATAAAAGACTCCTGCTACAAACTCAATTAGTCAGACACTAACCTCTACAACATGGGCAAGACCAAAGAGATTTATAAGGATGACGGGGACAAGATCATAGACCTGCACAAAGCTGGAATGGGCTACAAAATCATAAGCAAGACACTGGATCTGAATGACCCATCTGTTGAAGCCATAGTAAGAAACTGGAAGGAATGCAAACTGACTGACCCCTGATCTGGGGTACCTTGCAAAATCTCACTTTGTGGTGTATTCTTGACCATGAGGAAGGTGAGAGATCAGCCTTAAACTACACGGGGGAACTTGTTAATGATCTTAAGGCAGCTGTGACCACTGGGACCACAGTCACCAAGAAAACCATTGGTAACTCATTATGCCGTAAAGGTTTAAAATCCTTCAATGTCCGCATGGTCCCCCTGCTCAAGAAGGCTCATGTGCAGGCCTGTCTGAAGTTTGCTAGAGAACACCTGGATGATTCTGTGAGTGATTGGGAGAAGGTGCTGTGGTCAGATGATAAGAAAACTGAGGTCTTTGGCATTAACTCAACTCGCCATGTTTGGATGAAGAAAAATGCTGCCTATGACCCAAAGAACCCTGTCCCCACTGTCAAGCATGGAGGTGGAAACATTATATTTTTGGGGTGTTTCTCTGCTAAAGGCACAAGATAACTTCACCGCATCAATGGGAGAACGGATGGAGCCATATACCGTAATATCCTGAGTGACAACCGCCTTCTCTCTTCTTGGACATTAAAAATAGGTTGTGGCTGGTTCTTCCAGCAAGACAATGACCCAAAACATACAGCCAAGGCAACAAAGGAGTGGCTCAAAAAGAAGCACATTAAGTTCATGGAGTTGCCTAGCCAGACTCCAGACCTTAATCCCATACAAAAACTTATGGCGGGAGTTGAAGCTCCGAGTTGCCAAGTTACAGTCTCAAAATCTGAATGATTTAGAGATGGTCTGTAAAGAGGAGTGGACCAAAATTCCTTCTGACGTGTGCAAACCTCATCATCAATTACAAAAAAACGTCTGTGCATGCCAACAAGGGTTTTGCCACCAAGTATTAAGTCTTGTTTGCCAGAGGGATCAAATACTTATTTCTCCCTGCAAAATGCAAGTAAATTAATATAATTTATACAATGTGATTTTCTGGATTTTATTTTTGATAATCTATCTCTCATGTTAAAATTAACCTACCTTAAAATTAAGGGTCAGTGAGCAAACTTACAAAATCAGCAAAGGATCACATACTTATTTGCCCCACTGTATGTATTATTGTAAATAATATTATTTTGGCAATGAAATCATGTAATTATGATCAGTGCTTTTGTTTGTGCTCACATACAAAAAGATTCCAAGTTTCAGACATCACATAGACAAGTTATTCTGTATATCTAGTAATTTCTGACATGTAATTATTATTGTTGTTATACCTGCAGCTGTCCTGTGATCCCTATGCCATTGCTTAATATATATTTCAAGCAGTACCTTAATAAGATAGTATTAAGTGCTGAAATTCCTTAATGTGAAATATTTTTTCTGCTGTTATTTTTTAGCTATCCTCATCTCCTTGCAAAAAAAACAAATGCCTGATGACAGTACTAATGATCATGAATACTGTCCCCATAGGGGATGTCATCAAGCTTCCAACAGATGTTGAACTGTTTAACATCTGCAAAACAAATCACATTTAACTGCTATTGTAATACATATTCTTAAAGGTTGGAATAGATATCAGTAGTGCATGAATTCTGTAGTATGGAGCCATTAGTCGTGTAATATTCCAACTGAGGTTACAATCAATTTAGCTACAAAATAAGATTATAACAGATTTCTCTCAATTGCAATTGCCTCTCTTATATCCTATAGCCATGAGAATACTAGGACACCAAAACAGGTCAGCAAATCACTTTAAAGCAAAAAGAATTCATCTCAAAATGTCAAAAGGTATTGAGATTTTTTTACAATTTTATTTTTTTTTATTCATTTTGTGTAAAACCAAAAGGAGTGTGGATATCCAACCACCATTTTTCAGAAGGGCTAGAAATAGGCTAAAAATCTAAAATAATAATACTCACCGAGCCGTCAAACCAACCTTTCTGTCAGCAACTATAAAGTAGCACTCTATAGCATACAAGCATGAAATATCTGAAATTTGCATGGCATTACTGCTCCAGGCAATTGGAAAAATTGAGAATACTTAGCGCATAAATTGGCTAATTCATGTGTTCCTGGCAGCCAAAATAAGACTTTTTAATTATAGCAGATCCTACTTTCCCATATAAAAGTAGGCTTCAGCCTAAGAGAGGATTCACATTAGGCAGGTTCCCAGCAACGAGAATCACCTTATCATGGCTGCTGGGTACACATAAATTTGCCAATTTATATGAAAAGTATTCTAAATTTTTCCTATTTTCCAGAGCAATAATGCAATTAAAATTTCATATACAGCTCTGGCAAAAATTATGAGACCACCACATCAAAACCCTGTCATGGGCAGCCCATTCTCCAGACTCGAACCCCATTGAAAACCCCTGGAATGTAATCAAGAGGATGATGGATAGTCACAAGCCATCAAACAAAGGAGAACTGCTTACATTTTTGCACCAGAAGCAGTGTGAAAGACTGGTGGCATGAAAGACGCATGAAAGCTGTGATTAAAAATCATGGTTATTCCACAAATTATTGATTTCTGAACTCTTCCTGAGTTAAAACATTAGTATTGTTGTTTCTAAATGATTATGAGTTGTTTTCTTTGCATTGTGTGAGGTCTGAAAGCACAGTTTTTTTTTTAAATATTGACCATTTCTCCTTTTCAGAAAAACAAAACAAAATTTGTTTCTTGGAAATTGGGAGACATGTCAGAAGTTTGTAGACTAAAAGTACTAAAGGTTTTTACATTTTATTCAAAAATATAGCTATAAAGAGAAAAATCAGGTAAACTGAGCATTTTTCAGTGGTCTCCTAATTTTTTGTCAGAGCTGTATTTCATGTTTGCATGCTATAGTGCTGCAGAGTACTACTTTATTTTTTGGTTATATATGGAGATGACCAATCGTAGTAAGCACTTGTACACACCAGTTATCTGTTTAGGAAGTAACGGTCAGTCTTTTGATATTTATCTTTCTGTCAGGTCTTTGTTTCACTGAGCTGTGCTTGGCATCTTCCAGTGCTTTGCATGTTTGGCTTCTCCAGCACTGGCTAGGCTGTAATGTACCCCACATGACATCCTAATGTGAATTTTGTGACATCCTAGCCTAGTCAGTGCAAGCAAGAGAAGATCAAGATGCCAGGTATGGGGAGATGCAAAAAATGTATCAGTGAAGACTGAACCCGTGATCAGATGAAAGCAGATGACTGCAGTTGAACAGGGTTATGCAGTGGCCAGGCACAAGCCATATAAGTAGAGATTAGAAAATAAATTCTATTAGAATTTAATTCTACTTAAATTATACAAAAGATCCATATTTGTCAAAATGTGGTTTATTTGTAATTCCCTTCTATGCGAATCCTTCAAAATGGTGATCATTAGCCACTATTTTTGTGTATTGTAAAGGGCCATCAAAAAGGTTAAGCAAACCTTTATACTCACTTTACAACTCACCTGTCCACCCCCTCTGCTCTTCACCGTCACCTGTCCAACCCTCATTCGACCTTCTGATGCCCGTCGCTCACACTGAATTCCTCTGACCTTTCACACTGAGCTCTTATGAGGCATGGTATGCATGTACAAGATCACGATGCATGTTGTGATGTCATGACTTTCTGTGCACTTCGGCAGAACCCTCTTATGCCTCATCAGAGCCGAAAGTCCCGATTCAGTGTGAGAAAACTCTGGATTTTAGCACCAGCTATAGATGTAACATGGACTGGACGGGTGATGGTCAGGAGTAGAGGGATCAGAGAGGTAAGCAGTAAGAATGAGGATTATTTTTATTTGTTAGATTTTATATCTGGACTGACTTCAGAGCATAGTAGGGGACATTAAATTTGTGAAGAATAACTTCTCTGCAATAGAATTTCCCTAGAAAATGAGTGCAAAGAGGCAAAATTTTAATTTTGCCTAATTCGCTCATCTCTACAGGTAAGTACAATATAATATCTACTTTTTTTTTACATATCTCTACTATGCTTTGGCATCTGGGGTGACTTCAGAATAATATCACGTGTATCGGATTCACTAAAAAAAGTTTGATGCAAATTGAATTTCCAGGCAAACTGTCAAATTTTTATTTTGGAAGAGTTGTTCATCAATAGTTACCAAAGTATCTCCTCTCTCTGTGAAGTAGTATTAAAAAAACTCATAAGATAGCAAGATTTGCGATCGTATCCTTGAATGCATAGTTAAATATTGTAAGTATTTGTACAATATATAATATATTATGCATATAAACTCTTAGAATAGGCAAACAATTACCTATGGTATCATAAGCTGAACAAAGTCTAGCAACTTTACCCACTTTTAGTTAAGTAGCTGCATTTTAGGATCTTTTCCTAGAACTCTGTATTTTGCTATTCTTATGTGACATCTACTGTACTTGAAAAGTACAAATAAATTAACAACTGCTTGCTACCAGTTCCTTATGTCATTAGGGTGTGTTACTACAGAATTGTCTAATGCCCGCTGCCTTGGAGTCATACTTGATTCTGAGCTTTCATTCACCCCCCACATCCGATCACTGGCTCGCTATTGTTTTCTGTACCTCAAAAACATTTCTAGAATTCGACCTTTTCTTACTTTCGACTCTGCAAAAACTCTTAGGCTATGTGCACACGTCAGGATTTCTGGCAGAAATTTTCCTGACAAAAACCTGACATTTCTGCCAGAAATCCACATGCGTTTTTTTCGCTTTTTTTTCACGGTTTTGATGCATTTTTTGTGTGTTTTTGATGCGTTTTTTCTTGCAATTTTTACAAATGCATAGAAAAGCAGGAAAAACGCAGAAAATCCGCAAAATTAATGAACATGCTGCTTTTTTAACCGCAATGCGTTTTTTTCGCGGAAAAATGCACATCATGTGCATAAAAATTGCAGAATGCATTCTAAATGATAGAATGCATAATGTATGCATTTTTAATGAGTGTTTATCGCATTTTTATCATGAAAAATGCAAAAAAAACGCCAAAAAACCTGTACTTGTGCACATACCCTTACTGTTTCACTCATTCATTCTCGTCTGGACTATTGTAACTCTCTACTAATCGGCCTCCCTCTTACCAAACTCTCCCCGCTCCAATCTGTCCTGAATGCTGCAGCCAGGATCATATTCCTCACCAATTGTTATACCGATGCCTCAACCTTGTGCCAGTCATTACACTGGTTACTAGGGTTGAGCGAAACGGGTCGTTCATTTTCAAAAGTCGCCGACTTTTGGCAAAGTCGGGCTTCATGAAACCCCATCCGACCCCTGTGCGGGGTCGGCCATGCGGTACGCGACTTTCGCACCAAAGTCGCGTTTCAATGACGCGAAAAGCGCCATTTCTCAGCCAATGAAGGTAAACGCAGAGTGTGGGCAGCGTGATGACATAGGTCCTGGTTCCCACCATCTTAGAGAAGGGCATTGCAGTGATTGGCTTGCTGTCTGCGGCGTCACAGGGGCTATAAAGGGGCGTTCCCGCCGACCGCCATGTTACTGCTGCTGATCTGAGCTTAGGGAGAGGTTGCTGCCGCTTCGTCAGAAGCAGGGATAGCGTTAGGCAGGGTCCATTAACCACCAAACCGCTTGTGCTGTAGCGATTTCCACTGCCCAACACCACCTTTGGTGTGCAGGGACAGTGGAAGCTACATTTTTTTTTTTTCCCCCTCAGCGCTGTAGCTCATTGGGCTGCCCTAGAAGGCTCCCTGATAGCTGCATTGCTGTGTGTACGCCGCTGTGCAAACCAACTGCTTTTTTCAAAGCACAAATCCTCTTGTTCCTTCCTTTCTGCACAGCTATCTTTTTTGTTTGTACACACTTTTTATTTAATTTGTGCATCAGTCCACTCCTTATTGCTGCCTGCCATACCTGGCTGAGATTACTGCAGGGAGATAGTAATTGAAGGACACTCCCTGTTTTTTTTTTTTTTTTTGTGGGAGATTAAGATTGACATTTCTGCTAGAGTGCCATCCCTGTCTGTGTCATCTCTCACTCAGTGGGCCATAGAAAGCCTATTTATTTTTTTGCTTGATTTGGGTTATAAAATCTACCTGAAAAAATCACTACATCAATCAGTGGGAGAAAAATATTGGCCTCAGGGCTTGTGTGCCACTCTTGACTCCTGTGTGTGCCATCTCTCACTCAGTGGGCCATAGAAAGCCTATTTATTTTTTTGCTTGATTTTGGTTCTAAAATCTACCTGAAAAAATCACTACATCAATCAGTGGGAGAAAAATATTGGCCTCAGGGCTTGTGTGCCACTCCTGACTCCTGTGTGCATCATCACTCACTCAGTGGGCCATAGAAAGCCCATTTTTTTTTTTTTGCTTTATTTGGGTTCTAAATTCTACCTGAAAAAATCAATAAATCAATCAGTGGGAGATTAATATTGGCCTTTGGGCTTGTGTGCCAGTCCTAAGCGTGCCATCTCTCTCTCTCAGATAGTGGGCCATAGAAAGCCTACTTTTTTTTTTTTTATTGGGTTTATAAATTTTCCCTGGAACCAAAAAAAAAAAAGTGGGAGATTAATATTGGCCTCTGGGCTTGTGTGCCAGTCCTGAGCGTGCCATCTCTCTCACAAATAGTGGGCCATAGAAAGCCTATTTATTTTTTTGCTTGATTTGGGTTCTAAAATGTACCTGAAAAAATCACTACATCAATCAGTGGGAGAAAAATATTGGCCTCAGGGCTTGTGTGCCACTCCTGACTCCTGTGTGCATCATCACTCACTCAGTGGGCCATAGAAAGCCCATTTTTTTTTTTGCTTTATTTGGGTTCTAAATTCTACCTGAAAAAATCAATAAATCAATCAGTGGGAGATTAATATTGGCCTTTGGGCTTGTGTGCCAGTCCTGAGCGTGCCATCTCTCTCACAAATAGTGGGCCATAGAAAGCCTATTTATTTATTTTTTTTTTGTTTTATAAATTCTCCCTTAAAAAAAAGGGAGATTAATATTGGCCTTTGGGCTTGTGTGCCAGTCCTAAGCATGCCATCTCTCTCTGTCTCTCAGATAGTGGGCCATAGAAAGCCTATTTATTATTTTTTTTATTGGGTTTATAAATTTTCCCTGGAACAAAAAAAAAAAGTGGGAGATAAATATTGGCCTCTGGGCTTGTGTGCCACTCCTGACTCCTGTGTGCGTCATCTCTCACTCAGTGGGCCATAGAAAGCCTTTTTTTGTTTTATTTGTTTTCTAAATTCTCCCTGAAAAAATCATTTTATTTTATTTGGTTTCTAAATTCTTCCTGAAAAAATCATTTTATTCTATTATTTTTTTTTCCTAAAGTCTCCCTGAAAAAAAAAAAAAAAAAAAAAAATCAGTGGGAGATTAATATTGCCCTTTCTGCTTGTGGGCCAGTCTTGACTCCTGGGTGTGCCATCTCTCTCTCTCTCTCCAATTGTGGGCCATAGAAAGCCTATTATTTTTTTAGCTTGATTTGGGTTCCAAAATCTACCTGAAAAAATCACTACATCAATCAGTGGGAGATAAATATTGGCCTCTGGGCTTGTGTGCCACTCCTGACTCCTGTGTGCGTCATCTCTCACTCAGTGGGCCATAGAAAGCCTTTTTTTGTTTTATTTGTTTTCTAAATTCTCCCTGAAAAAATCATTTTATTTTATTTGGTTTCTAAATTCTTCCTGAAAAAATCATTTTATTCTATTATTTTTTTTTCCTAAAGTCTCCCTGAAAAAAAAACAAAAAAAAACAAATCAGTGGGAGATTAATATTGCCCTTTCTGCTTGTGTGCCAGTCTTGACTCCTGGGTGTGCCATCTCTCTCTCTCTCTCCAATTGTGGGCCATAGAAAGCCTATTATTTTTTTAGCTTGATTTGGGTTCCAAAATCTACCTGAAAAAATCACTACATCAATCAGTGGGAGATAAATATTGGCCTCTGGGCTTGTGTGCCACTCCTGACTCCTGTGTGCGTCATCTCTCACTCAGTGGGCCATAGAAAGCCTTTTTTTGTTTTATTTGTTTTCTAAATTCTCCCTGAAAAAATCATTTTATTTTATTTGGTTTCTAAATTCTTCCTGAAAAAATCATTTTATTCTATTTTTTTTTCCTAAAGTCTCCCTGAAAAAAACAAAACAAAAAACAAATCAGTGGGAGATTAATATTGCCCTTTCTGCTTGTGTGCCAGTCGTGACTCCTGGGTGTGCCTTCTCTCTCTCTCTCTCCAATTGTGGGCCATAGAAAGCCTATTATTTTTTTAGCTTGATTTGGGTTCCAAAATCTACCTGAAAAAATCACTACATCAATCAGTGGGAGATAAATATTGGCCTCTGGGCTTGTGTGCCACTCCTGACTCCTGTGTGCGTCATCTCTCACTCAGTGGGCCATAGAAAGCCTTTTTTTGTTTTATTTGTTTTCTAAATTCTCCCTGAAAAAATCATTTTATTTTATTTGGTTTTACCAAAATCCCGCACTGTCTGTCTGCCATTTCAGCCTTCTTTTCTGCTCGCTTTCTACAACTGAACATGGACAAAACAGAATTCATCATCTTTCCCCCATCTCACTCTACCCCTCCACCACATCTATCCATCAATGTCAATGGCTGCTCACTAGTGTTGAGCGATACCGTCCGATACTTGAAAGTATCGGTATCGGATAGTATCGGCCGATACCCGAAAAATATCGGATATCGCCGATACCGATATCCGATACCAATACAAGTCAATGGGACATCAAGTATCGGAATGTATCCTCATGGATCCCAGGGTCTGAAGGAGAGGAAACTCTCCTTCAGGCCCTGGGATCCATATTAAAGTGTAAAATAAAGAATTAAAATAAAAAATATTGTTATATTCACCTCTCCGGCGGCCCCTGGACATCAGCGGGAGGATCCGGCGTCCGGCACGGCTTCTTTCTTCAAAATGCGCGCCTTCAGGACCTGTGGAATGACGTCCCGGCTTCTGATTGGTCGCGTGCCGCCCATGTGACCGCCACGCGACCAATCAGAAGCCGCGACGTCATTCCTCAGGTCCTAGAAGGCGCTCATTCTAGGACTTTAGCTGAGGAATGACGTCGCGGCTTCTGATTGGTCGCGTGGCGGTCACATGGGCGGCACGCGACCAATCAGAAGCCGGGACGTCATTCCACAGGTCCTGAAGGCGCGCATTTTGAAGAAAGAAGCCGTGCCGGACGCCGGATCCTCCCGCTGATGTCCAGGGGCCGCCGGAGAGGTGAATATAACAATATTTTTTATTTTAATTCTTTATTTTACACTTCCGATACCGATACCCGATATCACAAAAATATCGGATCTCGGTATCGGAATTCCGATACCGCAAGTATCGGCCGATACCCGATACTTGCGGTATCGGAATGCTCAACACTACTGCTCACTATCCCCAGTCCCACACGCCCGGTGCCTCGGGGTGATCCTCGACTCTGCCCTCTCTTTCAAGCCACATATCGAAGCCCTTGCCTCCTCCTGTCGTCTCAAACTCAAAAATATTTCCCGGATCCGTGCTTTCTTTGACCGTAACACTGCAAAAACGCTAGTGCATGCCCTTATCATCTCCCGACTCGACTACTGCAACCTCCTACTCTCTGGACTCCCCTCTAGCACTCTGGCACCACTCCAATCCATCCTACACTCTGCTGCCCGACTAATCCACCTGTCCCCCCGCTATTCCCCAGCCTCTCCCCTGTGTCAAGCCCTTCACTGGCTTCCTATCGCCCAGAGACTCCAGTTCAAAACCTTCACACTGACATACAAAGCCATCCACAACCTGTCTCCTCCATACATCTGTGACATGGTCTCCCGGTACCTACCTACACGCGACCTCCGATCCTCCCAAGACCTCCTTCTCTACTCCCCTCTCATCTCTTCTTCCCATAACCGCATCCAAGACTTCTCCCGTGCTTCCCCCATACTCTGGAACTCTCTACCCCAACACATCAGACTTGCGCCTACCATAGAAACCTTCAAAAAGAACCTGAAGACTCATCTCTTCCGACAAGCCTACAGCCTGCAGTGATCCTCAACCTACTGAACAGCCGCACAGCCAGCTCTTCCCTCTCCTAGTGTATCCTCACCCACCCCCTGCAGACTGTGAGCCCTCGCGGGCAGGGTCCTCCCTCCTTATGTACTCGTGTGCCTTGTTATCTGCTCATGTTTAATGTAATTGTCTATATTTGCCCCGTATTCACATGTAAAGCGCCATGGAATAAATGGCGCTATAAAAATGTATAATAATAAAATAATAAATAAATTTGGTTTCTAAATTCTTCCTGAAAAAATCATTTTATTCTATTATTTTTTTTTCCTAAAGTCTCCCTTAAAAAAAAAAAAATCAAATCAGTGGGAGATTAATATTTACATTTGTGCTTCAGTGACAGTCCTGTGTGTGTGGCATCTCTCTCATTTGTTGCCACCAACAACAGAGTGTGTAACATTGTGCCTGATTTTCGTTGTGGTCTCACTCACCTGTAAAGGGGTAGCTAAATCATACTGAAGTTATAGCTCACCGTGTAATTTGTGTGACAGCAACAAATACCGTTAGTTTGTTTACGTTTTTAAAACAATGAGGAAGTATGGTGGAAGAGGTCGTGGCCGGGGGCGTTCATTGTCAGCTGGTAATGAGGGTAGTGGTAGTGGTGGAGCATCAGCTGGTCGTGAGAAAAAAAATATTGCACCTAAGTCTGGAGCTGTGGAGCCAGGTTCGTGTTCAGGCTACACAAGGCCTCGAACGCTCCCTTTTCTGGGAGTAGGAAAACCGCTTTTAAAGCCGGAGCAGCAAGAGCAAGTTTTGGCTTATCTTGCTGACTCAGCCTCTAGCTCTTTTGCCTCCTCTCGTGAAACTGGTAAATGTAAAAGCAGCGCATCGTTAGTGGATGTTCACGGTCAGGGACAAGTCGCTTCCTTGTCCTCTTCAGCAAAAACAACAACAGAGAAGAATACAGCAGGCGACACAACGGGTTACTCCATGGAGCTCTTTACACATACCGTCCCTGGCTTAGAAAGTGAAGCAGTTAACAGTCCATGCCCATTACAAGTTGAATCTGACATGGAGTGCACTGATGCACAGCCACAGCCAGACTACTATGCTGGTCCTTTGACTCAGACCACAACATTGCCCTCGCAGGGTGCTGATCAAGAATCAGACCCTGATGAGACTATGTTGCCCCATCACGAACGCTATACCACCGACCGACACGGTGACACAGACGAAGTTGCACACGAGCTACAAGAAGAGGTAACAGATGACCCAGTTCTTGACCCCGATTGGCAGCCATTGGGGGAACAGTGTGCAGGCGGCAGCAGTTCTGAAGCGGAGGAGGAGGGGCCGCAGCAGGCATCAACATCGCAACAGGTTCCATCTGCCGGGCCCGTATCTTGCCCAAAACGCGTGGCAAAGCCAAAACCTGTTGGAGGACAGCGTGGCCATCCGGTTTAAAGCTCAGTCTGCAATGCCTGAAAAGGTATCCGATGCTAGAAAGAGTGCAGTCTGGCATTTTTTTAAACAACATCCAATTGATCAGCGCAAAGTCATCTGTCAAAAATGTTCAACTACCTTAAGCAGAGGACAGAATCTGAAAAGTCTCAATACAAGTTGCATGCATAGACATTTAACCACCATGCATTTGCAAGCCTGGACTAACTACCAAACGTCCCTTAAGGTTGTAGCACCCTCGGCCAATGAAGCTAGTCAGCAACGCAACATCCCTTCCGGCAGTGTAGGGCCACCATTTTCCGCACCACCTGCAGTATCTGTGCAGGTTTCTTTGCCAGGCCAAAGCAGTCAGGGTCAGGGAATCACCAGTTTCGTAGTAGGAAACACTGCATCTAGGGCACCGGCGGCAACAATACCATCTCCCACCGTCTCTCAGTCTGCCATGTCCACCGGCACCCCCGCTAGTTCCACGATCTCCAGCTCTCCAGTCCAGCTCACCCTACATGAGACTATGGTTAGAAAAAGGAAGTACTTAGCCTCGCATCCGCGTACACAGGGTTTGAACGCACACATAGCTAGACTAATCTCGTTAGAGATGATGCCCTACCGGTTAGTTGAAAGCGAAGCTTTCAAAGCCCTGATGGACTACGCTGTACCACGCTACGAGCTACCCAGTCGACACTTTTTTTCCAGAAAAGCCATCCCAGCCCTCCACCAGCATGTTAAAGAGCGCATCGTCCATGCACTCAGGCAATCTGTGAGCACAAAGGTGCACCTGACAACAGATGCATGGACCAGAAGGCATGGCCAGGGACGTTACGTGTCCATCACGGCACACTGGGTAAATGTGGTGGATGCAGGGTCCACAGGGGACAGCAAGTTTGGGACAGTTCTGCCTAGCCCACGGTCTAGGAAACAATTGGCTGTAGCCGTTCGCACCCCCTCCTCCTCCTCTTCGTCCTCCTGCAGAAGCGAGAGCTCGTCCACAGACCGCAGTCGCACAACCACTCCATCCGCAGCTGCCACTGTTGCACACCAGGTCTCCCATTATGGGGCAGCTACTGGCAAACATCAGCAGGCTGTATTGGCTATGAAGTGTTTGGGCGACAACAGACACACCGCGGAAGTTCTGTCCGAGTTCTTGCAGAAAGAAACGCAGTCGTGGCTGGGCACTGTAGATCTTGAGGCAGGCAAGGTAGTGAGTGATAACGGAAGGAATTTCATGGCTGCCATCTCCCTTTCCCAACTGAAACACATTCCTTGCCTGGCTCACACCTTAAACCTGGTGGTGCAGTGCTTCCTGAAAAGTTATCCGGGGTTATCCGACCTGCTCCTCAAAGTGCGTGGACTTTGCTCACATATCCGCCGTTCGCCCGTACACTCCAGCCGTATGCAGACCTATCAGCGTTCTTTGAACCTTCCCCAGCATCGCCTAATCATAGACGTTGCAACAAGGTGGAACTCAACACTGCACATGCTTCAGAGACTGTGTGAACAGAGGCGGGCTGTTATGTTTTTGTGGGAGGATACACATACACGGGCAGGCAGTAGGATGGCAGACATGGAGTTGTCAGGTGTGCAGTGGTCGAAGATTCAAGACATGTGTCAACTCCTTCAGTGTTTTGAGGAATGCACACGGCTGGTTAGTGCAGACAACGCCATAATAAGCATGAGCATCCCCCTAATGCGTCTGCTGATGCAAAGTTTGACGCACATAAAGGATCAGGCGTCTGCAGCTGAGGAAGAGGAAAGCCTTGATGACAGTCAGCCATTGTCTGGCCAGGGCAGTGTACAGGACGAGGTAGCGGGCGAAGAGGAGGAGGAGGACGAGGAGGATGATGGGGATGATTATATTTTTAATGAGGAAGCTTTTCCGGGGCCACTGGAAATTGGTGGCGCGGCAAGGCTGGGTTCTGGTTTTTTGAGGGACACAAGTGACGTGGATTTGCCTGAAACTGCCCCTCAACCAAGCACAACCGCAGATTTGAGAACTGGAACTTTTGCCCACATGGCGGATTATGCCTTACGTATCCTCAAAAGGGACACACGCATAACTAAAATGATGAATGATGACGATTACTGGTTGGCCTGCCTCCTTGATCCTCGCTATAAAGGCAAATTGCAAAATATAATGCCACATGAGAACTTGGAACCAATATTAGCAACCAAACAATCAACTCTTGTTGACCGTTTGCTTCTGGCATTCCCTGCACACAGCGCCTGTGATCGTTCTCACACGAGCTGCAGGGGCCAGCAGACCAGAGGAGTTAGAGGGGCAGAAATCAGAAGTGGCGTTGGCCAGAGGGGTTTTCTGACCAGGTTGTGGAGTGATTTTGCTATGACCGCAGACAGGACAGGTACTGCAGCATCAATTCAAAGTGACAGGAGACAACATTTGTCCAGTATGGTTACAAACTATTTTTCATCCCTTATCGATGTTCTCCCTCAACCGTCATTCCCATTTGATTACTGGGCATCAAAATTAGACACCTGGCCAGAATTGGCAGAATATGCATTGCAGGAGCTTGCTTGCCCGGCAGCTAGTGTCCTATCAGAAAGCGTATTCAGTGCTGCAGGTTCAATACTAACAGAAAAAAGGACTCGTCTGGCTACCCAAAATGTAGATGATCTAACCTTCATTAAAATGAACCACAACTGGATTTCGAAATCTTTTGCCCCACCTTGCCCGGCTGACACCTAGCTTTCCTATGAAAAGGTCTTGCCTGTGGACTATTCTGAATGCCTTTTCCAATCTCATAATTTTCTGCACCTGATTGTCCAGCATACGACATGTTTACACCTCACTAAATGGCCAAACTCCCCACACGGGGCCGTGGTATCGACAGTTGGCGACAGCACCCGTGAGAGTGCAGTTTGTCTGAAGAGGTGGGTGTGCCCGCTTTTGGTCGACGGCACTGCCACTGGGTCCCTCCTAGTACAATAAAGTGTCTCTGGCGGTGGTGGTGCGCACCCAACGTCAGACACACCGTTGTAATATGAGGGGCCCTGGGCCTGTACCGCCGGCCACAAGACAGTTCCCCCCCCCCCAGCTCAAACAGTGCTCTACCACTTGCAAAATTATCTCACAGCTCCACCAATGTTTAGTCTATGCGCTGACATCCTTCAATGCCTGCCACTGACAATACCATTGTATTGACATTTTTGTTATGTTAGGCCTTCGATGCCTGTCTGTGGTCACTCCTTCCACTAGGCCTCCACTGACCACACCACTGCTGCCCGTGTACCCCTGGAACCAATTTAAAATTGCCTACAGCCATGTGTTATTATTTTAGGCCTTCGATGCCTGTCTGCGGTCACTCCTTCCACTAGGCCTCCACTGACCACACCACTGCTGCCCGTGTACCCCTGGAACCAATTTAAAATTGCCTACAGCCATGTGTTATTATTTTAGGCCTTCGATGCCTGTCTGCGGTCACTCCTTCCACTAGGCCTCCACTGACCACACCACTGCTGCCCGTGTACCCCTGGAACCAATTTAAAATTGCCTACAGCCATGTGTTATTATTTTAGGCCTTCGATGCCTGTCTGCGGTCACTCCTTCCACTAGGCCTCCACTGACCACACCACTGCTGCCCGTGTACCCCTGGAACCAATTTAAAATTGCCTACAGCCATGTGTTATTATTTTAGGCCTTCGATGCCTGTCTGCGGTCACTCCTTCCACTAGTCCTCCACTGACCACACCACTGCTGCCCGTGTACCCCTGGAACCAATTTAAAATTGCCTACAGCCATGTGTTATTATTTTAGGCCTTCGATGCCTGTCTGCGGTCACTCCTTCCACTAGGCCTCCACTGACCACACCACTGCTGCCCGTGTACCCCTGGAACCAATTTAAAATTGCCTACAGCCATGTGTTATTATTTTAGGCCTTCGATGCCTGTCTGCGGTCACTCCTTCCACTAGGCCTCCACTGACCACACCACTGCTGCCCGTGTACCCCTGGAACCAATTTAAAATTGCCTACAGCCATGTGTTATTATTTTAGGCCTTCGATGCCTGTCTGCGGTCACTCCTTCCACTAGTCCTCCACTGACCACACCACTGCTGCCCGTGTACCCCTGGAACCAATTTAAAATTGCCTACAGCCATGTGTTATTATTTTAGGCCTTCGATGCCTGTCTGCGGTCACTCCTTCCACTAGGCCTCCACTGACCACACCACTGCTGCCCGTGTACCCCTGGAACCAATTTAAAATTGCCTACAGCCATGTGTTATTATTTTAGGCCTTCGATGCCTGTCTGTGGTCACTCCTTCCACTAGGCCTCCACTGACCACACCACTGCTGCCCGTGTACCCCTGGAACCAATTTAAAATTGCCTACAGCCATGTGTTATTATTTTAGGCCTTCGATGCCTGTCTGCGGTCACTCCTTCCACTAGTCCTCCACTGACCACACCACTGCTGCCCGTGTACCCCTGGAACCAACATCAGAAAATATAAAAATAAGTATTTTGCTTATAAAAAAGAAAATACTGGAGAGATATCAAATGCAGACATTTTAACATTAAAAACAAACACATACAACAAAAATCTGGTACAGTACTAAAAATGGCCACCAGCTACAATAACTTTCTCCTGCAAGTAGTTAACTGAAAGGTTTTTTCAATTTTAAACACAGATATGGCATCCACCGAGTGTTTTACTGTCGCGTCTTCTTTATATTATTGCCAAGAAGATGCAAAACAATGAAAATAATAAAATCATTATTTACCAAAAAAATAGAGTAAGTCAAAACCACATTGCAAATAAACATTCATTACAAATAAAGAAGCAGGGTGCGTCCGAGGGTGAGTATATACCTAATAAGAATATAATCACCCTCGGACGCGCCCTGCTTCTTTCCGACAGCCTTCCTTCCTAAGAATCAGCCCTTCTGTGGTGTAGAGAGAGGGTTTGTTACACTCCAAGGTGTTCCCCAGGTTGCCTTTCCTGAGCTTCGATCTTCCGGCTCTCGTTTAGTAGTTGTTGGAAACTACGCTGCATTAGGCCTACAAATTGGGTATGGGGTGTAGAGAGATGGTGTGTTCCACTCCAAGGTGTTCTCCAGGTTGCCTTTCCTGAGCTTCGATCTTCCGGCTCTCGTTTAGTAGTTGTTGGAAACTACGCTGCATTAGGCCTACAAATTGGGTATGGGGTGTAGAGAGATGGTGTGTTCCACTGTAGAGAGATGGTGTGTTCCACTCCAAGGTGTTCCCCAGGTTTCCTCGCCAATGCTTCGATCATCATGCTCTCGTTTAGTAGTTGTTGGAAACTACGCTGCATTAGGCCTACAAATTGGGTATGGGGTGTAGAGAGATGGTGTGTTCCACTCCAAGGTGTTCCCCAGGTTGCCTTTCCTGAGCTTCGATCTTCCGGCTCTCGTTTAGTAGTTGTTGGAAACTACGCTGCATTAGGCCTACAAATTGGGTATGGGGTGTAGAGAGATGGTGTGTTCCACTCCAAGGTGTTCTCCAGGTTGCCTTTCCCGAGCTACGATCTTCCGGCTCTCGTTTAGTAGTTGTTGGAAACTACGCTGCATTAGGCCTACAAATTGGGTATGGGGTGAAGAGAGATGGTGTGTTCCACTGTAGAGAGATGGTGTGTTCCACTCCAAGGTGTTCCCCAGGTTTCCTCGCCAATGCTTCGATCATCATGCTCTCGTTTAGTAGTTGTTGGAAACTACGCTGCATTAGGCCTACAAATTGGGTATGGGGTGTAGAGAGATGGTGTGTTCCACTCCAAGGTGTTCCCCAGGTTTCCTCGCCAATGCTTCGATCATCATGCTCTCGTTTAGTAGTTGTTGGAAACTACGCTGCATTAGGCCTACAAATTGGGTATGGGGTGTAGAGAGATGGTGTGTTCCACTGTAGAGAGATGGTGTGTTCCACTCCAAGGTGTTCCCCAGGTTTCCTCGCCAATGCTTCGATCATTATGCTCTCGTTTAGTAGTTGTTGGAAACTACGCTGCATTAGGCCTACAAATTGGGTATGGGGTGTAGAGAGATGGTGTGTTCCACTCCAAGGTGTTCCCCAGGTTTCCTCGCCAATGCTTCGATCATCATGCTCTCGTTTAGTAGTTGATGGAAACTACGCTGCATTGGGCCTACAAATTGGGTATGGGGTGTAGAGAGATGGTGTGTTCCACTCCAAGGTGTTCCACAGGTTGCCTTTCCTGAGCTTCGATCTTCCGGCTCTCGTTTAGTAGTTGTTGGAAACTACGCTGCATTAGGCCTACAAATTGGGTATGGGGTGTAGAGAGATGGTGTGTTCCACTCCAAGGTGTTCTCCAGGTTGCCCTTCCTGAGCTTCGATCTTCCGGCTCTCGTTTAGTAGTTGTTGGAAACTACACTGCATTAGGCCTACAAATTGGGTATGGGGTGTAGAGAGATGGTGTGTTCCACTGTAGAGAGATGGTGTGTTCCACTCCAAGGTGTTCCCCAGGTTTCCTCGCCAATGCTTCGATCATCATGCTCTCGTTTAGTAGTTGTTGGAAACTACGCTGCATTAGGCCTACAAATTGGGTATGGGGTGTAGAGAGATGGTGTCTTCCACTCCAAGGTGTTCCCCAGGTTTCCTCGCCAATGCTTCGATCATCATGCTCTCGTTTAGTAGTTGTTGGAAACTACGCTGCATTGGGCCTACAAATTGGGTATGGGGTGTAGAGAGATGGTGTGTTCCACTCCAAGGTGTTCTCCAGGTTGCCTTTCCTGAGCTTCGATCTTCCGGCTCTCGTTTAGTAGTTGTTGGAAACTACGCTGCATTAGGCCTACAAATTGGGTATGGGGTGTAGAGAGATGGTGTGTTCCACTGTAGAGAGATGGTGTGTTCCACTCCAAGGTGTTCCCCAGGTTTCCTCGCCAATGCTTCGATCATCATGCTCTCGTTTAGTAGTTGTTGGAAACTACGCTGGATTAGGCCTACAAATTGGGTATGGGGTGTAGAGAGATGGTGTCTTCCACTCCAAGGTGTTCCCCAGGTTTCCTCGCCAATGCTTCGATCATCATGCTCTCGTTTAGTAGTTGTTGGAAACTACGCTGCATTAGAGCTACAAATTGGGTATGGGGTGTAGAGAGATGGTGTGTTCCACTCCAAGGTGTTCTCCAGGTTGCCTTTCCTGAACTTCTATCTTCAGGCTCTCATTAAATTGTGGTTAAACGGAACAACTGCATTTGGCGTACTAGTTGGTTTGGGGCCTACTATCGGTGTCTGCCACTCCTTGCTGTTCTCCTCCACTGAACAAAGCTGTGCCGCCTGTTTACTACTGTTGCCAATTTTGAACTGCATTTCGACTACTTACTGATTTGGGCCTACTCTCTGTGTCAGCCTCTCATTCCAGTTGTCCTCCACTGCAATGCCCCCTGATTAGTCCTGTGTTACCAATTTTGAACTGCATTTAGCCCACTTTATTCTTTGGGCCTATATCTGTGTTTCCTCCTCATCCTGCCCATTGCCCAGCCAGTGATAGATGAGTCTGCTGGTACATTGACCCATAACGCAACATTTCCCGTGCACGCTACACTGCAAGATTGTGACCCTGCTGAAAGTCAGGTCCCCCTTCCCGCTTACCATACCACCTTACACGGGGACAAACAGGAAGGTGCAGATGAAAGTGCAGGTTCCTTCATCAGGTGGGGGGAGGAATACTAGTTGGCGACGTCACTGGCACAGGGCCTCTCATAGTACGCAAAAGTGTTGCTGCTGGTGGGAGGCGCCCCCGCCGTGCAAACACACCGCTGTACTTTGAGGGGCCCTGTGCCAGTGCCAATGCCAACGAGTGGGGCCCCCCTGCTTGCTCAGGTTCACAGCACTTGCAAAGTTGAAATACTTACCTCTCCCTGCTCCACTGCCGTGACGTGGTCCAGATTTCCTGGGCCCACTAATTACTTGAACCAGCCCTACCCACCACAACTTTAGCCAAATGAACCCCAATTTCAAATGCCTTCCAATTATTATAAGGTAAATTACGCTTGACAAGCTTCATTAAGAAGAATGGATGGTTTTGACATTAAAATGGGCACTCTAGGTGTTTTCCTGGCCCCCACTCACTGCCGACTATGCTGCCCCATTGACTTGCATTGGGTTTCGTGTTTCGGTCGATCCCGACTTTACGTCATAATCGGCCGATTTCACTCGACCCGACTTTTGAGATAGTCGGCTTTCGCGAAACCCGGCTCGACTCTAAAAAGGTCAAGGTCGCTCAACTCTACTGGTTACCCATCCACTCCAGAGTCCAGTACAATCTTATTACCCTCATCCACAAAGCACTCCATGGCTCAGCACCACCCTACATCTCCTCCCGTGTCTCAGCCTACTACCCTATCCGTGCTCTCCATTCTGCTAATGACCTCAGGTTAACATCTTCAACAATTAGAACCTCCCATTCCCATCTCCAAGACTTTTCACGTGCTGCGCCAATTCTTTGGAATGCACTACCCAGGTTAACACGATTAATCCCCAATCCCCACAGTTTTAAGAGTGCCTGAAAAACGGATTTGTTCAGACTGGCCTACCGCCTCAACGCATTAATTTAACTATCCCTGTGTGGCCCATTCAAAAAACTTAAACCATCATCAGGTTCCTCGCATCATGTTCTCATACACTGTATACAGTTATTAGCCCTCTGTGTCTGTACTGCTACATACTTAGGCAGTTAACTGGTTCATGCAGCTTTACATGAACACCCGAGCCTTACACTATGGCTGGTCTGAACAACGAAAGCAATTGTTACCATCCACCTCTCGTGTCTCCCCTTTTCCTCATAGTTTGTAAGCTTGCGAGCAGGGCCCTCACTACTCTTGTTATCTGTTTTGATCTATGTCTTTATTGTTATGCTGTAATGTCTATTGTCTGTACAAGTCCCCTTTATAATGTAAAGGGCTGCAGAATATGTTGGCGCTACATAAATAAAATTATTATTAAAAAAATTAATAATGTCAGCACTTATTGCACTTTAGATGCATTTAGGCTCCTAACCATGATAATGGTCAGGTATTAATTCATTCATTATTTTTTTCTGAAATTTCTGGTAGGAATAACAAAGAAACACATCATCTTCAAAAAAAATATAAAAGATTCTCCGGCATTTTCATTATATGAGCAATAAAAATATAACAAGTGTCCAGAGAGGTGACAGGTCCTCTTTAAGTCTAGAAATTTACATATTAAAAGCACAGCTGAACTTGCAATTTATGAAATGGTCACTGTTGTTTCAACACACTTTGCATGAACCAATATTAAGAGTAAATATAATAAGCCTTATAAAGTTTCTAGACAGAGAAAAACGTTTCTTTATTCACTTACTGGTTATTTTTTCCTTCCACCCCCTCCTGAATTCATTCATCACAATACAGCTAAAATCCATCTTGCTCACTATAGGAGAATTTGTCAGCTCCCTAAGGGAAGCGATGCATTCTGAAATCTCTGAAAAGGGAAGGAGAAAGAGCAGAGTGAGGGAGACAGACACACAGCTGACGCTGCTGCTTTTTGATAAAAGTTTTATCTCACCTCAAAAGCTGATTTTACAGCTACACTGCATAGTTTTGTACACAATGCCCTTCATGCTACTGCTGCTTCTAGAGTTGTGTTACAGAGAGACAGGTAAATCTCTTGTGTCTGTGTGCGATTCTGTGTATGAGAAAAATAATAGTGGCTAATTTCCACCCACTAGCTGAGAGATAACTGAAAATTAGTGGTAAAGCCTGCAGAAGGGAAAAGGGTGAACATTCAGAACATTGTTATCTATCATGCACATACACAACAGCTTCTAAAAAGCTGACATTAAAACTAACCTGAAATAACTTTCACTTATTGATCCATTGCTCAACTAAATCTTGAAGAAAGTTATGGGATAGTATTTCCTAATTTGCAGCTGATGAGTGAATAGCAATCGAGTGCTAGAGTGGATAATATCCACCATGTGTTTGATTATTTCCTCCTGCCAAATGCTCGGGAAGAGATATGAGCACTCGTCGCATATGTTCGTATAAATGGGTTGAAATCACTGTTTTGTATGATGTTCACTTATTTTTTTTTAGCTACGTAGAGAACAGAATTGATTCAATCATCTAAAAACAAATGGAATAAAAAATGTTTTGACAATCTTTAAGTGCCAAAAATAAAGGGTTGAAATTGCTGATCATATAAAGTTGAAGGACCTTACTTGGTAAATGGCAGAATTGAGAAATAGAAGAAAATTATTTTCTTTTTCAGTTCAATTATGCAACATCAACATTTTTTAAGACTGTAATAGCAACAGGTGAATCCAAGATATGCTTACTTAGGAAGTAGGCTGTTATACTTCTATTAGACTAGAGTCCTCAAACATGTGGTCCAAGGGTATCTTTGGGACAGCAAAGAGCAGGCTAAAGGTGGAAGCACATGGGCAACCCTTAACCCCTTAAGCCCCGAGGGTGGTTTGCACGTTAATGACCGGGCCAATTTTTACAATTCTGACCACTGTCCCTTTATGAGGTTATAACTCTGGAACGCTTCAACGGATCCCAGTGAATCTGACATTGTTTTCTCGTGACATATTGTACTTCATGACAATGGTAAAAATTCTTTGATAGTACCTGCGTTTATTTGTGAAAAAAACGGAAATTTGGCAAAAATTATGAAAATTTCGCAATTTTCCAATTTTGAATTTTTATGCAATTAAATCACAGAGATATGTCACACAAAATACTTAATAAGTAACATTTCCCACATGTCTACTTTACATCAGCACAATTTTGGAACCAAAATTTTTTTTTGTTAGGGAGTTATAAGGGTTAAAAGTTGACCAGCAATTTCTCATTTTTACAACACCATTTTTTTTAGGGACCACATCTCATTTGATGTCATTTTGAGGGGTCTATATGATAGAAAATACCCAAGTGTGACACCATTCTAAAAACTGCACCCCTCAAGGTGCTCAAAACCACATTCAAGAAGTTTATTAACCCTTCAGGGGTTTCACAGGAATTTTTGGAATGTTTAAATAAAAATGAATATTTAACTTTTTTTCACACAAAATTTATTTCAGCTCCAATTTGTTTTATTTTACCAAGGGTAACAGGATAAAATGGATGCCAAACATTGTTGTACAATCTGTACTGAGTACGCTGATACCCCATATGTGGGGGTAAACCACTGTTTGGGCGCATGGCAGAGCTCGGAAGGAAAGGAGCGCCATTTGACTTTTAAATGCAAAATTGACAGGAATTGAGATGGGACGCCATGTTGCGTTTGGAGAGCCCCTCATGTGCCTAAACATTGAAACCCCCCACAAGTGACACCATTTTGGAAAGTAGACACCCTAAGGAACTTATCTAGATGTGTGGTGACCACTTTGACCCACCAATTGCTTCACAGAAGTTTATAATGCAGAGCCGTAAAAATAAAAAATCATATTTTTTCACAAAAATGATCTTTTCGCCCCCAATTTTTTATTTTCCCAAGAGTAAGAGAAGAAATTGGACCTCAAAAATTGTTGGCCAATTTGTCCTGAGTACGCTGATACCCCATATATGGGTGTAAACCATTGTTTGGGCGTATGGCAGAGCTCGGAAGGGAAGGAGCGCCATTTTACTTTTCAATGCAAAATTGACTGGAATTGAGATGGGATGCCATGTTGCGTTTGGAGAGCCCCTGATGTGCCTAAACATTGAAATCCCCACAAGTGACACCATTTTGGAAAGTAGACCCCCTAAGGAACTTATCTAGAGGTGTGGTGAGCACTTTGACCCAACAAGTGCTTCACAGAAGTTTATAATGCAGAGCCGTAAAAATAAAAAATCTTATTTTTTCACAAAAATGATCATTTCGCCCCCAATTGTTTATTTTCCCAAGGGTAAGAGAAGAAATTAGACCACAAAAGTTGTTGTGCAACTTGTCCTGAGTGCGATGATACCCCATATGTGGGGGTAAACCACTTTTTGGGTGCATAGCAGAGCTCGGAAGGGAATGAGCGCCATTTGACTTTTCAATGCAAAATTGACTGGAATTAAGATGGGACGCCATGTTGGTTTGGAGAGCCCCTGATGTGCCTAAACATTAAAACCCCCCACAAGTGACACCATTTTGGAAACTAGACCCCCTAAGGAACTTATCTAGATGTGTTTTGAGAGCTTTGAACCCCCAAGTGTTTCACTACAGTTTATAACGCAGAGCCGTTAAAATAATTTTTTTTTTTCGCAAAAATTATTTTTTAGCCCCCAGCTTTGTATTTTTACAAGGGTAACAGAATAAATTGGACCCCAAAAGTTGTTGTTCAATTTGTCCTGAGTACGCTGATACCCCATATGTGGGGGGGAACCACTGTTTGGGCGCATTGCAGAGCTCGGAAGGGAAGGAGCGCCATTTGGAATGCAGACTTAGATGGATTGGTCTGCAGGCGTCACGTTGCATTTGCAGAGCCCCTGATGTACCCAAACAGTAGAAACCACCCACAAGTGACCTCATATTGGAAACTAGACCTCCCACGGAACTTATCTAGATGTGTTGTGAAAACTTTGAACCCCCAAGTGTTTCACTACAGTTTACAACGCAGAGCCGTGAAAATAAAAAATCCTTTTTTTTCCCACAAAAATGATTTTTAGCCCCCCAAATTTTTATTTTCCCAAGGATAACAAGAGAACTTGGACCCAAAAAGTTGTTGTCCAATTTGTCTTGAGTACGATGATACCCCATAGGTTGGGGTAAACCCCTGTTTGGGCGCACGGGAGAGCTCGGAAGTGAAGGAGCACTGTTTTACTTTTTCAATGCAGAATTGGCTGGAATTGAGATCGGACGCCATGTCACGTTTGGAGAGCCCCTGATGTGCCTAAACAGTGGAAACCCCCCAATTATAAATGAAACCCTAATCCAAACGCACCCCTAACCCTAATCCCAACTGTAACCCTAACCACACACCTAACCCTGACGCACCCCTAATTCTAATCCCAACCCTAATCCCAACCGTAAATGTAATCCAAACCCTAACCCTAGCCCTAACCCTAACCCTAGCCCTAACCCTAATGGGAAAATGAAAATAAATACATTTTTTTTAATTTTATTATTTTTCCCTAAGGCTAGGTTCACATTGCGTTAGGGAAATCCGTTTAGCACTAGCGGATTGCGCTAACGCAATGTCTTTTTAGGTGTCGTGTTTAGTGGTCGCGTTAACGTCCCCGCTCTGGAAGATCGGGGATCGGACCTCGGGCGCGCCGCAGACGCTGCAAGCAGCGTCTGCGGCGCGCCACAAAAGAATGGCACCTTGCTAGCGCGAGCCGAAAATGGCACGCTCTAGCGATGCGCTACACCCGAAAATCACATTGCTGTCAATGGTTGTGCTAACGGACCCATTGCACGGCGTTAATTGTGACATTTTCGCCGTGCAACGCTGTCCGTTAGCGTTAACCAATTAACACAATGTGAACCTAGCCTAACTAAGGGGGTGATGAAGGGGGGTTTGATTTACTTTTATAGCGTTTTTTATATCGGATTTTTATGATTGGCAGCCGTCACACACTAAAAGACGCTTTTTATAGCAAAAAAGTTTTTGCGTCTCCACATTTTGAGACCTATAATTTTTCCATATTTTGGTCCACAGAGTCATGTGAGGTCTTGTTTTTTGCGGGACGAGTTGATGTTTTTATCGGTTACATTTTCGGACACGTGACAGTTTTTGATCGCTTTTTATTCCGATTTTTTCTGAGGCAGAATGACCAAAAACCAGCTATTCATGAATTTCTTTTAGGGGAGGCGTTTATACCGTTCCGCGTTTGGTAAAATTGATGAAGCAGTTTTATTCTTCGGGTCAGTACGATTACAGCGATATCTCATATATATCATTTTTTTAATGTTTTGGCGCTTTTATACGATAAAAGCTATTTTATAGAAAAGATAATTATTTTGGCATCGCTTTATTCTGAGGACTATAACCTTTTTATTTTTTTGGTTATGATGCTATAGGGCAGCTGTTTTTTTGCGGGACAAGATGACGTTTTCAGAGGTACCATGGTTATTTATATCCGTCTTTTTGATCGCGTGTTATTCCACTTTTTGTTCAGCGTTATGATAATAAAGCGTTGTTTTTTGGCTCGTTTTTTTTTTTTTTTCTTACGGTGTTCACTGAAGGCGTTAACTAGTGGGCCAGTTTTATAGGTCAGGTCGTTACGGACGCGGCGATACTAAATATGTGTACTTTTATTGTTTTTTTGTTTTTTTTTAGGTAAAGAAATATATTTATGGGAATAATATTTTTTTTTTCTGCTTTATTTAGGAATAATTTTTTTTTTTTTTTTACAAGTGTGGAAATTTTTTTTTTACTTTTTCACTTTGTCCCAGGGGGGGACATCACAGATCACCGATCTGACAGTGTGCACAGCACTCTGTTAGATCGGTGATCTGACATACAGCCGGGCAGGATTAGAGCTGCAGCTGCAGCCTGATCCTGACCCGGAAGTGCTCCCTGCAGGACCCGGATGCAGCCCGGCGGCCATTTTGGATCCGGAGACTGCAGGGAGAAGACGCTCGGTACACGGTGAGTACATCACCGTGTACCGATCGTCTCAGGTAAGCCCGCAGGGAGCCCCCTCCCTGCGCGATGCTTCCCTGCACCGCCGGCACACCGCGATCATCTTTGATCGCGGTGTGCCGGGGGTTAATGTGTAGGGAGCGGTCCGTGACCACTCCTGGCACATAGTGCCGGATGTCAGCTGCGATAGGCAGCTGACACCCGGCCGCGATCAGCCGCGCTCCCCCCGTGAGCGCGGCCGATCGCATATGACGTACTATCCCGTCACTGGGAATTAAGTCCCAGGTCACCTGGACGGGATAGTACGTCATATGGGATTAAGGGGTTAAGATTTCAAATGAATATATATAGTTGATGGCTCTACAATATATTCGAGTTTTAAACCTGAGATGTGTTCTTTGGAAGTTCAAACCAACCAGGGTTTCCAGTCAGATAAGAAGACCGGAACCCAGTTGTTCTTGTAAGTAATCATCTTCTCATATGGACATGTTTAGTTAATGGAACACAGAACATTTTCCAAGCGAGGTATATTGGGACTTTTCCACATTTTGGCAGTTTGAAGTGTGCATAAAGTTATCACACTTCCCTTTGCAGGCACTGCGTGAATAACCAGAAGTAACAATACTAATGAAGGAACACACTTATTTTTAGTATGGATAACACTTGAAATAAGCAGGAACATAAAGACTCAGAAATTTGAAATAACTCGACACTACCACATGATATGCAAAAGTGTATCCCTGTGCCCACAACCCCACCAGCAGAGATGAGATGTGTTCGGGAACATGTGATTCAACTTTACTGAGATATAGTAGCAATGTAAAATGGTTAGAATGTAAATTTCATAGTAGCATGAGAATGTATGAGTCATACATTTTATAAAATAGTTTTGGCAAAGAAAACATTTGGAATGTCATTATTCTACCTACCCAAGAGATTTCATGCTTGGAGAATTATGCTAAGTCTGACTCGATGTCCGACAAGAATGTAGGAAATTTGGCCTTATATAGAGAACAAATTGAATGGGCTAGTTGTGTTCTTAGATAGGCTATTTGGCTATTAAAATAACATCATCAATATCATCAGCATACACGGATATACAGTGGGAAAAACTTGCCACCTGAACGTCCTTGATCTTAAGGTTTTGTCTAATTGCTTCAGATAGTGGTTCTATGGACAATATAAAAATTAATTATTAGAGAGGGCACCTCTGCCTCATCCTATTAGAAATCTGGAAATCATCTGATAGAATACCTCTTACAAAGACCTTCGCCGAAGGAGAAGAGTACATAGTACTTTTATAATTGATATAATCGAGCCCCCAAACACCATGCGGCTCAGCACCGAAAAGATAAACGACCACCTCACATGGTAAAAAAAGACTTTTCAGCGTCCAACGTAACCAACACAGCTGAAGTCTCAAATTTGTCTATCACCTTTGTTAAATCAATAACCCAACGTGTAAGTTCTGCAGCATGCCTGTCTTGGATAAATCACACCTAATCTGCTGAGACCATTAAAGGCAAAATGGCAGACAAGCAGAGGCGATACATACAGCATATAGTTTCAAGCCTGTGTTCTAAAGTGAGATTGGTCTAAAGTTTTGAGGAACTTCTGGGACTTTGCCTTCTTTAAGGAGTGTAATTATTATTTTTGAACGCATTTCACTAGGGAAAACCTAGGGGACTAACTGTGAGGAAAATGTCTTGTTATAAAAATTGGAGAAGCCATCCTGGCCAGGGACTTTTTTTGTTGGAAAGGAATTAATGACTTTTAAGATCTCTGACTTTGTAAGCGGAGCATTCAAAGATTCTAATTGGTATTGAGAGCGGGAATGAAGATTCAAATTCAATAGAAAAGTTCTATGCCCTCTTGTTGAGGAGTTTAGGTATCTGGAGCCGGGTTCAGGTTATAAAGTGCTGAGTAATATGATTTGAACTCTTTAGCTATATCTTTAGGGTTAAACAGTTTTGATTAGTTAGAGTTTTCTTTGACAAAAGAATTTTGGCTTTAAGTCCGTGAAATTTGACTCTACAGGGTAAGTGGGAAGAGCCGGACAAAGCACCAGAATTTGCGCATCTAGTAGATGTGTCTTTTCTGGGCCACGGCAGGCTGATATTTTTAGGATAGGGTCAATATCCATGGAGCCTTACCAGCCTGAGAAAACCAGTTCCGTGGTGTCTTCTTTAGCAAGGCTTGGTTTATTTATTTAAATAATTTAAATAATACAGTGGGGGCTCCTCTAATCTTGATAACCAACCTTGCTGAAGCTGGCAGCTAAAGGTACCGTCACACTCAGCGATGCTGCAGCAATATAGTCAATGAGCCGATCGCTGCAGCGTCGCTGTTTTGGTCACTGTAGAGACGTCAAACACAGCAGCTCCAGAATGATGCAGGAGCGATCATGTGACATAACGGCGACTCACTTATCATTGTAGCTGGTTGTTAGCTCCATGTAAAACATTGCTGGCATCGTTGCTTTTGCTGTCAAACACGACGATACACACCGACCTGACGACCAAATAAAGATCTGGACTTCTAGCTATGACCAGCGATATCACAGCGGGATCCAGATCGCTGCTGCATGTCAAACACTATGAGATCGCTATCCAGGACGCTGCAACATCACAGATCGTTGTCGTTCTCATTGTAAAGTTGCTGAGTGTGACGGTACCTTTAGGGTTGCAGCCTCCAGCTGTGAGTTTTGGCTGACTGGTTATCAAAAACACAGGGGAACCTATGCTGTTTTTTAAATTTATTTATGTATTTATAGCGCAGGCTGAGGGTAATGAATATTTCCGTCAGCCGCCTCCTGCTCTCTATGTTATTAGTAGTGTTGAGCGATACCTTCCGATATTCAAACGTATCGGTATCGGATGGTATCGGCCGATATCCAAAAAATATTGGATATCGCCGATACCGATACCCGATACCAATGCAAGTCAATGGGACACAAATATCGGAAGGTATCCTGGATGGTTCCCAAGGTCTGAAGGAGAGGAAACTCTCCTTCAGGCCCTGGGATCCATATTCATGTAAAAAATAAAGAATAAAAATAAAAAATATACTCACCCCTCCGAAGGACCCTGGCTGTCACCGCTGCGAGCGTCTGCCTCCGTACCTAAGAATGCAATGAGTGAAGGACCTTCGTTGACGTCGCGGTCAGGTGAACGGTCACCTGACCGCTCACGTGACCGTGACGTCATCGAAGGTCCTTCACTCACTGCATTCTTAGGAACGGAGGCAGACGCTAGCAGCGATGACAGCTAGGGTTCACCGGAGGGGTGAGTATATCCATATTTTTTATTTTTATTCTTTATTTTTTACATGAATATGGATCCCAGGGCCTGAAGGAGAGTCTCCTTTCCTCCAGACCCTTGGAACCATACGCACCGCACACGCCAATTCCGATTTCCGATATAAAAATATCAGAACTCGGTATCGGAATTCCGATACAGCAAATATCGGCCGATACCCGATAATTGCAGTATCGGAATGCTCAACACTAGTTATTAGCAGTAGCAGGTGTAAGCCAATATAAAGTTATTATATTCAGCTTCTTATGACTTACATGCCCACATAGATGACTTGAAAGGGTTGATTCTACTCACAGATCCCTTTTAAGCAGTCAACACCAGACAGAAATAAAGTATCTGTTATATGATGCTCTTCAGCCAAACTTACTTTAACCCTTTCATGACCGGGGGATTTTTCGTTTTTCCGTGTTCGTTTTTCGCTCCCCTCCTTCCCAGAGCCATAACTTTTTTATTTTTCTGTCAATTTGGCCATGTGAGGGCTTATTTTTTGCGGGACGAGTTGTACTTTTGAACGACATCATTGGTTTTAGCATGTCGTGTACTAGAAAATGGGAAAAAAATTCCAAGTGCGGTGAAATTGCAAAAAAAGTGCAATCCCACATTGGTTTTTTGTTTGGCTTTTTTACTAGGTTCACTAAATGCTAAAACTGACCTGCCATTATGATTCTCCAGGTCATTACGAGTTCATAGACACCAAACATGACTAGGTTATTTTTTATCTAAGTGGTGAAAAAAAATTCCAAACTTTGCTAAAAAAAAAAAAAAAAAAAAATTGTGCCATTTTCCGATACTCGTAGCGTCTCCATTTTTCATCATCTGTGGTCGGTTAAAGGCTTATGTTTTGCGTGCAGAGATGACGTTTTTAATGATAGCATTTTGGTGCAGATACGTTCTTTTGATCGCCCGTTATTGCATTTTAATGCAGTGTTGCGGCGACCAAAAAAACGTAATTCTGGCATTTCGAATTTTTTCCCTCTACGCTGTTTAGCGATCAGGTTAATACTTTTTTTTAATTGATAGATCGGGCGATTCTGAGCGCGGCGATACCAAATATGCATAGATTTAATATTTTTTTTATTGATTTTTTTTGATTGGGGCGAAAGGGGGGTGATTTAAACTTTTATGTTTTTTTTATTTTTTTCACATTTTTTTAAACTTTTTTTTTTTACTTTTGCCATGCTTCAATAGCCTGCATGAGAGGCTAGAAGCAGGCATAGCACGATCGGCTCTGCTACATAGCAGCGATCTGCTGATCGCTGCTATGTAGCAGAATTGCACGTGTGCTGTGAGCGCCGACCACAGGGTGGCGCTCACAGCGACGGGCAATCAGTAACCATAGAGGTCTCAAGGACCTCTGTGGTTACCATTCACAAGCATCGCCGACCCCCGATCATGTGACGGGGGTCGGCGATGACGTCATTTCCGGCCGCCCGGCCGGAAGCGGTAGTTAAATGCCGCTGTCTGCGTTTGACAGCGGCATTTAACTAGTTAATAGGTGCGGGCAGATCGCGATTCTGCCCGCGCCTATTACGGGCACATGTCAGCTGTTCAAAACAGCTGACATGTCCCGGCTTTGGTGCGGGCTCACCGCGGAGCCCTGCATGAAAGCAGGGGAGCCGGCATCGGACGGTATAGTACGTCCGATGCCGGTAAGGGGTTAAGGAGAACTTATTTTTTGTCTTCCCATTTCTTGCTTATTAGCCAAGAATTAACGCTAGCCTTGGCAACCTTAGCCATCTGTCAAAAGCCATTTAGAAGTTAAGAAAAAATTCCTCCATTGCTTTTTGAAACTGACAACAAATATTAGGGAAAATCCTTCAAAAACAAACTGATGCAAGGTAAAAGTGGAATGTTCCTCTTTGTCACAGATCATAGTTAACTTCAGTTTTCAGAGTAAATTTCAGAAACATAAAGCTGCAATGTGGAGACACGGCAGGGGGTGTTAGCCGCTGCCCTTGTCCACTAGCCGAAACCGCATAGACATGGAATTATCCCACTGAAAGCCCACTTTCCTTTTACTGTGGGTGTAATATTACTCAGAGAACATATGGTGAGGATAAAACAGTGTGAATATACGTTATTGAACCACAAAACAGTTAGATAACATTTATAACAGTCCCAGCAAAATACCCAAGATGGTGCACAATTACTAAGTCTCACCCTTCAGCTGAATCACCAGTATAAGAACAGCTATGACTTCAGAGCTTCCAGGGCTGGCTACCCACCTGTGGAAGATATAGAGAGGAGGTAACGACAAGCTTAGGAAGATGACAATCCATTAAAGGGAACCTGTCACCCCGAAAATCCCGGGTGAGGTAAGCCCACCGGCATCAGGGGCTTATCTACAGCATTCTGTAATGCTGTAGATAAGCCCCCGATGTAACCTGAAAAGGGAGAAAAAGACATTAGATTATACTCACCCAGGGCTCATCTTGAGGGCAGAGGATAGTACTGCAGTGCGCAGGTGCCGGAAAGGTCAGAGGCCCGGCGCCTGCGCACTGCAGTACTTTGTCTACCCTCAACAGGGCAGAGCAAAGTACGCCTGCGCCGGAGCCGTGGCTGAAGATCAGAAGAGGACGTCATGGAAAGAAGATAGGAGGCGCCGCAGCGGACCAGAGACGCCCATCCGACCTGACCAGCAGCGGGACCGCCCCTGGGTGAGTATAATATAACGTCTTTTTCTCCCTTTTCAGGTTACATCGGGGGCTTATCTACAGCATTACAGAATGCTGCAGATAAGCCCCTGATGCCGGTGGGATTACCTCACCTGGGATTTTCGGGGTGACAGGTTTCCTTTAAGGTACAAGGCCAGTTGACAAAATGGTCAAAACCTGGCTTCTATGAACATCTCCACATAAATGTGTCCATGGGTCTCCGGTGACCAGTATATCCAAATCCTGACTACCCCAAACATATCCATGGTTCAGCAATGGTCAATGGAGCAGATCTGTATTCTGCCAGCTGGGGCAGTGGTCCCCTAAGCTGGCATCCTGAATGACAAATCTGTGTGACTCATGTTGGAACCATGCTGTTTTGGCTGCTGTCTTGTAGAGAGTCTCTTCTTTTTTGGATCTCTGCATCTCTTGGTTGTCTGGATGTCTGAAGGTATTTATGTATATGGAGGTATCTATCATTTTTATAGGTAACAAATGTCCTTTAAGCCAGCATTCACAGGTAAAGAGGAAGAATGGTGATGAGACCAACTCACATTGTTTGATTACGTAATCTATTTGCATAGTTTTTCCTCCTCTATTTTGCAAGCCAACAAACTAGCTGGCCTGGGCAATGTTGAATCAGCATATTAACAAACATCATTGTTCAATGACCCTGGATGACTGTTTTACAAAGATAGTAGACAATAAGTTGTAGGAGCTGATATTAGAAGCAAACATTAGCCATTCAAAAATATCATTTTAACCTACACAGAGAGCCAACATTTAAGACTATTGACCAACTGAAGAAAAGACTCATACATTCAAAAGTCAACCTATAGATAAGTCTTTTCTTCCTGGCTTGCTGAAAATAGATGTCTGGTTAATTAAGATAAATACTGTGTCGCCACAAACAACTTCACAAACAACAGTTTGTTATTATAAATGTTATCTATTGTCTATTACATGTCCTAAATGTGTGATCACCAGTGTAGAATGAAATTAGGGTGGAGGAATAATTCTGAAGGCAGTAAATTGCTTGTTAGCACATTGCAATACATTTCATTTTGTATTACAATTAGGCTTTAAAATAAGTTCCCTGAGTTTTTGAGAGGAGAGGTACTAATTTTGGCTTAAAGTCCTTTATACTGATATTCTTATTTTACAAGTCGCTTCGATTATTTGCAGCTTTTCCCCTTCAAAGCTGAAATAGTCTTTTGATAAACTTTAGTGTATGTTTAAGAGAAGTTTTTGTGTTACTAGTGCCTACAGGTCATGTCAAGAAGATACATGTAATTTTCTACCTTATTATTATGGTTTTAGAACATTCAGCATTTTTACCTTACAATTTTTATATTTTGTGATTTACTATTATAACATTAAGCTATTTTACTGAATTAAGTCCCTAGCAATATTATTTCAGCTAAAAAAAACACTTTGATTCTGTGTTTCAACGTCAGTGAGACAAATATTGGAATTTCATGAATCTATGATTCCTACATAAATGTGTAGTGTCAGCTTTTATATGATTTGAAAATACTTAATGTGTATTTATAGAATTAAAAAAGTAAGGGTTGGCGGATTGGGCTAAATAAAAATAAATAATAAAGTGCAATTGCAACTCGGGAGTCCATTGTGCAGAGATGGATAACTGCTGCTAGCGAACAATGGTGGGACTAAATGGTGAGCGATCACTATAGCCGCACTGTGTTAATGCCAAACAGTGTGAACCAAATTCAGCATACCCAGCTCAGTCAGGCCAGGTTCACATTAGCGTTTGTGGAGGGCTGCATATGTGCTCCGTTAAGTCCCGCCCACTTCCGCATACTTCTGCATGCGTCCTGTGTACCTATCTTTAACATTGGGTACGCTGGACATGCGGATGTATGCGGATGTATGCGGATGCAATGTTTTGCCGTGCCCCCCATCCGCACAAGACGCAACTTGTTGCGTTCATGTGATGAACACATGAACTAACTGTCAGTCGGTGCTGGGGTGTGCTTATAACCACCACTCTCTGTGCTGTGAGCTGTGACTGTAATTGCTCTGGACAAACCTTTATGAGGGAAAGTTGTTGGCTCTCGGAGAAAAAAAGTTTGTTTTTCACAAGTGCCGTACTGTTAGTACCAGGGCTGTAGAACTTCAGAATGCTTTTAACTTGCAGATCAACAGGTTAACAGAGTTATTGGGCCTGGTAGGCTTCCTTTATAGCATTAAGCATTTAGATTTAGCTACTGTTTGCAAAAACTTGCCTTACAAACTGCAGTTTGCCTGCTAAATTATGACTTATACCAGATTTACACCACCCAAATTGTGGTAGTTAAAGTACACCGATCAGCTACAGGTTTGCTAAGCAATGGTCATTCAATAGCCTGTTTAGATGGGTAAATTGAATTTTCTATGCCCCAGATTAAATTACTCTGTGTGCATAGTCTTCCATTATTCTTGACAGCACATTTGCTATTTATGCAAGATATGTGCTGTCAAGAATGATAATCTTTTAGCCTGCTTAAAAATTATTTCACCAGATGAACAAGTATATTGCTCATTAGTGAGATGATTGGCAGTTTGTTTACACTATACAATGATCAGGAATCAAATAATCCTTGGATATCCAGTTCACAATAGGCATTCATTGTAAATATAGCTTTAGTCAGTAAAAGCCCCAAGGTGATAAAATAATATATGGATGCATTTTTTACCTAATCCATAGCATTAAATCATAAGTTGCATCACTACATAGCATGACCGATTAATTTCAACTATTAAGTGGCATCTGTAGTCCACACAAATTCATACAACTCAATGCATTGCTTTAGCCTGTAGTTGTAGCTAAAAAGCTAAAAATCAATCGATTGCACTACTAAGAGGTGCAGTGTAGCCAAGGTCTAAATATGCCTAAAACCTTGGGATTTCCAATAAATATTTCATTGACTTTGGCCAAGTCTAATCTAACAAGCTGCATATAACTATAGCTTGGGCTTTAGCAAAATTTACATATGACCTCAAATATACCTTTAAAAGTTTGTCAATTTAGAAGCATATGGATTAGGTAAAAATTAAGCTTATCGGTATTCTACCTAGACTTAGGGTACCGTCACACAGTGCAATTTTCATCGCTACGACGGTACGATCCGTGACGCTCCAGCGTCGTAACAATATCGCTCCAGCGTCGTAGACTGCTGTCACACTTTGCAATCTACGACGCTGGAGCGATAATTTCATGACGTATGTGCGATGTAGAAGCCGTTGGTTACTATGCACACATCGTATACGATATATGTTACACCATGCAATCATGCCGCCACAGCGGGACACTAGACGACGAAAGAAAGTTTCAAACGATCTGCTACGACGTACGATTCTCAGAGGGGTCCCTGATCGCAGGAGCGTGTCAGACACTGCGATCTCGTAACTATATCGCTCGAACGTCACGAATCGTGCCGTCGTAGCGATCAAAATTGCACTGTGTGACGGTACCCTTAGTTTTTGAGCAGGCAAAGCTGGAAGCTCATTTCCATATCCTTCTATTTAATTACTTTCACCAAGAAAGAAAAACTTGTTGGTGGTCAGTGGTCACACTAGCATCCAGAGCATATGTTCCAACAGCCCTTGTAGCTACCTCCTGCCTCATTATCTCACAAAATGTTTCCTTCTTCCTATAAGAGAAGGTTGCCATCTGAGGCAGAGGTCTCACCCAACCTCACAAAAAGTAAACCTGTTTTAAGATAATCTTTATCACTAGTTCCAAGTCTGCATGTGGCAAAGTACTACTCATGTAAAAATATACAAACAGGTCTACACTGATGAATGGAGACAGAGGCTCCACAAATGGTCCAGAGGAACTAAGAGGTACGAGGGTCCGGAACGGCACGGACAGGGCGCAGCGTCCCTAGAAGCACTGTGGCTACCGCCTCCTTCCTCCCTGCTGGACCTCTTAGTTCCTCTGGACCATTTGTGGAGCCTCTGTCTCCATTCATCAGACAAGTGTCCTCCTCCTCTCTCTTCCATCACTGCTCATTCACTAAGTGAGGTTTGAGAAAGACCTTACGGGCTGAAACATTACCTCGGAACTCTATTTACCACTGTGGTGTTACTCAATAAAGACTTCACACTTCTGATGCAACTTTAAAATATTGTCTGAGTGCGGTTGTTTGTCCAAATTTCTGGGGGTCTATGCAGACGTAAAATCCTCCCAAGTTGGTGGATTTGAATCTCGCCAAATCCGCTCATCTTTAATCCACACTTTTTTTAACACCTTTCTTCTAATAAATAAATAAAAACTAACATTTCTCAAAGTACATTTCAATGCATTTCGAAAACATGCTAACAAAACTCTCACAAGGTAATTTTCATGCCTTTACATTTGAAAAGCTCTTACATTTGAGAAGCTTGAAGAAATGGGTGCTCACCGTAATAGGAAAAGAGACTGAAACATCTTGACAAATACGATGGCCTTGATTCATCATTTGCGAGTTCTTAAGTTACCTTCCATTTTTGTCTTATTGTATTAGTTGCTGTTTTTGTATGAAATTCATCAAGATGACGAAAGTGATTCATGAATTTTGTGCCAAGTCTAAAATTTGGTGTCATAGTTTCTTGAGCTTTATTGTGACTTTTGACACCAAAAGTTGCAAAAAATTGCAGCAAAATTTTGCACTGGAGGGAGTGGAGTGAAGTTGTGCCAGGTTTTGCAACTTTTTTAAGAGTTGCAGTTGAAGAGTCAGGTTAAAACATCTAGACATTGCTTGTTTTCCTTCCACAAAGCAGAAAACAACAACAACAAAACACTTGAGCACATATTAACCCCTTAGTGACCGAGCCAAATTTTTGAAATCTGACCAGTGTCACTTTATGTGGTAATAACTCTGCAACGCTTCAACAAATCCCAGTGATTTTGAGATTGTTTTTTCGTGACACATTCTACTTTATGATAATGGTAAATTTAGTTCAACTTTTTTGTGTTTATTTATAAAAAAAATCAAAAATTTGAGAAAAATGTTAAAAAATTAGCAATTTTCTAAATTTGAATGATTATCCCTTTAATCCAGATAGTCATACAACAGCAAACCATTAATAAATAACATTTCCCACATGTCTGCTTTACATCAGGACCATTTGTAAAATGTTATTTTATTTTGTTAGCATTTTAGGAGGTTTAAAAATGTAGCAGCAATTTTTCATTTTTTCAAAGAAATCTACAAAATTTATTTTTTTAGGGACTTATCCATGTTTGAAGTGACTTTAGGGGTCTCATATATTGGGAAACCCACAAACGTGATACCATTTTAAAAACAGCACCCCTAAACATATTGAAAACTGCTGTCAGGTAGTTTATTAACCCTTCAGGTGCTTTACAGGAATTAATGCAAAGTGGTATGACAGAAATGAAAATGTGTATTTTTATCACCTAAATGTCTCTAACTTCTGAACAGATTACTACAGCCGACAGACTCTAAGGCCGCTATTTGGTCATGAATTGCCATGGCAAACATCAGGACCGCAAAATCATGATCTGAGGGCACCAATTGGGATAAAGAGGAAGCCCCCGCACTCTGTTAACCATTTGTAATGATGTAGTCACTATTGACAGCAGCATCTAAGGGGTTAAACAGATTTAGAAGGTGCAAATACTGATCGTGGCTGGTGCAGCAAGTTGTCAGCTATAGTGTACAGCTGACAGCTGCTGGATTGTCACCTGTATGGGGAGGCTATTCTCTTATATCTAAGGTCAGTTAAAAGACGTATTGGCGGTCATTAAGGGGTTAAATATGGTATAAATAGAATAATGAATTGGGTAAAGCAAAAAATAAAATAAAATCACCCAAAACTAGAGGAAAAAACTGTGTCAGAATAATGATGAATCAAAAACTTTTTTTCAGATTCTAATACTGTGAGAGGCTAACATGCCATGAATGTACATTTCTATTAATTCAACATTTAAACTTTTTGGTATTCTTTCTCTAAATTTAAAATTTATTCTAACTTTTTTTTGCTTTATGCTAATCCAGAAAAGAGACAAAGTGGCAGTGGGAGAGTACAGAAAAATGGTGTAATACATGAATAGACCAGTCCTAACTATTTCTCGGTATGATAGATTTTTAATTACATTCTTCTTTCAATGGCCTAGATTTTCCTTGTGTCACTTGTTAAACTGATACATTCATCAAAGCAATACTTTGTGGATTGCATCAAAAAAAGCTTTCAATACAACTTTTAAAATTTCTTTTAGGTAAAATGACTGATGACTATTGAATTACCGTTGTGAAATCACCAATAGCCAATTTCCATCTTAAGTGTTTGATAGGCAGTGGAGTGAATACAGCATACATCAATGTGTAGTCATCAAATCTATGACAGCATGAAAGTAGTGAAAGAGAATTTGCATAAGGTTTCACTCACATTTCAGATAAATAGTATATAAAAACCTAGCAAAAGAAATGTGAATAGGAAAAATTGTTGGAAAGTTGCAAGAAAAGAGATTGGGAGTAATTAAATATTCATGTTGAGCTCCAGGAAGTATATATATTAAGTATATATATTAAGCTCCAGGAAGTATATATCTAATTCAGGTTAAACTGGATAAGTTATAAGGAATCGAAGAAAGTGGCAAATACCTCGTTTGTTAAAGAATTTGCTGAGATATGATCATATTGATCCTCTGTGAAAAAACTTTCTGAAATTCAAAGAACAACGTGATCATCAATAAAATAAAGCCAGCCTCGATTTCACACCTTGCTGTCCAGAGAACTGGCTCATATAAGGACAGGCATGGCTACATGGGCTTCCCTGTAATGCATTGGAGCTATCACATCACATGGTCTAGAGCAGCCAATCCAGGGGGGGAGGGCTATCATAGACACTATAAAAGAAATGGGCAGGGAAAGCAGCGGCTATTTTTATGGAGATTAGGTCAAGTCACACATCTCATTATTACGCATAGGGAAATAGAGGTCTAAATCTGATTGTGGTGAACTATTGCAGGGTTAAAGAAGATAGAATATCGGAGAGGAATAATAATGCACAGATTCAAGTGATTGGAAGTGGTGGGACATGCAGAGTCTAGATGACTGACTTGATTGGTTCATCATATAGCACCCTAAAAAAAAACTTTGTTTGTTATACTTGCTACACTAAAAAATAGTGCAGGCTAATGGTATATGCCCAGGCTATTTTTGGACCTGGGTTTTTTGAAACAATAATCATATTTGATAGTGGGTCTGGTGATGACTATCCTACCCAGTAGTTGTTTTCTCTGGAGCCCTCACTTCATCATGTTTTTGGATTGAACATATTAATGTGTAATAATGTGTAACATAAAGCTATGTACTGTGTGCTCTATAGTTGATGAGTAGAGATGAGTGAATAGCATAAAATTCAAATTCACCAACAGCATCAAACTATTCCAAGAATTTGATTAGCGGTGATTTCTGGCATTTGAATGTATTGTAAAGCGTTGAATTGCCCTAAAAATGTGCATGACACTGCACGTTATCTTAAATTGAATTTGTCAAGATGATTTCACACCTCAAACCATTGATGCATGTGCGTAGCTCTTCCAAAGTCCAGCACTATCTTTGCAGTAGTAGTAGTCAGTTCTTCCATTCTTGAGAAATTAGCGTTTGAATTGATACGCAAATGATTCTGCAGATCTGAAGTCTCTTTCCCTCCAGTCCTGTTCTCCGCCCCGAACTGCCTGTATTTGATTGAATGACAAATCCTTTGCATTAAGTCACACAGCATATAGATTGTCAGTTAAGCAGCAGGAAGCAGCATTGAATGGAGAATAGAGTGGGAATATAAGTCTACACATCTATGGTACAGGTCCTTCTCAAAAAATTAGCATATAGTGTTAAATTTCATTATTTACCATAATGTAATGATTACAATTAAACTTTCATATATTATAGATTCATTATCCACCAACTGAAATTTGTCAGGTCTTTTATTGTTTTAATACTGATGATTTTGGCATACAACTCCTGATAACCCAAAACACCTGTCTCAATAAATTAGCATATCAAGAAAAGGTTCTCTAAACGACCTATTACCCTAATCTTCTGAATCAACTAATTAACTCTAAACACATGCAAAAGATACCTGAGGCTTTTATAAACTCCCTGCCTGGTTCATTACTCAAAACCCCCATCATGGGTAAGACTAGCGACCTGACAGATGTCAAGAAGGCCATCATTGACACCCTCAAGCAAGAAGGTAAGACCCAGAAAGAAATTTCTCAACAAATAGGCTGTTCCCAGAGTGCTGTATCAAGGCACCTCAATGGTAAGTCTGTTGGAAGGAAACAATGTGGCAGAAAACGCTGTACAACGAGAAGAGGAGACCGGACCCTGAGGAAGATTGTGGAGAAGGACCGATTCCAGACCTTGGGGAACCTGAGGAAGCAGTGGACTGAGTCTGGTGTGGAAACATCCAGAGCCACCGTGCACAGGCGTGTGCAGGAAAGGGGCTACAGGTGCCGCATTCCCCAGGTAAAGCCACTTTTGAGCTACAGAGAAGCAGCACTGGACTGTTGCTAAGTGGTCCCAAGTACTTTTTTCTGATGAAAGCAAATTTTGCATGTCATTCGGAAATCAAGGTGCCAGAGTCTGGAGGAAGACTGGAGAGAAGGAAATGCCAAAATGCCTGAAGTCCAGTGTCAAGTACCCACAGTCTGTGATGGTGTGGGGTGCCATGTCAGCTGCTGGTGTTGGTCCACTGTGTTTCATCAAGGGCAGGGTCAATGCAGCTAGCTATCAGGAGATTTTGGAGCACTTCATGCTTCCATCGGCTGAAATGCTTTATGGAGATGAAGATTTCATTTTTCAGCACGACCTGGCACCTGCTCACAGTGCCAAAACCACTGGTAAATGGTTTACTGACCATGGTATTACTGTGCTCAATTGGCCTGCCAACTCTCCTGACCTGAACCCCATAGAGAATCTGTGGGATATTGTGAAGAGAAAGTTGAGAGACGCAAGACCCAACACTCTGGATGAGCTTAAGGCCGCTATTGAAGCATCCTGGGCCTCCATAACATCTCAGCAGTGTCACAGGCTGATTGCCTCCATGCCACGCCGCATTGAAGCAGTCATTTCTGCCAAAGGATTCCCGACCAAGTATTGAGTGCATAACTGAACATTATTATTTGTTGGTTTTTTTGTTTGTTATTAAAAAACACTTTTATTTGATTGGATGGGTGAAATATGCTAATTTATTGAGACAGGTTTTTTGGGTTATCAGGAGTTGTATGCCAAAATCATCAGTATTAAAACAATAAAAGACCTGACAAATTTCAGTTGGTGGATAATGAATCTATAATATATGAAAGTTTAATTGTAATCATTACATTATGGTAAATAATGAAATTTAACACTATATGCTAATTTTTTGAGAAGGACCTGTATTATTTGCAGACCAAATCAAATGGTGCACATATAAAGAATTTGGAGGTGAGATCCTGATGACTGATTCCCTTCAAGATCTTTAACAACCTGTTTCCAGCTCTTTTGCGCAACACACAGCTTTAGCAATGTGAAAGTGATCTACAAGGTAAACAGATTGTAACTGGTGGCAACTAGAGTTGAGCGACCTTGACCTTTTTAGAGTCGAGCCGGGTTTTGCGAAACCCGACTATGTCCAAAGTCGGGTCGAGTGAAATCGGCCGATTATGACGTAAAGTCGGGATCGACCGAAACACGAAACCCAATGCAAGTCAATGGGGCAGCATAGTCGGCAGTGAGTGGGGGCCAGGAAAACACCTAGAGTGGCCATTTTAATGTCAAAACCATCCATTCTTCTTAATGAAGCTTGTCAAGCGTAATTTACCTTATAATAATTGGAAGGCATTTGAAATTGGGGGTCATTTGGCTAAAGTTGTGGGGGGTAGGGCTGGTTCAAGTAATTAGTGGGCCCAGGAAATCTGGACCACGTCACGGCAGTGGAGCAGGGAGAGGTAAGTATTTCAACTTTGCAAGTGCTGTGAACCTGAGCAAGCAGGGGGGGCCCACTCGTTGGCATTGGCACTGGCACAGGGCCCCTCAAAGTACAGCGGTGTGTTTGCACGGCGGGGGCGCCTCCCACCGGCAGCAACACTTTTGCGTACTATGAGAGGCCCTGTGCCAGTGACGTCGCCAACTAGTATTCCTCCCCCCACCTGATGAAGGAACCTGCACTTTCATCTGCACCTTCCTCTTTGTCCCCGTGTAAGGTGGTATGGTATGCGGGAAGAGCAACCTGACTTTCAGCAGGGTCACAATGTTGTTGTGTAGCGTGCACGGGGAATGTTGCGTTATGGGTCAATGTACCAGCAGACTCATCTATCACTGGCTGGGCAATGGGCACGATGAAGTGGAAACACAGATATAGGCCCAAAGAAGAAAGTGGGCTAAATGCAGTTCAAAATTGGTAACACAGGAATAACCAGGGGGCATTGCAGTGGAGGACAACTGGAATGAGAGGCTGACACAGAGAGTAGGGCCAAATCAGTAAGTAGTCGAAATGCAGTTCAAAATTGGCAACCGTAGTAAACAGGCGGCACAGCTTTGTTCAGTGGAGGAGAACAGCAAGGAGTGGCAGACACCGATAGTAGGCCCCAAACCAACTAGTACGCCAAATGCAGTTGTTCCATTTAACCACAATTTAATGAGAGCCTGAAGATAGAAGCTCAGGAAAGGCAACCTGGGGAACACCTTGGAGTGTAACACACCATCTCTCTCCACCCCATACCCATTTTGTATGGCCTAATGCAGTGTACTTTTCTACAACTACTAAACGAGAGTCGGAAGACCGAAGCAATGGCAAGGAAACCTGGGGAACACCTTAGAGTGTAACACACCCTCTCTCTACACCCCATACCCAATTTGAAGGCCTAATGCAGTGTAGTTTCCAAGAACTACTAAACGAGAGCCGGAAGATCGAAGCTCAGGAAAGGCAACCTGGGGAACACCTTGGAGTGTAACACACCCTCTCGCTACACCCCATACCCAATTTGAAGGCCTAATGCAGCGTAGTTTCCAACAACTACTAAACGAGAGCCGGAAGATCGAAGCTCAGGAAAGGCAACCTGGGGAACACCTTGGAGTGTAACACACCCTCTCTCTACACCCCATACCCAATTTGAAGGCCTAATGCAGTGTAGTTTCCAAGAACTACTAAACGAGAGCCGGAAGATCGAAGCTCAGGAAAGGCAACCTGGGGAACACCTTGGAGTGTAACACACCCTCTCGCTACACCCCATACCCAATTTGAAGGCCTAATGCAGCGTAGTTTCCAACAACTACTAAACGAGAGCCGGAAGATCGAAGCTCAGGAAAGGCAACCTGGGGAACACCTTGGAGTGGAACACACCATCTCTCTACACCCCATACCCAATTTGAAGGCCTAATGCAGAGTAGTTTCCAAGAACTACTAAACGAGAGCCGGAAGATCGAAGCTCAGGAAAGGCAACCTGGGGAACACCTTGGAGTGTAACACAACGTCTCTCTACACGACGGAAGGGCTGATTCTTAGGAAGGAAGGCTGTTGGAAATAAGCATTGCGCGTCCGAGGGTGATTATATTCTTATTAGGTATATACTCACCCTCGGACGCGCCCTGCTTCTTTATTTGGAATGAATGTTTATTTGCAATGTGGTGTTGACTTTCTCTATTATTTTGGTAATTAATGATTTTATTATTTTCATTATTTTGCATCTTCTCGGCAATAATATAAAGAAGACGCGACAGGACAACACTCGGTGGATGCCATATGTGTGTTTTCAATTTAAAAAAACTTTCAGTTAACTACTTGCAGGAGAAAGTAATTGTAGCTGGTGGCCATTTTTAGTACTGTACCAGATTAGAGTTGTGTGTTTGTTTTTAATGTTAAAATGTCTGCATTTGATATCTCACCAGTATTTTCTTTTTTATAAGCAAAATACTTATTTTTATATTTTCTGATGTTGGTTCCAGGGGTACACGGCCAGCAGTGCCCTGGTCAGTGTAGTAGTAGTTGAAAGAATGGACCGCAGACAGGCATCGAAGGCCTAAAATAATAACACATGGCTGTAGGCAATTTTAAATTGGTTCCAGGGGTACACGGACAGCAGTGGTGTGGTCAGTGGAGGCCTAGTGGAAGGAGTGACCGCAGACAGGCATCGAAGGCCTAAAATAATAACACATGGCTGTAGGCAATTTTAAATTGGTTCCAGGGGTACACGGACAGCAGTGGTGTGGTCAGTGGAGGCCTAGTGGAAGGAGTGACCGCAGACAGGCATCGAAGGCCTAAAATAATAACACATGGCTGTAGGCAATTTTAAATTGGTTCCAGGGGTACACGGGCAGCAGTGACCTGGTCAGTGTAGTAGTAGTTGAAAGAATGGACCGCAGACAGGCATCGAAGGCCTAAAATAAAAAAATTGGGCTGGCTGTAGGCAATTTTAAATTGGTTCCAGGGGTACACGGGCAGCAGTGACCTGGTCAGTGTAGTAGTAGTTGAAAGAATGGACCGCAGACAGGCATCGAAGGCCTAAAATAAAAAAATTGGGCTGGCTGTAGGCAATTTTAAATTGGTTCCAGGGGTACACGGGCAGCAGTGGTGTGGTCAGTGGAGGCCTAGTGGAAGGAGTGACCGCAGACAGGCATCGAAGGCCTAACATAACAAACTTGGGCTGGCTGTAGGCACTTTTAAATTGGTTCCAGGGGTACACGGGCAGCAGTGGTCTGGTCAGTGGAAGTCTAGTGGAAGGAGTGACCGCAGACAGGCATCGAAGGCCTAAAATAATAACACATGGCTGTAGGCAATTTTAAATTGGTTCCAGGGGTACACGGACAGCAGTGGTGTGGTCAGTGGAGGCCTAGTGGAAGGAGTGACCGCAGACAGGCATCGAAGGCCTAAAATAATAACACATGGCTGTAGGCAATTTTAAATTGGTTCCAGGGGTACACGGGCAGCAGTGACCTGGTCAGTGTAGTAGTAGTTGAAAGAATGGACCGCAGACAGGCATCGAAGGCCTAAAATAAAAAAATTGGGCTGGCTGTAGGCAATTTTAAATTGGTTCCAGGGGTACACGGGCAGCAGTGACCTGGTCAGTGTAGTAGTAGTTGAAAGAATGGACCGCAGACAGGCATCGAAGGCCTAACATAACAAACTTGGGCTGGCTGTAGGCACTTTTAAATTGGTTCCAGGGGTACACGGGCAGCAGTGGTCTGGTCAGTGGAAGTCTAGTGGAAGGAGTGACCGCAGACAGGCATCGAAGGCCTAAAATAATAACACATGGCTGTAGGCAATTTTAAATTGGTTCCAGGGGTACACGGACAGCAGTGGTGTGGTCAGTGGAGGCCTAGTGGAAGGAGTGACCGCAGACAGGCATCGAAGGCCTAAAATAATAACACATGGCTGTAGGCAATTTTAAATTGGTTCCAGGGGTACACGGGCAGCAGTGACCTGGTCAGTGTAGTAGTAGTTGAAAGAATGGACCGCAGACAGGCATCGAAGGCCTAAAATAAAAAAATTGGGCTGGCTGTAGGCAATTTTAAATTGGTTCCAGGGGTACACGGGCAGCAGTGACCTGGTCAGTGTAGTAGTAGTTGAAAGAATGGACCGCAGACAGGCATCGAAGGCCTAACATAACAAACTTGGGCTGGCTGTAGGCACTTTTAAATTGGTTCCAGGGGTACACGGGCAGCAGTGGTCTGGTCAGTGGAAGTCTAGTGGAAGGAGTGACCGCAGACAGGCATCGAAGGCCTAAAATAATAACACATGGCTGTAGGCAATTTTAAATTGGTTCCAGGGGTACACGGACAGCAGTGGTGTGGTCAGTGGAGGCCTAGTGGAAGGAGTGACCGCAGACAGGCATCGAAGGCCTAAAATAATAACACATGGCTGTAGGCAATTTTAAATTGGTTCCAGGGGTACACGGGCAGCAGTGACCTGGTCAGTGTAGTAGTAGTTGAAAGAATGGACCGCAGACAGGCATCGAAGGCCTAAAATAAAAAAATTGGGCTGGCTGTAGGCAATTTTAAATTGGTTCCAGGGGTACACGGGCAGCAGTGACCTGGTCAGTGTAGTAGTAGTTGAAAGAATGGACCGCAGACAGGCATCGAAGGCCTAAAATAAAAAAATTGGGCTGGCTGTAGGCAATTTTAAATTGGTTCCAGGGGTACACGGGCAGCAGTGACCTGGTCAGTGTAGTAGTAGTTGAAAGAATGGACCGCAGACAGGCATCGAAGGCCTAAAATAAAAAAATTGGGCTGGCTGTAGGCACTTTTAAATTGGTTCCAGGGGTACACGGGCAGCAGTGGTCTGGTCAGTGGAAGTCTAGTGGAAGGAGTGACCGCAGACAGGCATCGAAGGCCTAAAATAATAACACATGGCTGTAGGCAATTTTAAATTGGTTCCAGGGGTACACGGACAGCAGTGGTGTGGTCAGTGGAGGCCTAGTGGAAGGAGTGACCGCAGACAGGCATCGAAGGCCTAAAATAATAACACATGGCTGTAGGCAATTTTAAATTGGTTCCAGGGGTACACGGGCAGCAGTGACCTGGTCAGTGTAGTAGTAGTTGAAAGAATGGACCGCAGACAGGCATCGAAGGCCTAAAATAAAAAAATTGGGCTGGCTGTAGGCAATTTTAAATTGGTTCCAGGGGTACACGGGCAGCAGTGACCTGGTCAGTGTAGTAGTAGTTGAAAGAATGGACCGCAGACAGGCATCGAAGGCCTAAAATAAAAAAATTGGGCTGGCTGTAGGCAATTTTAAATTGGTTCCAGGGGTACACGGGCAGCAGTGACCTGGTCAGTGTAGTAGTAGTTGAAAGAATGGACCGCAGACAGGCATCGAAGGCCTAAAATAAAAAAATTGGGCTGGCTGTAGGCACTTTTAAATTGGTTCCAGGGGTACACGGGCAGCAGTGGTCTGGTCAGTGGAAGTCTAGTGGAAGGAGTGACCGCAGACAGGCATCGAAGGCCTAAAATAATAACACATGGCTGTAGGCAATTTTAAATTGGTTCCAGGGGTACACGGACAGCAGTGGTGTGGTCAGTGGAGGCCTAGTGGAAGGAGTGACCGCAGACAGGCATCGAAGGCCTAAAATAATAACACATGGCTGTAGGCAATTTTAAATTGGTTCCAGGGGTACACGGGCAGCAGTGACCTGGTCAGTGTAGTAGTAGTTGAAAGAATGGACCGCAGACAGGCATCGAAGGCCTAAAATAAAAAAATTGGGCTGGCTGTAGGCAATTTTAAATTGGTTCCAGGGGTACACGGGCAGCAGTGACCTGGTCAGTGTAGTAGTAGTTGAAAGAATGGACCGCAGACAGGCATCGAAGGCCTAAAATAAAAAAATTGGGCTGGCTGTAGGCAATTTTAAATTGGTTCCAGGGGTACACGGGCAGCAGTGACCTGGTCAGTGTAGTAGTAGTTGAAAGAATGGACCGCAGACAGGCATCGAAGGCCTAAAATAAAAAAATTGGGCTGGCTGTAGGCAATTTTAAATTGGTTCCAGGGGTACACGGGCAGCAGTGGTGTGGTCAGTGGAGGCCTAGTGGAAGGAGTGACCGCAGACAGGCATCGAAGGCCTAAAATAATAACACATGGCTGTAGGCACTTTTAAATTGGTTCCAGGGGTACACGGGCAGCAGTGGTCTGGTCAGTGGAAGTCTAGTGGAAGGAGTGACCGCAGACAGGCTTCGAAGGCCTAACATAACAAAATTGGGCTGGCTGTAGGCACTTTAAATTGGTTCCAGGGGTACATGGGCAGCAGTGTATGGTCAGTGGAAGTCTAGTGGAAGGAGTGACGGCAGACAGTCTTCGAAGGCCTAACATAACAAAATTGGGCTGACTGTAGGCACTTTTAAATTGGTTCCAGGGTAACACGGCCAGCAGTGGCCTGGTCAGTGTAGTAGTTGTAGAAAGAAGGGACCGCAGACAGGCTTCGAAGGCCTAACATAACAAAAATGTCAAAACAATGGTATTGTCAGTGCCAGGCATTGAAGGATGTCAGCGGCTAGACTACACATTGGTGAAGCTGTGAGAGATAATTTTGCTAGTGGTACAGCACTGTTTGAGCTGGGGGGGGGAACTGTCTTGTGGCCGGCGGTACAGGCACAGGGCCCCTCATATTACAACGGTGTGTCTGACGTTGGGTGCGCACCACCACCGCCAGAGACACTTTATTGTACTATGAGGGACCCAGTGGCAGTGCCGTCGACCAAAAGCGGCCACACCCACCTCTTCAGACAAACAGCACTCTCAAGGGTCCAAGCGCAAAGTGGCGATAGCACGGCCCCGTGTGGGGAGTTTGGCCATTTCGTGAGGTGGAAACATGTCGTATGCTGGACAATCAGGTGAAGAAAATTACGAGATTGGAAAAGTCATTCAGAATAGTCCACAGGCAAGACCTTTTCATAGGAAAGCTAGGTGTCAGCCGGGCAGGGTGGGGCAAAAGATTTTGAAATCCAGTTGTGGTTCATTTTAATGAAGGTTAGATCATCTACATTTTGGGTAGCCAGACGAGTCCTTTTTTCTGTTAGTATTGAACCTGCAGCACTGAATACTCTTTCTGATAGGACACTAGCTGCCGGGCAAGCAAGCTCCTGCAATGCATATTCTGCCAATTCTGGCCAGGTGTCTAATTTGGATGCCCAGTAATCAAATGGGAATGACGGTTGAGGGAGAACGTCGATAAGGGATGAAAAATAGTTTGTAACCATACTGGACAAATGTTGTCTCCTGTCACTTTGAATTGATGCTGCAGTACCTGTCCTGTCTGCGGTCATAGAAAAATCACTCCACAACCTGGTCAGAAAACCCCTCTGTCCAACGCCACTTCTGATTTCTGCCCCTCTAACACCTCTGGTCTGCTGGCCCCTGGAGCTCGTGTGAGAACGATCACGGGCGCTGTGTGCAGGGAATGCCAGAAGCAAACGGTCAACAAGAGTTGATTGTTTTGTTGCTAATATTAGTTCCAAGTTCTCATGTGGCATAATATTTTGCAATTTGCCTTTATAGCGAGGATCAAGGAGGCAGGCCAACCAGTAATCGTCATCGTTCATCATTTTTGTAATGCGTGTGTCCCTTTTGAGGATACGCAAGGCATAATCCGCCATGTGGGCCAAAGTTCCCGTTGTCAAATCTGCGGTTGTGCTTGGTTGAGGGGCAGTTGCAGGCAAATCTACGTCACTTGTGTCCCTCAAAAAACCAGAACCCGGCCTTGCCACGCCACCAATTTCCCGTGCCCCCGGGAAAGCTTCCTCATTAAAAATATACTCATCCCCATCATCCTCCTCATCCTCCACCTCCTCTTCGCCCGGTACCTCGTCATGTACACTGCCCTGACCAGACAATCGCTGACTGTCATCAAGGCTTTCCTCTTCCTCTGGTGCAGACGCCTGATCCTTTATGTGCGTCAAACTTTGCATCAGCAGACGCATTAGGGGGATGCTCATGCTTATTATGGCGTTGTCTGCACTAACCAGCCGTGTGCATTCCTCAAAACACTGAAGGACTTGACACATGTCTTGAATCTTCGACCACTGCACACCTGACAACTCCATGTCTGCCATCCTACTGCCTGCCCGTGTATGTGTATCCTCCCACAAAAACATAACAGCCCGCCTCTGTTCGCACAGTCTCTGAAGCATGTGCAGTGTTGAGTTCCACCTTGTTGCAACGTCTATGATTAGGCGATGCTGGGGAAGGTTCAAAGAACGCTGATAGGTCTGCATACGGCTGGAGTGTACAGGCGAACGGCGGATATGTGCGCAAAGTCCACGCACTTTGAGGAGCAGGTCGGATAACCCCGGATAACTTTTCAGGAAGCACTGCACCACCAGGTTTAAGGTGTGAGCCAGGCAAGGAATGTGTTTCAGTTGGGAAAGGGAGATGGCAGCCATGAAATTCCTTCCGTTATCACTCACTACCTTGCCTGCCTCAAGATCTACAGTGCCCAGCCACGACTGCGTTTCTTGCTGCAAGAACTCGGACAGAACTTCCGCGGTGTGTCTATTGTCGCCCAAACACTTCATAGCCAATACAGCCTGCTGACGTATGCCAGTAGCTGCCCCATAATGGGAGACCTGGTGTGCAACAGTGGCAGGTGCGGATGGAGTGTTTGTGCGACTGCGGTCTGTGGACGAGCTCTTGCTTCTGCAGGAGGACGAGGAGGAGGAGGAGGAGGGGGTGCGAACGGCTACAGACAACTGTTTACTAGACCGTGGGCTAGGCAGAACTGTCCCAAACTTGCTGTCCCCTGTGGACCCTGAATCCACCACATTTACCCAGTGTGCCGTGATGGACACGTAACGTCCCTGGCCATGCCTACTGGTCCATGCATCTGTTGTCAGGTGCACCTTTGTGCTCACAGATTGCCTGAGTGCATGGACGATGCGCTCTTTAACATGCTGGTGGAGGGCTGGGATGGCTTTTCTGGAAAAAAAGTGTCGACTGGGTAGCTCGTAGCGTGGTACAGCGTAGTCCATCAGGTCTTTGAAAGCTTCGCTTTCAACTAACCGGTAGGGCATCATCTCTAACGAGATTAGTCTAGCTATGTGGGCGTTCAAACCCTGTGTACGCGGATGCGAGGCTAAGTATTTCCTTTTTCTAACCATAGTCTCATGTAGGGTGAGCTGGACTGGAGAGCTGGAGATCGTGGAACTAGCGGGGGTGCCGGTGGACATGGCAGACTGAGAGACGGTGGGAGATGGTATTGTTGCCGCCGGTGCCCTAGATGCAGTGTTTCCTACTACGAAACTGGTGATTCCCTGACCCTGACTGCTTTGGCCTGGCAAAGATACCTGCACAGATACAGCAGGTGGTGCGCTAAATGGTGGTCCTACACTGCCGGAAGGGATGTTGCGTTGATGACTAGCTTCATTGGCCGAGGGTGCAACAACCTTAAGGGACGTTTGGTAGTTAGTCCAAGCTTTCAAATGCATGGTGGTTAAATGTCTATGCATGCAACTAGTATTGAGACTTTTCAGATTCTGACCTCTGCTTAAGGAAGTAGAACATTTTTGACAGATGACTTTGCGCTGATCAATTGGATGTTGTTTAAAAAAATGCCAGACTGCACTCTTTCTAGCATCGGATACCTTTTCAGGCATTGCAGACTGAGCTTTAACCGGATGGCCACGCTGTCCTCCACCAGGTTTTGGCTTTGCCACGCGTTTTGGGCAAGATACGGGCCCGGCAGATGGAACCTGTGGCGATGTTGATGCCTGCTGCGGCCCCTCCTCCTCCTCTGCTTCAGAACTGCTGCCGCCTGCACCCTGTTCCCCCAATGGCTGCCAATCGGGGTCAAGAACTGGGTCATCTAATAACTCTTCTTGTACCTCCTGCGCAACTTCGTCTGTGTCACCGTGTCGTTCGGTGGTATAGCGTTCGTGATGGGGCAACATAGTCTCATCAGGGTCTGATTCTTGATCAGCACCCTGCGAGGGCAATGTTGTGGTCTGAGTCAAAGGACCAGCATAGTAGTCTGGCTGTGGCTGTGCGTCAGTGCACTCCATGTCAGATTCAATTTGTAATGGGCATGGACTGTTAACTGCTTCACTTTCTAAGCCAGGGACGGTATGTGTAAAGAGCTCCATGGAGTAACCCGTTGTGTCGCCTGCTGCATTCTTCTCTGTTGTTGTTTTTGCTGAAGAGGACAAGGAAGTGACTTGTCCCTGACCGTGAACATCCACTAACGACGCGCTGCTTTTACTTTTACCAGTTTCACGAGATGAGGCAAAAGAGCTAGAGGCTGAGTCAGCAAGATAAGCCAAAACTTGCTCTTGCTGCTCCGGCTTTAAAAGCGGTTTTCCTAATCCCAGAAAAGGGAGCGTTCGAGGCCTTGTGTAGCCGGACGACGAACCTGGCTCCACAGCTCCAGACTTAGGTGCAATATTTTTTCCCCCACGACCACCTGATGCTCCACCACTACCACTACCCTCATTACCAGCTGACAATGAACGCCCCCGGCCACGACCTCTTCCACTAGACTTCCTCATTGTTTTAAAAACGTAACCAAACTAACGTTATTTGTTGCAGTCACACAACTTACACGGTGAGCTATAACTTCTGTATGATTTAGCTACCCCTTTACAGGTTGGTGAGACCACAGCGAAAATCAGGCCCAATGTTACACACTCTTTTTTTGGTGGCTGCAAATTAGAGAGATGCCCCACACGCAGGACTGTCACTGAAGCACAAATGTTAATATTAATGTCACACTATTATTTTTTTTTTATTTTTATTTTTTTCAGGAACACTTTAGAAACCCCCCAAAAAAAAAAAAAAAGATTTTTGCAGGGAGAATTTAGAAAACAAATGTAACAAACTATATGCTTTCTATGGGCCACTGAGTGAGAGATGACGCACACAGGAATCAGGAGTGGCACACAAGCCCAGAGGCCAATATTTTTCTACCAATGATTGATGGAGTTATTTTCTCTGGTAGATTTTGGAACCCAAATCAAGGAAAAAAAATGTAGGCTTTCTATGGACCACAATTGGAGAGAGAGAGAGAGAGAGATGGCACACCCAGGAGTCAAGACTGGCACACAAGCAGAAAGGCCAATATTAATCTCCCACTGTTTTTTTTGGTTGTTTTTTTTTTTTTTTTTTTCAGGGAGACTTTAGAAAAAAAAATAATAAAAAAAATATGATTTTATCAGGAAGAATTTAGAAACCAAATAAAATAAAATGATTTTTTCAGGGAGAATTTAGAAAACAAATAAAACCAAAAATAGGCGTTCTATGGCCCACTGACTGAGAGATGACGCACCCAGGAGTCAAGACTGGCACACAAGCAGAAAGGCCAATATTAATCTCCCACTGTTTTTTTTGGTTGTTTTTTTTTTTTTTTTTTTCAGGGAGACTTTAGAAAAAAAAATAATAAAAAAAATATGATTTTATCAGGAAGAATTTAGAAACCAAATAAAATAAAATGATTTTTTCAGGGAGAATTTAGAAAACAAATAAAACCAAAAATAGGCGTTCTATGGCCCACTGACTGAGAGATGACGCACCCAGGAGTCAAGACTGGCACACAAGCAGAAAGGCCAATATTAATCTCCCACTGTTTTTTTTGGTTGTTTTTTTTTTTTTTTTTTCAGGGAGACTTTAGAAAAAAAAATAATAAAAAAAATATGATTTTATCAGGAAGAATTTAGAAACCAAATAAAATAAAATGATTTTTTCAGGGAGAATTTATAAAACAAATAAAACCAAAAATAGGCGTTCTATGGCCCACTGACTGAGAGATGACGCACCCAGGAGTCAAGACTGGCACACAAGCAGAAAGGCCAATATTAATCTCCCACTGTTTTTTTTGGTTGTTTTTTTTTTTTTTTTTTTCAGGGAGACTTTAGAAAAAAAAATAATAAAAAAAATATGATTTTATCAGGAAGAATTTAGAAACCAAATAAAATAAAATGATTTTTTCAGGGAGAATTTAGAAAACAAATAAAACCAAAAATAGGCGTTCTATGGCCCACTGACTGAGAGATGACGCACCCAGGAGTCAAGACTGGCACACAAGCAGAAAGGCCAATATTAATCTCCCACTGTTTTTTTTGGTTGTTTTTTTTTTTTTTTTTTCAGGGAGACTTTAGAAAAAAAAATAATAAAAAAAATATGATTTTATCAGGAAGAATTTAGAAACCAAATAAAATAAAATGATTTTTTCAGGGAGAATTTAGAAAACAAATAAAACCAAAAATAGGCGTTCTATGGCCCACTGACTGAGAGATGACGCACCCAGGAGTCAAGACTGGCACACAAGCAGAAAGGCCAATATTAATCTCCCACTGTTTTTTTTTTTTTTTTTCAGGGAGACTTTAGAAAAAAAAATAATAAAAAAAATATGATTTTATCAGGAAGAATTTAGAAACCAAATAAAATAAAATAATTTTTTCAGGGAGAATTTAGAAAACAAATAAAACCAAAAATAGGCGTTCTATGGCCCACTGACTGAGAGATGACGCACACAGGAGTCAGGAGTGGCACACAAACCCAGAGGCCAATATTTTTCTACCAATGATTGATGTAGTTATTTTCTCTGGTAGATTTTAGAACCCAAATCAAGGAAAAAAAATATAGGCTTTCTATGGACCACAATTGGAGAGAGAGAGAGAGAGAGAGAGAGAGAGAGAGAGAGAGAGAGAGAGAGAGAGAGATGGCACACCCAGGAGTCAAGACTGGCACACAAGCAGAAAGGCCAATATTAATCTCCCACTGTTTTTTTGGTTGTTTTTTTTTTTTTTTTTTTTCAGGGAGACTTTAGAAATAAAAATAATAAAAAAAATATGATTTTATCAGGAAGAATTTAGAAACCAAATAAAATAAAATGATTTTTTCAGGGAGAATTTAGAAAACAAATAAAACCAAAAATATGCGTTCTATGGCCCACTGACTGAGAGAGAGAGAGAGATGGAACGCTTAGTACTGGCACACAAGCCCAAAGGGCAATATTAATCTCCCTTTTTTTTTCCAGGGAGAATTTCTGAAACCCAAAAAAAAAATAAAATAGGCTTTCTATGGCCCACTATTTGTGAGAGAGATGGGACGCTCAGGACTGGCACAGATGGCACGCTCAGGACTGGCACAGAAGCCCAGAGGCCAATATTAATCTCCCTTTTTTTCTGGGAGAATTTATAAAACCAAAAAAATATTTAAATAGGCTTTCTATGGCCCACTATTTGTGAGAGAGATGGCACGCTCAGGACTGGCACAGATGGCACGCTCACAACTGGCACAGAAGCCCAGAGGCCAATATTAATCTCCCTTTTTTTCTGGGAGAATTTATAAAACCAAAAAAATATTTAAATAGGCTTTCTATGGCCCACTATTTGTGAGAGAGATGGCACGCTCAGGACTGGCACAGATGGCACGCTCACAACTGGCACACAAGCCCAGAGGCCAATATTAATCTCCCTTTTTTCAGGGAAAATTTATAAAACCAAAAAAAAAATTAAATAGGCTTTCTATGGCCCACTATTTGTGAGAGAGATGGCACGCTCAGGACTGGCACAGATGGCACGCTCACAACTGGCACACAAGCCCAGAGGCCAATATTAATCTCCCTTTTTTCAGGGAAAATTTATAAAACCAAAAAAAAAATTAAATAGGCTTTCTATGGCCCACTATTTGTGAGAGAGATGGGACGCTCAGGACTGGCACAGATGGCACGCTCAGGACTGGCACAGAAGCCCAGAGGCCAATATTAATCTCCCTTTTTTTCAGGGAGAATTTATAAAACCCAAAAAAAAATAAAATAGGCTTTCTATGGCCCACTATTTGTGAGAGAGATGGCACACTCAGGACTGGCACACAAGCCCAAAGGCCAATATTAATCTCCCACTGTATTTTTATCAGGGAGAATTTATACACCCCACAAAAAAAAATACAGAAAAATGAAAAGGCTTTCTATGGCCCACTATGTGAGAGAGATGGCACACACAGGGATGGCACTCTAGCAGAAATGCCAAATTGCCAATCTTAATCTCCCACCAAAAAAAAAAAAAAAAAAAAAACAGGGAATGTCCTACAATTACTATCTCCCTGCCTGCAGTAATCTCAGCCAGGTATGGCAGGCAGCTACTATCTCCCTGCCTGCAGTAATCTCAGCCAGGTATGGCAGGCAGCAATAAGGAGTGGACTGATGCACAAATGAAATAAAAAGTGTGGACAAACAAAAAAGATAGCTGTGCAGAAAGGAAGGAACAAGAGGATTTGTGCTTTGAAAAAAGCAGTTGGTTTGCACAGCGGCGTACACACAGCAATGCAGCTATCAGGGAGCCTTCTAGGGCAGCCCAATGAGCTACAGCGCTGAGGGGAAAAAAAAAAAAAAAAAAAATTCCACTGTCCCTGCACACCGAGGGTGGTGTTGGACAGTGCAAATCGCTGCAGCACAAGCGGTTTTGTGGTTAATGGACCCTGCCTAACGCTATCCCTGCTTCTGACAAAGCGGCAGCAACCTCTCCCTAAGCTCAGATCAGCAGCAGTAAGATGGCGGTCGGCGGGAACGCCTCTTTATAGCCCCTGTGACGTCGCAGACAGCAAGCCAATCACTGCAATGCCCTTCTCTAAGATGGTGGGGACCAGGACCTATGTCATCACGCTGCCCACACTCTGCGTTTACCTTCATTGGCTGAGAAATGGCGCTTTTCGCGTCATTGAAACGCGACTTTGGCGCGAAAGTCGCGTACCGCATGGCCGACCCCGCACAGGGGTCGGATCGGGTTTCATGAAACCCCGACTTAGCCAAAAGTCGGCGACTTTTGAAAATGTTCGACCCGTTTCGCTCAACCCTAGTGGCAACCAACCCAACAGCAGGGTCCTCATACTACTCTTTTTCACTGCTGCACTGTCACAATTTTGTATTGCTTTTCTCTTGCTATATGTATGGCATCATTCCCTGATTGTGATTTTATACAGGCTATTATTGTCCCTCATGAGGGACGGTGCTATGCCCTATGATGTTATAGCTAAAATGCATTATTGTCAAGCTTGCCTCACTCGTCTAAGGTAAATTGAGCCTTTCATTAACTGAAGCAATCTTCTGCAATGTATAAATTGAGGATGACCTTTTTAAGCAATTTGTGAATAATGAATTGCAAATTGTTTGAATTGGTTGTCCTGAAGGCTAAACTGCTCCTCTGGGGAACAGCAATCTTTAAGTTTGACCTCAGATTATCAATTAGATTAAGGTTTGCGCTATGACTAGGCCACTCAAAAATATTTACATGTTTCCCCTTAAACCACTGATGTGTTGCTTTAGCAATATGATTTGAGTCATTGTCTAATTGGAAGGTGAACCTTCACCCCAGTCTCAAATTACTGACAGACCAAAACAAGTTTTGTTCAAGAATATCCCTATATTTTGCATCATCCACCTTCCCCTCAATGAGGACTATTTTTCATGTCCATGCTGCGGAAAAAAACATCCCCTCAGTATAATTCTGCGTCCACCGTGTTTCACTGTGGGGATGATGTTTTTGGTGTGATGAGCTGTGTTGGTTTGGCACCAAACATAGCGTTTACTTTGGTGTCCATAAAGTTCAATTTTGGTTTCATCTGACCATAGTCTTTTGAAAAACTCAAGACGAAACTTACAATTATTGTGTGTAAGTAAAGGTTTTTTACGGTCCCCTCTTCCATAAAGGCCACATCTATCGAATCTATGGCTTATTGTTGTCACATGGACAGATACTCCAGGGTCTGCTTGGGAACTCTGCAGCTTCTTCAGAGTTCCCTTTGGTCTCTGTGCTGTCTCTCTAGTTAATGTCTTCCTTGCATGGGGTGAGAGTTTTGGTGGGCAGCCCTCTCTTGGCAGGTTTGTTGTGGTACCATGTTTTTTCCATTTGATGATAATGGATTTGTTGGTGCTTTGGAGGATCATCAGAACTGGATTTCTTTTTCATATCCCAACGCTAACTGGCATTTCTCAACGTCTTTGTCCCCGACAGGTTTGGAGATCTCCTTTGTCTTGATGATGGTGTTCGTTTAGTGCCACTTGCCTAATGGTGTTGCAGCCTCTACGGCTTTTCAGAAAAGGTGTGTATATATACTGACAGATCTTGTGATTTATGAAGGTAATTGTTTGCACCATAATTTTTTAGAGGCTTCATAGCAAAAGGGGTGAATACATATTCCCATGCTAATTTTTAGCTATTTGATTCCATAAATTTATGACAATATTTTTCTCACTTCATTTCACCAACTTAGAAAATTAAATGTTGATGGATCACACACTAAATTGGATTGCAAACATATTTAAAGCACAAGTTTTAATGTAACAAAACAGGTAAAAAGCCAAGGGGCTAAATACTTTTGCAATCCGCTGTATCTCTAGGAATGAGTCATGTGAAAAGATGTGCCTATCTGTTCAGGAATCTCTGTTATTGAGATCTTCTTGTCTGGAGTTGGACATGTCTTTTTTGCTTCTATTTTGGGGAGTTGGTGGCATAGCAAATATATAGTCATAGAAACTTGATGTCATGATGTCTTGATGTTTAGTTAGTGCTCAGCTGTGCAGGGGTTTATTGGTTAATTATTGTTTTGTGTATGAAGGTAACAGATTTACATGTATTTTATATACAATAATAAAGAATAGCCCAGACCCTCCTTGAGCAGAATATAACTTCCATATCATTGTTCATAACTGCAGCAATTCATTATGGCATTGATTACACTTGGTGTTACATTTTTTCTTAATTGCTCTTCAACAATATTTTCCCATGCGGACAGGATAGCTTCTTGCAGTTGCCACAGATTTGATGAAGGTGCCAACTTATTTTGAACAGCCCTCTGTACCATGCCCAGAAAATCTCTATGGGATAAAGATCTAAGAACTTTAAATCCAAGGAAAAGGGGAAATCTTTCTTTTATATTCCTGTCACATGTCTGGTATTCTTTACCTAGTGAAATTGTGACTGAGAAACTATGAGAATGAAATATTTGAGAATTTTTTGTTACATTTTTCCAAGGTAACCCTACTGTTTTATTGAACTGAAATTACATCATTATAAAACGCGTATCACAGACCCTGTTTGATCAAGACCCAACAGGAGGCATGTTGGAGTCAGTAGCTTAAATCTCTTAATGAATCAGGAGTGTCTGATGAGTCACATATGCCTCTATGCTTTCCCCAAATCATCCAACAGTTGCAGACTGGAGTAAGATTTATTTAATAGAGAATGCCACAGCTCATCATTGATTAAATTAGATGTGACACCATGCCCTCACCATGCCTCCATCCCAAGCAGCTCCACCCATTGTAGGAGACTCTGGAGAAATTGGGGTGAATACACAAAAATTTGACACATTTTTGTGAAACTCCTAGTTGCCAAAAATCTTGTGACTTTTCAAAGTAATTTATTGCAGAATTCTGGTGAAATCCCTTTGATTAATAAGGGACACAGTGTTTAGAGTTTGGTTTAGCAGATGGTTTCGGTAGGATTTGGTAAGGGCTGCAGATATAATATGGATCCTAATCAGCCTGAAGTATGTAACATGCCAATGGCAGAAAGTATTCTTCCATGGTCATCTTCTTTTTTTCCTGGTCATGCCTTTCCATAGTTTTTACGGTAACTATTTCCCACCCCTATCCTGCCATTCATACACCTCCTTCATGCCTCTTTCATGTCCCCTCCATGAAACAAAGTTTTCCGAAGCACTGGTTTCTGAAAGTTTTTTGCAGAAAATTCAATATGTGACAGGAAAATTTGCCAACTCCTCCAAGATTTTCCAGAGTTCTCCCTTCTTTTGTCAATTTTGTGTTACACTGCCCTGCAGATTTAGTTACTAGTGATGAGTAGGGTTGAGCGACCTTGACCTTTTTAGAGTCGAGCCGTGTTTCGCGAAACCCGTCTATCTTAGAAGTCGAGTCGAGTGGAATCGGCCGATTATCGCGAAAAGTCGGGTATCGCCCGAAACACGAAACCCAATGCAAGTCAATGGGGGAGCATAGTCAGCAGTGAGTGGAGGCCAGGAAAACACCAACACTGCCCATTTTAATGGCAAAAACATCCATTCTTGTTACAGAAGCTTGTCAATCGTAATTTACCTTATAATAATTGGAAGGCATTTGAAATTGGGGGTCATTTGGCTAAAGTTGTGGGGGGTAGGGCTGGTTCAAGTAATTAGTGGGCCCAGGAAATCTGGAACACGTCACGGCAGTGGAGCAGGGAGAGGTAAGTATTTCAACTTTGCAAGTGCTGAGATCCTAAGCAAGCAGGGGGGGCCCACTCGTTGGCATTGGCACTGGCACAGGGCCCCTCAAAGTACAGCGGTGTGTTTGCACGGCGGGGGCGCCTCCCACCGGCAGCAACACTTTTGCGTACTATGAGAGGCCCTGTGCCAGTGACGTCACCAACTAGTATTCCTCCCCTCACCTGATGAAGGAATCTGCACTTTCATCTGCACCTTCCTCTTTGTCCCCGTGTAAGGTGGTATGGTATGCGGGAAGAGGAACCTGACTTTCAGCAGGGTCACAATCTTGCTGTGTAGCGTGCACGGGGAATTTTGCGTTATGGGTCAATGTACCAGCAGACTCATCTATCACTGGCTGGGCAATGGGCAGGATGAGGAGGAAACACAGATATAGGCCCAAAGAATAAAGTGGGCTAAATGCAGTTCAAAATTGGTAACACAGGACTAACCAGGGGGCATTGCAGTGGAGGACAACTGGAATGAGAGGCTGACACAGAGAGTAGGCCCAAATCAGTAAGTAGTCGAAATGCAGTTCAAAATTGGCAACCGTAGTAAACAGGCGGCACAGCTTTGTTCAGTGGAGGAGAACAGCAAGGAGTGGCAGACACCGATAGTAGGCCCCAACCTAACTAGTAGGCCAAATGCAGTCTAACATTAACAACTACTTAACGAGAGCCTGAAAATGGAATTTCAGGACAGGAAACCAGGAGAACAGCAAGGAGCGGCAGACACTGTTAGTAGGCCCCAAACCAACTAGTACGCCAAATGCAGTTGTTCCATTTAACCACTATTTAACAAGAGCCTGAAGATAGAAGCTCAGGAAAGGCAACCTGGAGAACACCTTGGAGTGGAACACACCGTCTCTACACCCCATACCCAATTTGTAGGCCTAATGCAGTGTAGTTTCCAACAACTACTAAACGAGAGCATGAAGATCGAAGCAATGGAGAGGAAACCTGGGGAACACCTTGGAGTGGAACACACCATCTCTCTACACCCCATACCCAATTTGTAGGCCTAATGCAGTGTAGTTTTCTACAACTACTAAACGAGAGTCGGAAGACCGAATCAATGTGGACGAAACCTGGGGAACACCTTTTAGTGTAACACACCATCTCTCTACACCCCATACCCAATTTGTAGGCCTAATGCAGTGTAGTTTTCTACAACTACTAAACGAGAGTCGGAAGACCGAAGCAATGTGGACGAAACCTGGGGAACACCTTGGGGCGGCAGACACCGTTAGTAGGCCCTACCAAAGTTGTACCCCCAAAGCACTTTTAAAATTCCTAGAGGCTGAAAACAAGACTATTGACGCTCTGCTTTTTTCAAAGGAACACAGCTGAATTGAGTGGCGCAGACAGACACAGGTAGTAGGCCTTAAACCAAAAATGTGGCTCACTGCAGCTTAAAAAAGGTTACAGGGGTACACAGGCAGCATTGCTCTGGGCAGTGGAGGACAATTTCAATAGTGGACCGCACACAGACTTTGTACGCCTACTATTAAAAAAATGATGCTCTATGTAATTAAAAATTGGTTCAAGGGGTCCACGGGCAGCAGTGGTGTGGTCAGTGGACGAGTATTGGAAGGAGGGACCGCAGACAGGCGTAGTAGGCCTAACATAACATTAGGCTGTAGGCACTTTAAAAATGGTTCCAGGGGTACACGGGCAGCAGTGGTGTGGTCAGCGGAGGAAAATTTGATTTAGGGACTGCAGACAGACTTTGTAGGCTGTCCCCTGTGGACCATTCATCCAACACATTAACCCAGTGCGCCGTAATGGACACGTAATTTTTTGTGGACATGCCTACTGGTCCATGCGTCTCTTGTCAGGTGCACCTTTCAACTGTTTGATTGCCTGAGTGCTATGACAATGCAGACTTTTTCATGCCGGTGGAGGGCTGGGATGGCTTTTCTCGCAAAAGAAATGTCGACTGGGTAGCTTGAACCGTGGTACAGTGTAGTTCATCTGGGCTTTCTAAATATAAAACAAAGAAAAAAAGGAGGCTCCATGCACTTTCAGCTGGGTTCCCGGGGTACACGGCCAGCATTGGTCTGGTCAGTGGAGAACTATTGGAAGGAAGGACCGCAGACAGGCTTCGAAGGCCTAACATAAAAAAATTGGGCTGTAGGCACTTTATAATTGGTTCCAGGGGTACACGGGCAGCAGTAGACAGGTCAGTGGAGGCCTAGTGGCAGGAGGGACCGCAGACAGGCTTCGAAGGCCTAACATAATAACAGATGGCTGTAGGCAAATTTACATTGTCCTGGATTCCTGGACCACGGTGTGAATTACTGGTATGATGGACTCCTCGCCAGAGACGGACTACACCTCAACAAACCTGGGAAACACACATTCGCCAGAAGACTCGCTACACTCATCAGGAGGGCGTTAAACTAGAAGAAGAGGGGACGGGAAGAAAAACATTAGACTCGAACAAAGACGACCCAGGAAAACATACTCAGAAGGGAGGTAAGAACATTTCTAAAACAATCCACAGTGAGGAGATTGGAACAAAACAAAATCCTCTAAACTGCATGCTCGCAAACGCCAGAAGCCTGACAAACAAGATGGAAGAACTAGAAGCAGAAATATCTACAGGTAACTTTGACATAGTGGGAATAACCGAGACATGGTTAGATGAAAGCTATGACTGGGCAGTTAACTTAGAGGGTTACAGTCTGTTTAGAAAGGATCGTAAAAATCGGAGAGGAGGAGGGGTTTGTCTCTATGTAAAGTCTTGTCTAAAGTCCACTTTAAGGGAGGATATTAGCGAAGGGAATGAGGATGTCGAGTCCATATGGGTTGAAATTCATGGAGGGAAAAATGGTAACAAAATTCTCATTGGGGTCTGTTACAAACCCCCAAATATAACAGAAACCATGGAAAGTCTACTTCTAAAGCAGATAGATGAAGCTGCAACCCATAATGAGGTCCTGGTTATGGGGGACTTTAACTACCCGGATATTAACTGGGAAACAGAAACCTGTGAAACCCATAAAGGCAACAGGTTTCTGCTAATAACCAAGAAAAATTATCTTTCACAATTGGTGCAGAATCCAACCAGAGGAGCAGCACTTTTAGACCTAATACTATCTAATAGACCTGACAGAATAACAAATCTGCAGGTGGTTGGGCATTTAGGAAATAGCGACCACAATATTGTGCAGTTTCACCTGTCTTTCACTAGGGGGACTTGTCAGGGAGTCACAAAAACATTGAACTTTAGGAAGGCAAAGTTTGAACAGCTTAGAGATGCCCTTAATCTGGTAGACTGGGACAATATCCTCAGAAATGAGAATACAGATAATAAATGGGAAATGTTTAAGAACATCCTAAATAGGCAGTGTAAGCGGTTTATACCTTGTGGGAATAAAAGGACTAGAAATAGGAAAAACCCAATGTGGCTAAACAAAGAAGTAAGACAGGCAATTAACAGTAAAAAGAAAGCATTTGCACTACTAAAGCAGGATGGCACCATTGAAGCTCTAAAAAACTATAGGGAGAAAAATACTTTATCTAAAAAACTAATTAAAGCTGCCAAAAAGGAAACAGAGAAGCACATTGCTAAGGAGAGTAAAACTAATCCCAAACTGTTCTTCAACTATATCAATAGTAAAAGAATAAAAACTGAAAATGTAGGCCCCTTAAAAAATAGTGAGGAAAGAATGGTTGTAGATGACGAGGAAAAAGCTAACATATTAAACACCTTCTTCTCCACGGTATTCACGGTGGAAAATGAAATGCTAGGTGAAATCCCAAGAAACAATGAAAACCCTATATTAAGGGTCACCAATCTAACCCAAGAAGAGGTGCGAAACCGGCTAAATAAGATTAAAATAGATAAATCTCCGGGTCCGGATGGCATACACCCACGAGTACTAAGAGAACTAAGTAATGTAATAGATAAACCATTATTTCTTATTTTTAGTGACTCTATAGCGACAGGGTCTGTTCCGCAGGACTGGCGCATAGCAAATGTGGTGCCAATATTCAAAAAGGGCTCTAAAAGTGAACCTGGAAATTATAGGCCAGTAAGTCTAACCTCTATTGTTGGTAAAATATTTGAAGGGTTTCTGAGGGATGTTATTCTGGATTATCTCAATGAGAATAACTGTTTAACTCCATATCAGCATGGGTTTATGAGAAATCGCTCCTGTCAAACCAATCTAATCAGTTTTTATGAAGAGGTAAGCTATAGACTGGACCACGGTGAGTCATTGGACGTGGTATATCTCGATTTTTCCAAAGCGTTTGATACCGTGCCGCACAAGAGGTTGGTACACAAAATGAGAATGCTTGGTCTGGGGGAAAATGTGTGTAAATGGGTTAGTAACTGGCTTAGTGATAGAAAGCAGAGGGTGGTTATAAATGGTATAGTCTCTAACTGGGTCGCTGTGACCAGTGGGGTACCGCAGGGGTCAGTATTGGGACCTGTTCTCTTCAACATATTCATTAATGATCTGGTAGAAGGTTTACACAGTAAAATATCGATATTTGCAGATGATACAAAACTATGTAAAGCAGTTAATACAAGAGAAGATAGTATTCTGCTACAGATGGATCTGGATAAGTTGGAAACTTGGGCTGAAAGGTGGCAGATGAGGTTTAACAATGATAAATGTAAGGTTATACACATGGGAAGAGGGAATCAATATCACCATTACACACTGAACGGGAAACCACTGGGTAAATCTGACAGGGAGAAGGACTTGGGGATCCTAGTTAATGATAAACTTACCTGGAGCAGCCAGTGCCAGGCAGCAGCTGCCAAGGCAAACAGGATCATGGGGTGCATTAAAAGAGGTCTGGATACACATGATGAGAGCATTATACTGCCTCTGTACAAATCCCTAGTTAGACCGCACATGGAGTACTGTGTCCAGTTTTGGGCACCGGTGCTCAGGAAGGATATAATGGAACTAGAGAGAGTACAAAGGAGGGCAACAAAATTAATAAAGGGGATGGGAGAACTACAATACCCAGATAGATTAGCGAAATTAGGATTATTTAGTCTAGAAAAAAGATGACTGAGGGGCGATCTAATAACCATGTATAAGTATATAAGGGGACAATACAAATATCTTGCTGAGGATCTGTTTATACCAAGGAAGGTGACGGGCACAAGGGGGCATTCTTTGCGTCTGGAGGAGAGAAGGTTTTTCCACCAACATAGAAGAGGATTCTTTACTGTTAGGGCAGTGAGAATCTGGAATTGCTTGCCTGAGGAGGTGGTGATGGCGAACTCAGTCGAGGGGTTCAAGAGAGGCCTGGATGTCTTCCTGGAGCAGAACAATATTGTATCATACAATTATTAGGTTCTGTAGAAGGACGTAGATCTGGGTATTTATTATGATGGAATATAGGCTGAACTGGATGGACAAATGTCTTTTTTCGGCCTTACTAACTATGTTACTATGTTACTATGTTACTATTGGTTCCAGGGGAACACGGGCAGCAGTGGCCTGGTCAGTGTAGTAGTAGTAGAAAGAACGGACCGCAGACAGGCTTCGAAGGCCTGTTGGTGCTTTGGAGGATCATCAGAACTGGATTTCTTTTTCATATCCCAACGCTAACTGGCATTTCTCAACGTCTTTGTCCCCGACATGTTTGGAGATCTCCTTTGTCTTGATGATGGTGTTCGTTTAGTGCCACTTGCCTAATGGTGTTGCAGCCTCTACGGCTTTTCAGAAAAGGTGTGTATATATACTGACAGATCTTGTGATTTATGAAGGTAATTGTTTGCACCATAATTTTTTAGAGGCTTCATAGCAAAAGGGGTGAATACTAGGGTTGAGCGAAACGGGTCGAACATTTTCAAAAGTCGCCGACTTTTGGCTAAGTCGGGGTTTCATGAAACCCGATCCGACCCCTGTGCGGGGTCGGCCATGCGGTACGCGACTTTCGCGCCAAAGTCGCGTTTCAATGACGCGAAAAGCGCCATTTCTCAGCCAATGAAGGTAAACGCAGAGTGTGGGCAGCGTGATGACATAGGTCCTGGTCCCCACCATCTTAGAGAAGGGCATTGCAGTGATTGGCTTGCTGTCTGCGACATCACAGGGGCTATAAAGAGGCGTTCCCGCCGACCGCCATCTTACTGCTGCTGATCTGAGCTTAGGGAGAGGTTGCTGCCGCTTTGTCAGAAGCAGGGATAGCGTTAGGCAGGGTCCATTAACCACAAAACCGCTTGTGCTGCAGCGATTTGCACTGTCCAACACCACCCTCGGTGTGCAGGGACAGTGGAAGTTTTTTTTTTTTTTTTTTCCCCCTCAGCGCTGTAGCTCATTGGGCTGCCCTAGAAGGCTCCCTGATAGCTGCATTGCTGTGTGTACGCCGCTGTGCAAACCAACTGCTTTTTTCAAAGCACAAATCCTCTTGTTCCTTCCTTTCTGCACAGCTATCTTTTTTGTTTGTCCACACTTTTTATTTGATTTGTGCATCAGTCCACTCCTTATTGCTGCCTGCCATACCTGGCTGAGATTACTGCAGGCAGGGAGATAGTAGCTGCCTGCCATACCTGGCTGAGATTACTGCAGGCAGGGAGATAGTAATTGTAGGACATTCCCTGTTTTTTTTTTTTTTTTTTTTTTTGGTGGGAGATTAAGATTGGCAATTTGGCATTTCTGCTAGAGTGCCATCCCTGTGTGTGCCATCTCTCTCACATAGTGGGCCATAGAAAGCCTTTTCATTTTTCTGTATTTTTTTTTGTGGGGTGTATAAATTCTCCCTGATAAAAATACAGTGGGAGATTAATATTGGCCTTTGGGCTTGTGTGCCAGTCCTGAGTGTGCCATCTCTCTCACAAATAGTGGGCCATAGAAAGCCTATTTAATTTTTTTGGGGGTTTTATAAATTCTCCCTGAAAAAAAGGGAGATTAATATTGGCCTCTGGGCTTGTGTGCCAGTCCTGAGCGTGCCATCTGTGCCAGTCCTGAGTCTGGCATCTCTCTCACAAATAGTGGGCCATAGAAAGCCTATTTAATTTTTTTTTGGGTTTTATAAATTCTCCCTGAAAAAAAGGGAGATTAATATTGGCCTCTGGGCTTGTGTGCCAGTCCTGAGCGTGCCATCTGTGCCAGCCCTGAGTGTGCCATCTCTCTCACAAATAGTGGGCCATAGAAAGCCTATTTAATTTTTTTTTTGGTTTTATAAATTCTCCCTGAAAAAAAGGGAGATTAATATTGGCCTCTGGGCTTGTGTGCCAGTTGTGAGCGTGCCATCTGTGCCAGTCCTGAGCGTGCCATCTCTCTCACAAATAGTGGGCCATAGAAAGCCTATTTAATTTTTTTTTTGGTTTTATAAATTTTCCCTGAAAAAAGGGAGATTAATATTGGCCTCTGGGCTTGTGTGCCAGTTGTGAGCGTGCCATCTGTGCCAGTCCTGAGCGTGCCATCTCTCTCACAAATAGTGGGCCATAGAAAGCCTATTTAAATATTTTTTTGGTTTTATAAATTCTCCCAGAAAAAAAGGGAGATTAATATTGGCCTCTGGGCTTCTGTGCCAGTCCTGAGCGTGCCATCTGTGCCAGTCCTGAGCGTCCCATCTCTCTCACAAATAGTGGGCCATAGAAAGCCTATTTTTTTTTTTTTTTGGGGTTTTAGAAATTCTCCCTGAAAAAAAAAGGGAGATTAATATTGCCCTTTGGGCTTGTGTGCCAGTACTAAGCGTGCCATCTCTCTCTCTCTCTCAGTCAGTGGGCCATAGAACGCCTATTTTTGGTTTTATTTGTTTTCTAAATTCTCCCTGAAAAAATCATTTTATTTTATTTGGTTTCTAAATTCTTCCTGATAAAATCATATTTTTTTTATTATTTTTTTTTCTAAAGTCTCCCTGAAAAAAACAAAACAAAAAAAAAAACAAACAAAAAAAACAGTGGGGGATTAATATTGGCCTTTCTGCTTGTGTGCCAGTCTTGACTCCTGGGTGTGCCATCTCTCTCTCTCTCTCTCTCTCTCTCCAATTGTGGTCCATAGAAAGCCTATATTTTTTTTCCTTGATTTGGGTTTCAAAATCTACCAGAGAAAATAACTACATCAATCATTGGTAGAAAAATATTGGCCTCTGGGCTTGTGTGCCACTCCTGACTCCTGTGTGCGTCATCTCTCAGTCAGTGGGCCATAGAACGCCTATTTTTGTTTTTATTTGTTTTATAAATTCTCCCTGAAAAAATCATTTTATTTTATTTGGTTTCTAAATTCTTCCTGATAAAATCATATTTTTTTTATTATTTTTTTTTCTAAAGTCTCCCTGAAAAAAAAAAAAAAAAAACAACCAAAAAAAACAGTGGGAGATTAATATTGGCCTTTCTGCTTGTGTGCCAGTCTTGACTCCTGGGTGTGCCATCTCTGTCTCTCTCTCTCTCTCTCTCTCTCCAATTGTGGTCCATAGAAAGCCTATATTTTTTTTCCTTGATTTGGGTTTCAAAATCTACCAGAGAAAATAACTACATCAATCATTGGTAGAAAAATATTGGCCTCTGGGCTTGTGTGCCACTCCTGACTCCTGTGTGCGTCATCTCTCAGTCAGTGGGCCATAGAACGCCTATTTTTGTTTTTATTTGTTTTATAAATTCTCCCTGAAAAAATCATTTTATTTTATTTGGTTTCTAAATTCTTCCTGATAAAATCATATTTTTTTTATTATTTTTTTTTCTAAAGTCTCCCTGAAAAAAAAAAAAAAAAAAACAACCAAAAAAAACAGTGGGAGATTAATATTGGCCTTTCTGCTTGTGTGCCAGTCTTGACTCCTGGGTGTGCCATCTCTCTCTCTCTCTCTCTCTCTCTCTCTCTCTCTCCAATTGTGGTCCATAGAAAGCCTATATTTTTTTTCCTTGATTTGGGTTTCAAAATCTACCAGAGAAAATAACTACATCAATCATTGGTAGAAAAATATTGGCCTCTGGGCTTGTGTGCCACTCCTGACTCCTGTGTGCGTCATCTCTCAGTCAGTGGGCCATAGAACGCCTATTTTTGTTTTTATTTGTTTTATAAATTCTCCCTGAAAAAATCATTTTATTTTATTTGGTTTCTAAATTCTTCCTGATAAAATCATATTTTTTTTATTATTTTTTTTTCTAAAGTCTCCCTGAAAAAAAAAAAAAAAAAAACAACCAAAAAAAACAGTGGGAGATTAATATTGGCCTTTCTGCTTGTGTGCCAGTCTTGACTCCTGGGTGTGCCATCTCTCTCTCTCTCTCTCTCTCTCCAATTGTGGTCCATAGAAAGCCTATATTTTTTTTCCTTGATTTGGGTTCCAAAATCTACCAGAGAAAATAACTACATCAATCATTGGTAGAAAAATATTGGCCTCTGGGCTTGTGTGCCACTCCTGACTCCTCTGTGCGTCATCTCTCAGTCAGTGGGCCATAGAACGCCTATTTTTGTTTTTATTTGTTTTATAAATTCTCCCTGAAAAAATCATTTTATTTTATTTGGTTTCTAAATTCTTCCTGATAAAATCATATTTTTTTTATTATTTTTTTTTTCTAAAGTCTCCCTGAAAAAAAAAAAAAAAAACAACCAAAAAAAACAGTGGGAGATTAATATTGGCCTTTCTGCTTGTGTGCCAGTCTTGACTCCTGGGTGTGCCATCTCTCTCTCTCTCTCTCTCTCTCTCTCCAATTGTGGTCCATAGAAAGCCTATATTTTTTTTCCTTGATTTGGGTTCCAAAATCTACCAGAGAAAATAACTACATCAATCATTGGTAGAAAAATATTGGCCTCTGGGCTTGTGTGCCACTCCTGACTCCTCTGTGCGTCATCTCTCAGTCAGTGGGCCATAGAACGCCTATTTTTGTTTTTATTTGTTTTATAAATTCTCCCTGAAAAAATCATTTTATTTTATTTGGTTTCTAAATTCTTCCTGATAAAATCATATTTTTTTTATTATTTTTTTTTTCTAAAGTCTCCCTGAAAAAAAAAAAAAAAACAACCAAAAAAAACAGTGGGAGATTAATATTGGCCTTTCTGCTTGTGTGCCAGTCTTGACTCCTGGGTGTGCCATCTCTCTCTCTCTCTCTCTCTCTCTCCAATTGTGGTCCATAGAAAGCCTATATTTTTTTTCCTTGATTTGGGTTCCAAAATCTACCAGAGAAAATAACTACATCAATCATTGGTAGAAAAATATTGGCCTCTGGGCTTGTGTGCCACTCCTGACTCCTCTGTGCGTCATCTCTCAGTCAGTGGACCATAGAACGCCTATTTTTGTTTTTATTTGTTTTATAAATTCTCCCTGAAAAAATCATTTTATTTTATTTGGTTTCTAAATTCTTCCTGATAAAATCATATTTTTTTTATTATTTTTTTTTTCTAAAGTCTCCCTGAAAAAAAAAAAAAAAAACAACCAAAAAAAACAGTGGGAGATTAATATTGGCCTTTCTGCTTGTGTGCCAGTCTTGACTCCTGGGTGTGCCATCTCTCTCTCTCTCTCTCTCTCTCTCTCCAATTGTGGTCCATAGAAAGCCTATATTTTTTTTCCTTGATTTGGGTTCCAAAATCTACCAGAGAAAATAACTCCATCAATCATTGGTAGAAAAATATTGGCCTCTGGGCTTGTGTGCCACTCCTGATTCCTGTGTGCGTCATCTCTCACTCAGTGGCCCATAGAAAGCATATAGTTTGTTACATTTGTTTTCTAAATTCTCCCTGCAAAAATCTATTTTTTTTTTTTGGGGGGGTTTCTAAAGTGTTCCTGAAAAAATTAAAAATAAAAAAAAAATAATAGTGTGACATTAATATTAACATTTGTGCTTCAGTGACAGTCCTGCGTGTGGGGCATCTCTCTAATTTGCAGCCACCAAAAACAGAGTGTGTAACATTGGGCCTGATTTTCGCTGTGGTCTCACCAACCTGTAAAGGGGTAGCTAAATCATACTGAAGTTATAGCTCACCGTGTAAGTTGTGTGACTGCAACAAATAACGTTAGTTTGGTTACGTTTTTAAAACAATGAGGAAGTCTAGTGGAAGAGGTCGTGGCCGGGGGCGTTCATTGTCAGCTGGTAATGAGGGTAGTGGTAGTGGTGGAGCATCAGGTGGTCGTGGGGAAAAAAATATTGCACCTAAGTCTGGAGCTGTGGAGCCAGGTTCGTCGTCCGGCTACACAAGGCCTCGAACGCTCCCTTTTCTGGGATTAGGAAAACCGCTTTTAAAGCTGGAGCAGCAAGAGCAAGTTTTGGCTTATCTTGCTGACTCAGCCTCTAGCTCTTTTGCCTCCTCTCGTGAAACTGGTAAAAGTAAAAGCAGCGCGTCGTTAGTGGATGTTCACGGTCAGGGACAAGTCACTTCCTTGTCCTCTTCAGCAAAAACAACAACAGAGAAGAATGCAGCAGGCGACACAACGGGTTACTCCATGGAGCTCTTTACACATACCGTCCCTGGCTTAGAAAGTGAAGCAGTTAACAGTCCATGCCCATTACAAGTTGAATCTGACATGGAGTGCACTGATGCACAGCCACAGCCAGACTACTATGCTGGTCCTTTGACTCAGACCACAACATTGCCCTCGCAGGGTGCTGATCAAGAATCAGACCCTGATGAGACTATGTTGCCCCATCACGAACGCTATACCACCGAACGACACGGTGACACAGACGAAGTTGCGCAGGAGGTACAAGAAGAGTTATTAGATGACCCAGTTCTTGACCCCGATTGGCAGCCATTGGGGGAACAGGGTGCAGGCGGCAGCAGTTCTGAAGCAGAGGAGGAGGAGGGGCCGCAGCAGGCATCAACATCGCCACAGGTTCCATCTGCCGGGCCCGTATCTTGCCCAAAACGCGTGGCAAAGCCAAAACCTGGTGGAGGACAGCGTGCCCATCCGGTTAAAGCTCAGTCTGCAATGCCTGAAAAGGTATCCGATGCTAGAAAGAGTGCAGTCTGGCATTTTTTTAAACAACATCCAATTGATCAGCGCAAAGTCATCTGTCAAAAATGTTCTACTTCCTTAAGCAGAGGTCAGAATCTGAAAAGTCTCAATACTAGTTGCATGCATAGACATTTAACCACCATGCATTTGAAAGCTTGGACTAACTACCAAACGTCCCTTAAGGTTGTTGCACCCTCGGCCAATGAAGCTAGTCATCAACGCAACATCCCTTCCGGCAGTGTAGGACCACCATTTAGCGCACCACCTGCTGTATCTGTGCAGGTATCTTTGCCAGGCCAAAGCAGTCAGGGTCAGGGAATCACCAGTTTCGTAGTAGGAAACACTGCATCTAGGGCACCGGCGGCAACAATACCATCTCCCACCGTCTCTCAGTCTGCCATGTCCACCGGCACCCCCGCTAGTTCCACGATCTCCAGCTCTCCAGTCCAGCTCACCCTACATGAGACTATGGTTAGAAAAAGGAAATACTTAGCCTCGCATCCGCGTACACAGGGTTTGAACGCCCACATAGCTAGACTAATCTCGTTAGAGATGATGCCCTACCGGTTAGTTGAAAGCGAAGCTTTCAAAGACCTGATGGACTACGCTGTACCACGCTACGAGCTACCCAGTCGACACTTTTTTTCCAGAAAAGCCATCCCAGCCCTCCACCAGCATGTTAAAGAGCGCATCGTCCATGCACTCAGGCAATCTGTGAGCACAAAGGTGCACCTGACAACCGATGCATGGACCAGTAGGCATGGCCAGGGACGTTACGTGTCCATCACGGCACACTGGGTAAATGTGGTGGATTCAGGGTCCACAGGGGACAGCAAGTTTGGGACAGTTCTGCCTAGGCCACGGTCTAGTAAACAGTTGTCTGTAGCCGTTCGCACCCCCTCCTCCTCCTCCTCCTCCTCGTCCTCCTGCAGAAGCAAGAGCTCGTCCACAGACCGCAGTCGCACAAACACTCCATCCGCACCTGCCACTGTTGCACACCAGGTCTCCCATTATGGGGCAGCTACTGGCAAACGTCAGCAGGCTGTATTGGCTATGAAGTGTTTGGGCGACAATAGACACACCGCGGAAGTTCTGTCCGAGTTCTTGCAGCAATAAACGCAGTCGTGGCTGGGCACTGTAGATCTTGAGGCAGGCAAGGTAGTGAGTGATAACGGAAGGAATTTCATGGCTGCCATCTCCCTTTCCCAACTGAAACACATTCCTTGCCTGGCTCACACCTTAAACCTGGTGGTGCAGTGCTTCCTGAAAAGTTATCCGGGGTTATCCGACCTGCTCCTCAAAGTGCGTGGACTTTGCGCACATATCCGCCGTTCGCCTGTACACTCCAGCCGTATGCAGACCTATCAGCGTTCTTTGAACCTTCCCCAGCATCGCCTAATCATAGACGTTGCAACAAGGTGGAACTCAACACTGCACATGCTTCAGAGACTGTGCGAACAGAGGCGGGCTGTTATGTTTTTGTGGGAGGATACACATACACGGGCAGGCAGTAGGATGGCAGACATGGAGTTGTCAGGTGTGCAGTGGTCGAAGATTCAAGACATGTGTCAAGTCCTTCAGTGTTTTGAGGAATGCACACGGCTGGTTAGTGCAGACAACGCCATAATAAGCATGAGCATCCCCCTAATGCGTCTGCTGATGCAAAGTTTGACGCACATAAAGGATCAGGCGTCTGCACCAGAGGAAGAGGAAAGCCTTGATGACAGTCAGCGATTGTCTGATCAGGGCAGTGTACATGACGAGGTACCGGGCGAAGAGGAGGTGGAGGATGAGGAGGATGATGGGGATGAGTATATTTTTAATGAGAAAGCTTTCCCGGGGGCACGGGAAATTGGTGGCGTGGCAAGGCCGGGTTCTGGTTTTTTGAGGGACACAAGTGACGTAGATTTGCCTGCAACTGCCCCTCAACCAAGCACAACCGCAGATTTGACAACGGGAACTTTGGCCCACATGGCGGATTATGCCTTGCGTATCCTCAAAAGGGACACACGCATTACAAAAATGATGAACGATGACGATTACTGGTTGGCCTGCCTCCTTGATCCTCGCTATAAAGGCAAATTGCAAAATATTATGCCACATGAGAACTTGGAACTAATATTAGCAACAAAACAATCAACTCTTGTTGACCGTTTGCTTCTGGCATTCCCTGCACACAGCGCCTGTGATCATTCTCACACGAGCTCCAGGGGCCAGCAGACCAGAGGTGTTAGAGGGGCAGAAATCAGAAGTGGCGTTGGCCAGAGGGGTTTTCTGACCAGGTTGTGGAGTGATTTTTCTATGACCGCAGACAGGACAGGTACTGCAGCATCAATTCAAAGTGACAGGAGACAACATTTGTCCAGTATGGTTACAAACTATTTTTCATCCCTTATCGACGTTCTCCCTCAACCGTCATTCCCATTTGATTACTGGGCATCAAAATTAGACACCTGGCCAGAATTGGCAGAATATGCATTGCAGGAGCTTGCTTGCCCGGCAGCTAGTGTCCTATCAGAAAGAGTATTCAGTGCTGCAGGTTCAATACTAACAGAAAAAAGGACTCGTCTGGCTACCCAAAATGTAGATGATCTAACCTTCATTAAAATGAACCACAACTGGATTTCAAAATCTTTTGCCCCACCCTGCCCGGCTGACACCTAGCTTTCCTATGAAAAGGTCTTGCCTGTGGACTATTCTGAATGACTTTTCCAATCTCGTAATTTTCTTCACCTGATTGTCCAGCATACGACATGTTTCCACCTCACGAAATGGCCAAAGTCCCCACACGGGGCCGTGCTATCGCCACTTTGCGCTTGGACCCTTGAGAGTGCTGTTTGTCTGAAGAGGTGGGTGTGGCCGCTTTTGGTCGACGGCACTGCCACTGGGTCCCTCATAGTACAATAAAGTGTCTCTGGCGGTGGTGGTGCGCACCCAACGTCAGACACACCGTTGTAATATGAGGGGCCCTGTGCCTGTACCGCCGGCCACAAGACAGTTCCCCCCCCCAGCTCAAACAGTGCTCTACCACTAGCAAAATTATCTCTCACAGCTTCACCAATGTGTAGTCTAGGCGCTGACATCCTTCAATGCCTGGCACTGACAATACCATTGTTTTGACATTTTTGTTATGTTAGGCCTTCGAAGCCTGTCTGCGGTCCCTTCTTTCTACAACTACTACACTGACCAGGCCACTGCTGGCCGTGTTACCCTGGAACCAATTTAAAAGTGCCTACAGTCAGCCCAATTTTGTTATGTTAGGCCTTCGAAGACTGTCTGCCGTCACTCCTTCCACTAGACTTCCACTGACCATACACTGCTGCCCATGTACCCCTGGAACCAATTTAAAAGTGCCTACAGCCAGCCCAATTTTGTTATGTTAGGCCTTGGAAGCCTGTCTGCGGTCACTCCTTCCACTAGACTTCCACTGACCAGACCACCGCTGCCCGTGTACCCCTGGAACCAATTTAAAAGTGCCTACAGCCAGCCCAAGTTTGTTATGTTAGGCCTTGGAAGCCTGTCTGCGGTCACTCCTTCCACTAGACTTCCACTGACCAGACCACTGCTGCCCGTGTACCCCTGGAACCAATTTAAAAGTGCCTACAGCCAGCCCAAGTTTGTTATGTTAGGCCTTGGAAGCCTGTCTGCGGTCACTCCTTCCACTAGACTTCCACTGACCAGACCACTGCTGCCCGTGTACCCCTGGAACCAATTTCAAAGTGCCTACAGCCAGCCCAAGTTTGTTATGTTAGGCCTTCGAAGCCTGTCTGCGGTCACTCCTTCCACTAGACTTCCACTGACCAGACCACTGCTGCCCGTGTACCCCTGGAACCAATTTAAAAGTGCCTCCAGCCAGCCCAAGTTTGTTATGTTAGGCCTTGGAAGCCTGTCTGCGGTCACTCCTTCCACTAGACTTCCACTGACCAGACCACCGCTGCCCGTGTACCCCTGGAACCAATTTAAAAGTGCCTACAGCCAGCCCAAGTTTGTTATGTTAGGCCTTGGAAGCCTGTCTGCGGTCACTCCTTCCACTAGACTTCCACTGACCAGACCACTGCTGCCCGTGTACCCCTGGAACCAATTTAAAAGTGCCTACAGCCAGCCCAAGTTTGTTATGTTAGGCCTTGGAAGCCTGTCTGCGGTCACTCCTTCCACTAGACTTCCACTGACCAGACCACTGCTGCCCGTGTACCCCTGGAACCAATTTAAAAGTGCCTACAGCCAGCCCAAGTTTGTTATGTTAGGCCTTCGAAGCCTGTCTGCGGTCACTCCTTCCACTAGACTTCCACTGACCAGACCACTGCTGCCCGTGTACCCCTGGAACCAATTTAAAAGTGCCTCCAGCCAGCCCAAGTTTGTTATGTTAGGCCTTGGAAGCCTGTCTGCGGTCACTCCTTCCACTAGACTTCCACTGACCAGACCACCGCTGCCCGTGTACCCCTGGAACCAATTTAAAAGTGCCTCCAGCCAGCCCAAGTTTGTTATGTTAGGCCTTCGAAGCCTGTCTGCGGTCACTCCTTCCACTAGACTTCCACTGACCAGACCACTGCTGCCCGTGTACCCCTGGAACCAATTTAAAAGTGCCTACAGCCAGCCCAAGTTTGTTATGTTAGGCCTTCGAAGCCTGTCTGCGGTCACTCCTTCCACTAGACTTCCACTGACCAGACCACTGCTGCCCGTGTACCCCTGGAACCAATTTAAAAGTGCCTCCAGCCAGCCCAAGTTTGTTATGTTAGGCCTTGGAAGCCTGTCTGCGGTCACTCCTTCCACTAGACTTCCACTGACCAGACCACCGCTGCCCGTGTACCCCTGGAACCAATTTAAAAGTGCCTACAGCCAGCCCAAGTTTGTTATGTTAGGCCTTGGAAGCCTGTCTGCGGTCACTCCTTCCACTAGACTTCCACTGACCAGACCACTGCTGCCCGTGTACCCCTGGAACCAATTTAAAAGTGCCTACAGCCAGCCCAAGTTTGTTATGTTAGGCCTTCGAAGCCTGTCTGCGGTCACTCCTTCCACTAGACTTCCACTGACCAGACCACTGCTGCCCGTGTACCCCTGGAACCAATTTAAAAGTGCCTACAGCCAGCCCAAGTTTGTTATGTTAGGCCTTCGAAGCCTGTCTGCGGTCACTCCTTCCACTAGACTTCCACTGACCAGACCACTGCTGCCCGTGTACCCCTGGAACCAATTTAAAAGTGCCTCCAGCCAGCCCAAGTTTGTTATGTTAGGCCTTGGAAGCCTGTCTGCGGTCACTCCTTCCACTAGACTTCCACTGACCAGACCACCGCTGCCCGTGTACCCCTGGAACCAATTTAAAAGTGCCTACAGCCAGCCCAAGTTTGTTATGTTAGGCCTTGGAAGCCTGTCTGCGGTCACTCCTTCCACTAGACTTCCACTGACCAGACCACTGCTGCCCGTGTACCCCTGGAACCAATTTAAAAGTGCCTACAGCCAGCCCAAGTTTGTTATGTTAGGCCTTGGAAGCCTGTCTGCGGTCACTCCTTCCACTAGACTTCCACTGACCAGACCACTGCTGCCCGTGTACCCCTGGAACCAATTTAAAAGTGCCTACAGCCAGCCCAAGTTTGTTATGTTAGGCCTTGGAAGCCTGTCTGCGGTCACTCCTTCCACTAGACTTCCACTGACCAGACCACTGCTGCCCGTGTACCCCTGGAACCAATTTAAAAGTGCCTCCAGCCAGCCCAAGTTTGTTATGTTAGGCCTTGGAAGCCTGTCTGCGGTCACTCCTTCCACTAGACTTCCACTGACCAGACCACCGCTGCCCGTGTACCCCTGGAACCAATTTAAAAGTGCCTACAGCCAGCCCAAGTTTGTTATGTTAGGCCTTCGAAGCCTGTCTGCGGTCACTCCTTCCACTAGACTTCCACTGACCAGACCACTGCTGCCCGTGTACCCCTGGAACCAATTTAAAAGTGCCTCCAGCCAGCCCAAGTTTGTTATGTTAGGCCTTCGAAGCCTGTCTGCGGTCACTCCTTCCACTAGACTTCCACAGACCAGACCACTGCTGCCCGTGTACCCCTGGAACCAATTTAAAAGTGCCTACAGCCAGCCCAAGTTTGTTATGTTAGGCCTTGGAAGCCTGTCTGCGGTCACTCCTTCCACTAGACTTCCACTGACCAGACCACTGCTGCCCGTGTACCCCTGGAACCAATTTAAAAGTGCCTCCAGCCAGCCCAAGTTTGTTATGTTAGGCCTTCGAAGCCTGTCTGCGGTCACTCCTTCCACTAGACTTCCACTGACCAGACCACTGCTGCCCGTGTACCCCTGGAACCAATTTAAAAGTGCCTACAGCCAGCCCAAGTTTGTTATGTTAGGCCTTGGAAGCCTGTCTGCGGTCACTCCTTCCACTAGACTTCCACTGACCAGACCACTGCTGCCCGTGTACCCCTGGAACCAATTTAAAAGTGCCTCCAGCCAGCCCAAGTTTGTTATGTTAGGCCTTCGAAGCCTGTCTGCGGTCACTCCTTCCACTAGACTTCCACTGACCAGACCACTGCTGCCCGTGTACCCCTGGAACCAATTTAAAAATGCCTACAGCCAGCCCAAGTTTGTTATGTTAGGCCTTCGAAGCCTGTCTGCGGCCCGTTCTTTCAACTACAACTACACTGACCAGGCCACTGATGGCCGTGTTCCCCTGGAACCAATTTTAACTTGCCTACAGCCAGCCCTATGTTATTATGTTAGGCCTTCGAAGCCTGTCTGCGTCCCGTTCTTTCAACTACAACTACACTGACCAGGCCACTGATGGCCGTGTTCCCCTGGAACCAATTTTAACTTGCCTACAGCCAGCCCAATGTTAGGCCTTTGATGCCTGTCTGCCGTCACTCCTTCCACTAGGCCTCCACTGACCTGTCTATTGCTGCCCGTGTACCCCTTGAACCAACCTAATAAAATATTTAAAAAATTAATTTGATTATAAAAAATAAGATCGTGTTGAGATCTCAAATGCAGACATTTTAACAATCAAAACAAACACACAACAAATATCTGGAACTGTACTACAAAGGTCCAACAGCTACAATTTCTTTCTCCTGCAAGAAGTTAACTGAAAGTTTTTTGGAGTTGTTAACACAGATATGGCATCCACCGAGTGTTGTCCTGTCGCGTCTCCTTTAAATTATTTCCAATAAGATGTTAAACTATTAATTTAATAAAATCAATAATTAAAAAAATAATTGAGTAAGTCAAAAGCACATTGCAAATAAACATTAATTACAAATCAAGAAGCATGGCGCGTCCGAGGGTGAGTAGATACCGAATAAGAATATAATCACCCTCGGACGCGCAATGCTTATTTACAACAGCCTTCCTTCCTAAGAATCAGCCCTTCCGTGGTGTAGAGAGAGGTTGTGTTACACTCCAAGGTGTTCCCCGGGTTGCCTTTCCTGAGCTTCGATCTTCCGGCTCTCGTTTAGTAGCTGTTGGAAACTACGCTGCATTAGGCCTACTAATTGTGTATGGGTGAAACAGTGGCGCATCTGCGGTCCCTCCTTCCACTAGGCCTCCACTGACCTGTCTACTGCGGCCCGTGTACCCCTTGAACCAACCTAATAAAATATTTAAAAAATTAATTTGATTATAAAAAATAAGATCGTGTTGAGATCTCAAATGCAGACATTTTAACAATCAAAACAAACACACAACAAATATCTGGAACTGTACTACAAAGGTCCAACAGCTACAATTTCTTTCTCCTGCAAGAAGTTAACTGAAAGTTTTTTGGAGTTGTTAACACAGATATGGCATCCACCGAGTGTTGTCCTGTCGCGTCTCCTTTAAATTATTTCCAATAAGATGTTAAACTATTAATTTAATAAAATCAATAATTAAAAAAATAATTGAGTAAGTCAAAAGCACATTGCAAATAAACATTAATTACAAATCAAGAAGCATGGCGCGTCCGAGGGTGAGTAGATACCGAATAAGAATATAATCACCCTCGGACGCGCAATGCTTATTTACAACAGCCTTCCTTCCTAAGAATCAGCCCTTCCGTGGTGTAGAGAGAGGTTGTGTTACACTCCAAGGTGTTCCCCGGGTTGCCTTTCCTGAGCTTCGATCTTCCGGCTCTCGTTTAGTAGCTGTTGGAAACTACGCTGCATTAGGCCTACTAATTGTGTATGGGTGAAACAGTGGCGCATCTGCGGTCCCTCCTTCCACTAGGCCTCCACTGACCTGTCTACTGCGGCCCGTGTACCCCTTGAACCAACCTAATAAAATATTTAAAAAATTAATTTGATTATAAAAAATAAGATCGTGTTGAGATCTCAAATGCAGACATTTTAACAATCAAAACAAACACACAACAAATATCTGGAACTGTACTACAAAGGTCCAACAGCTACAATTTCTTTCTCCTGCAAGAAGTTAACTGAAAGTTTTTTGGAGTTGTTAACACAGATATGGCATCCACCGAGTGTTGTCCTGTCGCGTCTCCTTTAAATTATTTCCAATAAGATGTTAAACTATTAATTTAATAAAATCAATAATTAAAAAAATAATTGAGTAAGTCAAAAGCACATTGCAAATAAACATTAATTACAAATCAAGAAGCATGGCGCGTCCGAGGGTGAGTAGATACCGAATAAGAATATAATCACCCTCGGACGCGCAATGCTTATTTACAACAGCCTTCCTTCCTAAGAATCAGCCCTTCCGTGGTGTAGAGAGAGGTTGTGTTACACTCCAAGGTGTTCCCCGGGTTGCCTTTCCTGAGCTTCGATCTTCCGGCTCTCGTTTAGTAGCTGTTGGAAACTACGCTGCATTAGGCCTACTAATTGTGTATGGGTGAAACAGTGGCGCATCTGCGGTCCCTCCTTCCACTAGGCCTCCACTGACCTGTCTACTGCGGCCCGTGTACCCCTTGAACCAACCTAATAAAATATTTAAAAAATTAATTTGATTATAAAAAATAAGATCGTGTTGAGATCTCAAATGCAGACATTTTAACAATCAAAACAAACACACAACAAATATCTGGAACTGTACTACAAAGGTCCAACAGCTACAATTTCTTTCTCCTGCAAGAAGTTAACTGAAAGTTTTTTGGAGTTGTTAACACAGATATGGCATCCACCGAGTGTTGTCCTGTCGCGTCTCCTTTAAATTATTTCCAATAAGATGTTAAACTATTAATTTAATAAAATCAATAATTAAAAAAATAATTGAGTAAGTCAAAAGCACATTGCAAATAAACATTAATTACAAATCAAGAAGCATGGCGCGTCCGAGGGTGAGTAGATACCGAATAAGAATATAATCACCCTCGGACGCGCAATGCTTATTTACAACAGCCTTCCTTCCTAAGAATCAGCCCTTCCGTGGTGTAGAGAGAGGTTGTGTTACACTCCAAGGTGTTCCCCGGGTTGCCTTTCATGAGCTTCGATCTTCCGGCTCTCGTTTAGTAGTTGGTGGAAACTACGCTGCATTAGGCCTACAAATTTGGTATGGGGTGTAGAGACAGGTTGTGTTACACTCCAAGGTTTTCACCAGGTTGCCTTTCCTGAGCTTCTATCTTCAGGCTCTCATTAAATTGTGGTTAAATGGAACAACTGCATTTGGCGTACTAGTTGGTTTGGGGCCTACTATCGGTGTCTGCCACTCCTTGCTGTTCTCCTGGTTTCCTGTCCTGAAATTCCATTTTCAGCCTCTCGTTAAGTAGTTGTTAATGTTAGACTGCATTTGGCCTACTAGTTGGGTTGGGGCCTACTATCGGTGTCTGCCACTCCTTGCTGTTCTCCTCCACTGAACAAAGCTGTGCCGCCTGTTTACTACGGTTGTCAATTTTGAACTGCATTTCGACTACTTACTGATTTGGCCCTACTCTCTGTGTCAGCCTCTCATTCCAGTTGTCCTCCACTGCAATGCCCCCTGGTTATTCCTGTGTTACCAATTTTGAACTGCATTTAGCCCACTTTATTCTTTGGGCCTATATCTGTGTTTCCACTTCATCGTGCCCATTGCCCAGCCAGTGATAGATGAGTCTGCTGGTACATTGACCCATAACGCAACATTCCCCGTGCACGCTACACAACAACATTGTGACCCTGCTGAAAGTCAGGTTGCTCTTCCCGCATACCATACCACCTTACACGGGGACAAAGAGGAAGGTGCAGATGAAAGTGCAGGTTCCTTCATCAGGTGGGGGGAGGAATACTAGTTGGCGACGTCACTGGCACAGGGCCTCTCATAGTACGCAAAAGTGTTGCTGCCGGTGGGAGGCGCCCCCGCCGTGCAAACACACCGCTGTACTTTGAGGGGCCCTGTGCCAGTGCCAATGCCAACGAGTGGGCCCCCCCTGCTTGCTCAGGTTCACAGCACTTGCAAAGTTGAAATACTTACCTCTCCCTGCTCCACTGCCGTGACGTGGTCCAGATTTCCTGGGCCCACTAATTACTTGAACCAGCCCTACCCCACACAACTTTAGCCAAATGACCCCCAATTTCAAATGCCTTCCAATTATTATAAGGTAAATTACGCTTGACAAGCTTCATTAAGAAGAATGGATGGTTTTGACATTAAAATGGGCACTCTAGGTGTTTTCCTGGCCCCCACTCACTGCCGACTATGCTGCCCCATTGACTTGCATTGGGTTTCGTGTTTCGGTCGATCCCGACTTTACGTCATAATCGGCCGATTTCACTCGACCCGACTTTGGACATAGTCGGGTTTCGCAAAACCCGGCTCGACTCTAAAAAGGTCAAGGTCGCCAAATGCAGTTGTTCCATTTAACCACTATTTAACAAGAGCCTGAAGATAGAAGCTCAGGAAAGGCAACCTGGAGAACACCTTGGAGTGGAACACACCGTCTCTACACCCCATACCCAATTTGTAGGCCTAATGCAGTGTAGTTTCCAACAACTACTAAACGAGAGCATGAAGATCGAAGCAATGGAGAGGAAACCTGGGGAACACCTTGGAGTGGAACACACCATCTCTCTACACCCCATACCCAATTTGTAGGCCTAATGCAGTGTAGTTTTCTACAACTACTAAACGAGAGTCGGAAGACCGAATCAATGTGGACGAAACCTGGGGAACACCTTTTAGTGTAACACACCATCTCTCTACACCCCATACCCAATTTGTAGGCCTAATGCAGTGTAGTTTTCTACAACTACTAAACGAGAGTCGGAAGACCGAAGCAATGTGGACGAAACCTGGGGAACACCTTGGGGCGGCAGACACCGTTAGTAGGCCCTACCAAAGTTGTACCCCCAAAGCACTTTTAAAATTCCTAGAGGCTGAAAACAAGACTATTGACGCTCTGCTTTTTTCAAAGGAACACAGCTGAATTGAGTGGCGCAGACAGACACAGGTAGTAGGCCTTAAACCAAAAATGTGGCTCACTGCAGCTTAAAAAAGGTTACAGGGGTACACAGGCAGCATTGCTCTGGGCAGTGGAGGACAATTTCAATAGTGGACCGCACACAGACTTTGTACGCCTACTATTAAAAAAATGATGCTCTATGTAATTAAAAATTGGTTCAAGGGGTCCACGGGCAGCAGTGGTGTGGTCAGTGGACGAGTATTGGAAGGAGGGACCGCAGACAGGCGTAGTAGGCCTAACATAACAAAATTAGGCTGTAGGCACTTTAAAAATGGTTCCAGGGGTACACGGGCAGCAGTGGTGTGGTCAGCGGAGGAAAATTTGATTTAGGGACTGCAGACAGACTTTGTAGGCTGTCCCCTGTGGACCATGCATCCAACACATTAACCCAGTGCGCCGTAATGGACACGTAATTTTTTGTGGACATGCCTACTGGTCCATGCGTCTCTTGTCAGGTGCACCTTTCAACTGTTTGATTGCCTGAGTGCTATGACAATGCAGACTTTTTCATGCCGGTGGAGGGCTGGGATGGCTTTTCTCGCAAAAGAAATGTCGACTGGGTAGCTTGAACCGTGGTACAGTGTAGTTCATCTGGGCTTTCTAAATATAAAACAAAGAAAAAAAGGAGGCTCCATGCACTTTCAGCTGGGTTCCCAGGGTACACGGCCAGCATTGGTCTGGTCAGTGGAGAACTATTGGAAGGAAGGACCGCAGACAGGCTTCGAAGGCCTAACATAAAAAAATTGGGCTGTAGGCACTTTATAATTGGTTCCAGGGGTACACGGGCAGCAGTAGACAGGTCAGTGGAGGCCTAGTGGCAGGAGGGACCGCAGACAGGCTTCGAAGGCCTAACATAATAACAGATGGCTGTAGGCAAATTTACATTGGTTCCAGGGGAACACGGGCAGCAGTGGCCTGGTCAGTGTAGTAGTAGTAGAAAGAACGGACCGCAGACAGGCTTCGAAGGCCTGTTGGTGCTTTGGAGGATCATCAGAACTGGATTTCTTTTTCATATCCCAACGCTAACTGGCATTTCTCAACGTCTTTGTCCCCGACATGTTTGGAGATCTCCTTTGTCTTGATGATGGTGTTCGTTTAGTGCCACTTGCCTAATGGTGTTGCAGCCTCTACGGCTTTTCAGAAAAGGTGTGTATATATACTGACAGATCTTGTGATTTATGAAGGTAATTGTTTGCACCATAATTTTTTAGAGGCTTCATAGCAAAAGGGGTGAATACATATTCCCATGCTAATTTTTAGCTATTTGATCCCATAAATTTATGCCAATATTTTTCTCACTTCATTTCACCAACTTAGAAAATTAAATGTTGATGGATCACACACTAAATTGGATTGCAAACATATTTAAAGCACAAGTTTTAATGTAACAAAACAGGTAAAAAGCCAAGGGGCTAAATACTTTCGCAATCCGCTGTATCTCTAGGAATGAGTCATGTGACAAGATGTGCCTATCTGTTCAGGAATCTCTGTTATTGAGATCTTCTTGTCTGGAGTTGGACATGTCTTTTTTGCTTCTATTTTGGGGAGTTGATGGCATAGCAAATATATGGTCATAGAAACTGATGTCTTGATGTTTAGTTAGTGCTCAGCTGCGCAGGGGTTAATTGGTTAATTATTGTTTTGTGTATGAAGGTAACAGCTTTACATGTATTTTATATACAATAATAAAGAATAGCCCAGACCCTCCTTGAGCAGAATATAACTTCCATATCATTGTTCATAACTGCAGCAATTCATTATGGCATTGATTTCACTTGGTGTTACATTTTTTCTGAATTGCTCTTCAACAATATTTTCCCATGCGGACAGGATAGCTTCTCGCAGTTGCCACAGATTTGATGAAGGTGCCAACTTATTTTGAACAGCCCTCTGTACCATGCCCAGAAAATCTCTATGAGATAAAGATCTAAGAACTTTAAATCCAAGGAAAACGGGAAATCTTTCTTTTATATTCCTGTCACATGTCTGGTATTCTTTACCTAGTGAAATTGTGACTGAGAAACTATGAGAATGAAATATTTGAGAATTTTTTGTTACATTTTTCCAAGGTAACCCTACTGTTTTATTGAACTGAAATTACATCATTATAAAACACGTATCACAGACCCTGTTTGATCAAGACCCAACAGGAGGCATGTTGGAGTCAGTAGCTTAAATCTCTTAATGAATCAGGAGTGTCTGATGAGTCACATATGCCTCTATGCTTTCCCCAAATCATCCAACAGTTGCAGACTGGAGTAAGATTTATTTAATAGAGAATGCCACAGCTCATCATTGATTAAATTAGATGTGACACCATGCCCTCACCATGCCTCCATCCCAAGCAGCTCCACCCATTGTAGGAGACTCTGGAGAAATTGGGGTGAATACACAAAAATGTAACACATTTTTGTGAAACTCCTAGTTGCACAAAAATCTTGTGACTTTTCAAAGTAATTTATTGCAGAATTCTGGTGAAATTAATCAGGGACACAGTGTTCAGAGTTTGGTTTAGCAGATGGTTTCGGTAGGATTTGGTAAGGGCTGCAGCTATAATATGGATCCTAATCAGCCTAAAGTATGTAACATGCCAATGGCAGAAAGTATTCTTCCATGGTCATCTTCTTTTTTTCCTGGTCATGCCTTTCCATAGTTTTTACGGTATTAAACTATATCCTGCCATTCATACACCTCCTTCATGCCTCTTTCATGTCCCCTCCATGAAACAAAGTTTTCCGAAGCACTGGTTTCTGAAAGTTTTTTGCAGAAAATTCAATATGTGACAGGAAAATTTGCCAACTCCTCCAAGATTTTCCAGAGTTCTCCCTTCTTTTGTCAATTTTGTGTTACACTGCCCTGCAGATTTAGTTACTAGTGATGAGTGCAAATGCTTGTTACTCGAGTTTGCTGAGGGTGCTCGGGTATGCACTGATTAGCGCATGTGCTCGAATGAGATGTTCACATCCTTGAGCCACAAAACATTCTTGGTGTTTGTCCGGCAATCCCCACATGTTTTGTTGCTGTCCAAGAGCAACCACAAAATATGCGGCCAGGGGGACTTGAACATCTCACTCAAGCGTCCGCAATACTCGGCGCATACCGGCGCGCTCTAGGCAAACTCGAGTGACGAGTACTTGCGCTCATCACTATTACTGACTGTGCTTGAGCTTTGCATAACTTTGGTCTCTTCACTTTTTGAGTCATAAGATGGGCCTCACAAAGGGGAAATGAGTGCCATGCTACTATTATACTATTGCTCACCACAACAGTCCGCTTAACAAATGGCATATCTCTATGACCAATAGTAACGTTTTTCAGTACAACTAGAAAGTATAAGAAAATGTGAAAACAAATCACCTTGATAATCTCAAGGGCCTAATTATTAAAAAATAAAGAACATATAAAGAATATATTATATACATTTTGTCTTGACCAGAATTTTTTTTTTTTTATCAAACACAGCAGTCAAACTGAGACTAATTCAATAAAATAAAGCAAGTCTAGCAAATTAAATTTCTATTTGATGTAAATGGAAGATTTTGACAAAAAATCTGACTACTTCATATTTCACTAGAATTAGCCCATTGAAACTAAAGTCACAGAAATTCCAATTTGTAAAAGTTCATAACAGCAGATCCATCAAGATTATTCATGCTCGACATGTCTCCTACCTAGTGCATTTTTTATCCTTTTTTTTACTAATATTTCAATAGCTCTGTCTGAAGTTTTGAAGTTGAGATATGTTGTGCATAGAGGAAACTTGCAAAGTTTTGAAGTTGTATTATTGGAATTATGTGTTCTATGTAATAGTTATGTAGTGTTAGTCATTCCAACTTATATCATACATTATTCATACAGCATTCTTTATTACATAAAGACACATCTATCACAGTGAAAAGATCAAGTTCTGAAATGTAAATCATTTACCTCATTACAGACATTTCAAATGCTAAAGTCAAATAGATCCAGACTTTGGTTATTTAAAGATAAAGGACTGGAATTTTCTCTTAGAAATACATCAATTGGTTTGTCGCTACTTGGTATTGATTATATATTACAAAGTACAAACTAGCATTATTTCCAAGCTAGGCTTTCATATATTCCATTAACTTCTGAGATATTTTGGCATATTGAGATGGAATGTAACTCGTTTCTGTTTTATGAGTTATTAGATAGCCTGGGCTGTACAACATTATGTGCGTTTTCTCCTGGGAAGTAATAATGTCTCTAATTTCCCTTGCGCTGTTTTCTTGTGTTGCCTCTTCTACAATTATAGATAAGCAGTTATTTTTAGTTATTTGCTCATACGGGGATGGTAGTGCTGGTAGTATTGATCTTTATATATGTTAGTTACTTATAGAGCATGCATAATATATCAGTATTCCATAATATATTTTTAAAATGCATCATATTCATAACTAGTGATGAGCGAATATACTCGTTGCTCGGGTTTTCCCGAGCACGCTTGGTTGATCTCCGAGTATTTGTTAGTGTTTGTAGATTTAGTTTTCATTGCGGCAGCTGAATGATTTACAGCTATTAGCCATCTTGATTACATGTGGGGATAGCAACCAGGACACCCACATATACTCAGCCTGGCTAGTAGCTGTAAATCATTCAGCAGAGGTGATGAAAACTAAATCTCCGAACACTAACAAATACTCGGAGACCACCCGAGCGTGCTCTGGAAAACCTGAGCAATGAGTATACTCGCTCATCACTAATCATAATACTCAAAATAATAAGCTAAAACAATCAAATAAATTACAATTAATACATTTGAAAGAAATTGTACAGGTAGCAAAGCTACATAATTTGTGCGTTAAAGACATAATTAAAGATTCAAATAAATAAAATATACAGTTTTTACAAAGGCATGGGCTTTTTCATGAATTCTGAAGGTGTACTAAGATAATGCACTAAGACATTCATAGCAGATCACTAAAGTCCAGTAAGTTCATACTTCATGGATCGGTCTTGTTTTTTAGTGCATCTCATGGATACTCTGTTGGAATGACCTATGGATGAGAGTGAGTCCAAGTCATCTCCTTCATCTCCTTTTCATTGTGATGAGGTAACATACAGTAAATCTCACCAAAGTCCACCTCATTGAGAACCATCTCTTTTATATTTTTACTATGGCTAAATTTTTCTATGTTTAAAGGACTGTCAGCAGGCTTTTGTTATGTAATTTGAGAACAGCATAAGGTAAGGGATAAAACACATTTCTATGATGTCACATGTCAGGCGGTGCGCTGGTGTATATTTACACTGAAGTTATTATCACCTGGTGATTATCGTTGCTGGAGTACAACAGCTACAGCAGCACATGCATGCTAGTCCGACTCCACCAAAATCCTGTGATATGCAGCTTACTGTCTATAGTCAATGTTCTTAGAGAGCCTGGTGGGGTGGCTGAAACTTTCTCAGTCTTGCAGTATTCTAAATCTAAAAACTCTGTATCACAACTACTGCAGCCAGTATATGAAGTGATACATCATTGGATTCAGGGTCTCTTTGCATACATGATGCTATTCTCAGATGAGATTGCAAAAACCTGCTGACAAATTTGCTTTAAGCAGAGTAGACAATTACCAAGGGCACCTCTGAGCTGTGAGAGTTTAATCTATAGATTACATCTATGGATTAAATATGTAATTACAGATTAAAAATCTACTTTTAAATCTCTTATTACATCCAATGTACTCTTTGTCTGAGTGGCTGGTAATGCTGTATGTTTTGCACACTATACCCTTCATTACAATTAAATGATGACGGTTAAAAATTAGTAATGAGCAAATGTGCTTGGATAGGTTGTTATCTGAGCACCCTAGTGCTCGTGTGTTAACCAAGTGTCTTCCGCGTGCTCAAAAAATATGTTCAAGCCCCTGAGGTTGCATGTTTTGCACCTGTTTGACAGCCGCAACACATGCAGGGTTGCCTATTTGAATAAATACGGTGTGAATCACATCTTCTGGGAAAACTTTTGCCCACCTCTCCTTGTCCATTGCAATACCTGTCCAACTTCTGCAGACTCTGTGCTCCTTTTCTTTCTTCTTCTCCCATCTGGTCTTTTAATAGGTGTCACTGGGGAAGATTCAATTCCAGATAGTTTTGGAAATCCACATTTTAGGCCATTCACCGTTGCTGGCCTTATTTTTGCTGGATTCTGATGACAGTGAAGGGGTTGAAAATAAGGAAAATTCTTATGCTCACCTTTCCTTGGCGCACCCTATAATTGTTCCAATGAAATTTCTCTAAGCCCAGTCCTTTATTCAACTCTTCTTCGTTCTTTTCATTCGTCCAGGATATCAAGAAGGTGCCGCCACTGACTGGAACCCACATGGAAGATGACATATTATTGTATTTTGGGAAATTCTAAATTAATTAGAATTCACTTTACTCATCTTTAATAGTGATGAACAAACGTGCTCGGATAAGGTGTTATCCAAGCATGCTCATGTGCTAACTGAATGTCTTCTGCATGATCGAAAAATATGTTCGAGTCCCAGCGGCTGCATTTCTCACAGCTGTTCAACAACCGCAACACGTGCAAGGATAAGAGATGAGTAAAGTGATTTCCATGAATATCTGGAATTGAATCTTCCCCCAGTGACACCTATTAAATGACCAGAGGAAAAGAAGAAAGAAATGGATCAGATCAGAGCAAGGAGCCTGCAGAAGTTGGACAGGTGTCGGAAGGGCCAAGGAGAGGTGAGTAAAAGTGTTCCCAGAAGATGTGATTTTCACACCAAATTTATTCTGTGCAAATCAAATCTTCCCCCTGAATTGAGCAATTCGACAGCCATCATAGAACAATGACAGCAGAAAAAGAACACATGGTGCATCTAGGGATTAGATTTTATCTTGGAAATAAAGGATGAATGCATCACAGGTACTTGTTCTACCGCTGCTGGTATACATTTTATATTGGCATTCATTTATGAGGATTCCATCATTCCAGAAAGTAATTATCAGTGCTCATTTTAAAGAGGCTTAAATGTAGATGTATTTCTGTAGTTAATCATAAAACCTCTCTTAGCATGTATGGGTGTGCATATACATTTATGCATGTAGTGTATATCCCAAATGAGGTGACTTTTGCCACTTTAAATTCAATTCTCAAATTTCATATTCCAGTTTACTTTATCTACTGGTTTTTTTTTAATTATTGAAATAGAAAAAACACAGACTGATCTGTTAGATGGAATCAATTGTAAAGTTTATTTTCATGTTCCATATATCAGAATGCTTTTTACATGCTCATTGTTTATATTTAAGCTCAGACAACTTATATTATTTTATACACAGAACTGTTGTAGTCTACAAGGAATTGTAGAATTTCAATCATCATTTGATACGTCTGTTGATTAGATCACCATTCATTATTGGAATAACTCAAATTCAGTGACAAGAATGCCAACTGAAAGGTTATTGTTGTGAAAGGAAAGGGTCATAAAATATCTGGATACAAGTATTGACTCATTTCTCCTGCAGATGATCCATCTCTTTTCACATCTGCAAAATATGTAATTTTCGGAAAAAATATATATACCATACTGTATCTATATATTTTTTTGTTTTGTTTTGAGTCATGCCAGCAGAATTAGATGAAATATTGATTTTTTAAAACTAAAAATAACTCTTCATTTTCAGCTTCTGCATGCTCTGTATTGGATGGTCTTTCATTATGAAAGCAGAAGTTAACTTCAGTTACACATAAAAGTTTAGACTTCATAACTAGTAGAAAGGCTCAAAGTATGTCTAGTAGAAATGAGCGAACGTGTTCAGAAAACATTCACCAATCTCATATTTGGAACGAACATAGCACATTCGGATTCATGTTCACTTTCACAAGCATCAAAATTCGGTCACAGTAAGGTATATCATCGCGTTTCAACTAATGCTTTTGTTATTAATTTGACTAGGATAGTGGTTCTGTATGATGAGCGGGTGGGACGGGGGGCATGTTTGCTGAGGTGAGTGGGTGTGTAGAGGTTAGGGGAGCATGTGAAGAGATTACAGGAGTGACTTGTCCTTTTGTTTTCTCATTAATTTTATGTGTGTTGATTCCGCAACCAATCAGGGAGCAGAAACCATCCACAACTTCATGCCACAAGTTCTTCTGTGCTTGGCTGCCAAAGTCACATGTCTCTTATCATATAAAAAGCGGACATCTTATTTTGCTGGCACCATATGATCAGTGTCACAGTGCAGAGAGGTCGCTCTTAAGCTAGTGCTCGTGCTGGAAGTGAACTTGTCAGTTAAATAGATAGGATCCTGTCATGACTGAAATCCATCTTCCAGCATCAAAGCAGATTGTGAAAAAAACTGTGTGGCAGTCTCCAGAAGCCCCATTTGCTACTACAAATTATTTATGATAAAACTCTGTTTCAGTGGCAAATCAGAAGGCCAGATTTCCATGTAAAAATTGTTAGGCCTAATATTGTGGTGCAGCCATGAGGCCCAATTAGCTACTCCAAATTGTTTGTGCTAAAACTGTGTTTCAGTGGCAAATCAGAAGGCCAGATTTCCACTTAAGAATTGTTAGGCCTAGTATTGTGGTGCAGCAAAGATGCCCAATTAGCTACTCCAAATAATTTGTGACAAAACTGTGTTTTAGAAACAATTCAAAAGACCATATTTCCATTTAAAAATTGTTAGGCCTAATATTGGGGTGCAGCCTGGTGGGCTAATTATCTACTCCAAATCGTTTGTGCTAAAACTGTGTTTCAGTGACTAATCAGAAGGCTAGATTTCCACTTAAAAATTGTTAGGCATAACAATGTTGTTCATACAAACTATCTTAGGATATAAATAGTGATTGTTCATTTAGTGACAGGTGACAGACAGCTGTGGGCCTAAGGTTTTAAAACAGCAGGTTTCAAGAGGAGAAGGCTACTTACAACATGAGCAAGGAAAAAGAGAGGTCATGATGGAAGGGGGCTTGGTGTTCAATGTGTACTTGGGTTAGATGTTAATGTGAATGAAAGCCCAACTGAACAAACACCGTCTCATCCTATCAAAAGACCACTGACAACATCTGCTACTGGCCTGGCTACTCGACTCCCTTTCTTCGGCAGCCACACAGCAGTACACCTTGTAGATGAGGCTCAGAAAGAGCATATGCTACAGTGGATGACAAGCCCTGCATCAAGAGGCCTCTCCTCCTCTTCTTCCACCGTAACATCACACATAGCACAATCCTCAGAGGTGGCACAACAATCGCACTTGTATCGCCCTGTGTAAAAAATTTCCAAATGCCTGAGTGTTGGAAACCTTGAATGGACCATTCTGAAGAGTTGTTCACATATTATATTCCACGGGCATCAGAGGTCTGCTCCGAAGAATCACAGAATCCAGAGGAGGAAAGCATCTGCACCAATGCCCAAAATTGTTGGATCTGGGGCTGGACAAAGTAGGGTCTGAGCAGAATCCAGACTTTCATCACCAGACGTAACCATGTGCTCCATGGTTTTTCAGTCCTTCATGCATGATATCTTCCGGACTTATCTTGATATATTCTTGATTGTATATTTGGACGATATTTTGATTTTTTCCAATGATTGGGAGTCTCATGTGCAACAGGTCAGGATGGTGTTTCAGATCCTTCATGACAATACATGACTAAGGGGACAATACAAATATCTCGCTGAGGATCTGTTTATACCAAGGAAGGTGACGGGCACAAGGGGGCATTCTTTGCGTCTGGAGGAGAGAAGGTTTTTCCACCAACATAGAAGAGGATTCTTTACTGTTAGGGCAGTGAGAATCTGGAATTGCTTGCCTGAGGAGGTGGTGATGGCGAACTCAGTCGAGGGGTTCAAGAGAGGCCTGGATGTCTTCCTGGAGCAGAACAATATTGTATCATACAATTATTAGGTTCTGTAGAAGGACGTAGATCTGGGTATTTATTATGATGGAATATAGGCTGAACTGGATGGACAAATGTCTTTTTTCGGCCTTACTAACTATGTTACTATGTTACAATGCTTTGTTTGTGAAGGGGTCTAAGTGTCTCTTTGGGGTGCAGAAGGTTTCTTTTTTGGGCTTCATTTTTTCTCCCTCATCTATGGAGATGGATCCGGCTAAGGTTCAGGCCATTCATGATTGGATTCAACCCTCATCCGTGAAGAGCCTTCAGAAATTTTTGGGTTTTGCTAATTTTTATCGCCGTTTCATTGCTAATTTCTCTAGCGTGGTTAAACCCTTGACCGATTTGACGAAGAAAGGCGCTGATGTGGCGAATTGGTCCTCTGCGGCTGTCTTTGCCTTTCAGGAGCTTAAACGCTGATTTACTTCTGCTCCAGTGTTGCGCCAACTGGATGTTTCTCTTCCGTTTCAGGTTGAGATTGACGCTTCTGAGATTGGGGCAGGGGCCGTTTTGTCTCAGAGGGATCCTGTTGGTTCCTTGATGAAACCGTGTGCCTTCTTTTCTCGTAAGTTTTCGCCTGCTGAACGCAATTTTGATGTCGGCAATCAGGAGTTGTGGCTATGAAGTGGGCATTTGAGGAGTGGCGACATTGGCTTGAGGGAGCTAAGCACCGTATTGTGGTCTTGACCAATCATAAGAATCTGATTTACCTCGAGTCTGCCAAACGGCTGAATCCTAGACAGGCTCAATGGTCCTTGTTTTTTTCCCGTTTTGATTTCGTAGTTTCGTATCTTCCGGGTTCTAAGAATATTAAGGCTGATGCCCTCTCTAGGAGTTTTTTGCCTGATTCTCCTGAGGTCCTTGAACCGGTCGGCATTCTGAAAGAAGGGGTGGTCCTTTCTGCCATTTCCCCTGATTTACGACGGGTTCTTCATGAATTTCAGGCTGACAGACCTGACCGCTGTCCAGTGGGGAAACTGTTTGTTCCTGACAGATGGACTAGTAGAGTTATTTCTGAGGTTCACTGTTCTGTGTTGGCTGGTCATCCTGGTATTTTTGGTACCAGAGATTTGGTTGGTAGGTCCTTTTGGTGGCCTTCTTTGTCATGTGATGTGCGTTCTTTTGTGCAGTCCTGTGGGACTTGTGCGCGGGCCAAGCCTTGTTGTTCCCGTGCTAGTGGGTTGCTTTTGCCATTGCCAGTCCCTGAGAGGCCCTGGACGCATATTTCGATGGATTTTATTTCTGATCTTCCGGTTTCCCAGAAGATGTCTGTTATCTGGGTTGTTTGTGACCGGTTCTCTAAGATGGTTCATTTGGTGCCTTTGCCTAAATTGCCTTCCTCTTCAGATTTGGTTCCATTGTTTTTTCAGTATGTGGTTCGTTTGCATGGTATTCCGGAGAATATTGTGTCTGACAGAGGTTCCCAGTTTGTTTCTAGGTTTTGGCGGGCCTTTTGTGCTAGGCTGGGCATTGATTTGTCTTTTTCTTCTGCACTTCATCCTCAGACAAATGGCCAGACCGAGCGAACTAATCAGACTTTGGAGACTTATTTGAGATGCTTTGTGTCTGCTGATCAGGATGATTGGGTGGCCTTCTTGCCATTGGCCGAGTTTGCCCTTAATAATCGGGCTAGTTCGGCTACTTTGGTTTCGCCTTTCTTTTGTAATTTTGGTTTTCATCCTCGTTTTTCTTCTGGGCAGGTTGAGCCTTCTGACTGTCCTAGTGTGGATTCTGTGGTTGACAGGTTGCAGCAGATTTGGGCTCATGTGGTGGACAATTTGGTGTTGTCTCAGGAGGAGGCTCAACGTTTTGCTAACCGTCGTCGGTGTGTTGGTTCCCGGCTTCGGGTTGGGGATCTTGTCTGGTTGTCTTCCCGTCATGTTCCTATGATGGTTTCTTCCCCTAAGTTTAAGCCTCGGTTTATTGGTCCTTATAAGATTTCTGAGATTATTAATCCGGTCTTTTTGTTTGGCGCTTCTGGCCTCTTTTGCTATCCATAATGTCTTCCATAGATCTTTATTGCGGAATTATTTGGTGCCCTTTGTTCCCTCTGTTGATCCTCCGGCCCCTGTGTTGGTTGATGGAGAGTTGGAGTATGTGGTTGAGAAGATTTTGGATTCTCGTTTTTCGAGGCGGAGGCTTCAGTACCTTGTCAAATGGAAGGGTTATGGCCAGGAGGATAATTCTTGGGTTTTTGCCTCTGATGTCCATGCTGCTGATTTGGTCCATGCCTTTCATCTGGCTCATCCTGATCGTCCTGGGTTCCCTGGTGAGGGTTCGGTGACCCCTCCTCAAGGGGGGGTACTGTTGTGAATTCTGCTTTTGGGTTCCCTCCAGTGGTTGTAGGTGGGAATTCAGTTGTCCCTGAGTCGCAGTCCTGGCCAGGTGTATCTTCTGATTGCAGTTCTGACGGCGATATTTAGGTGTGCAGGATTCATTAGTCCTTGCCAGTTGTCCATTGTTCTGGGAGGTTTTGGATCTTGTCTGGTTCCTCCAGCCTTGCTGCCATTTCAGCAAAGATAAGTGTCTGGTTTTTGTTTCTGTGGCACACATGCTATGTGCTTAATAATTATGTGCTATTCATTTGTTTTCTCTTGTCCAGCTTAGATTGAGTCAGTGTTTTTCTCTGTCTTGCTGGATTCTCTGGAGTTGCAGATATACGTCCTACATCTTTAGTTAGATGGTGGAGTTTTTTGTATTTTCTGCTGTGGATATTTTTGGAAGGGTTTTAATACTGACCGCTTAGTATTCTATCCTATCCTTTCCTATTTTAGCTAGAGTGGCCTCTTTTGCTAAATCCTGTTTCCTGCCTGTGTGTGTCTTTTTCCTCTACTACTCACAGTCAATATTTGTGGGGGGCTGCCTATCCTTTGGGGTTCTGCTCTGAGGCAAGGTAGGATTGGTATTTTCATCTATAGGGGTATTTAGTCCTCCGGCTGTGTCGAGGTGTCTAGGATTTGTTAGGCACACCCCACGGCTACTTCTAGTTGCGGTGATAAGTTCAGGATTTGCGGTCAGTATAGTTTCCACCAACTCCAGAGAAAGTTCCATGCAGCTCCAAGGTCACCGGATCATAACAGTTCCCTTGGGAAAATAAAAAATTGGGGGCGAAAATTCATTTTTGTGAAAAAATATTATTTTTTAGTTTTACGGCTCTATATTATAAACTTCTGTGAGACATATTTTGGGTCAAAGTGCTCACCACACATCCAGATAAGTTCCTTAGGGGGTCTACTTTTCAAAATGGTGTCACTTGTGGGGGGTTTCAATGTTTAGGCACATTAGTGGCTCTCCAAAAGCAGCATGGCGTCCCATCTCAATTCCAGCCAATTTTGCATTGAAAAGTCAAATGGCGCTCCTTCCCTTCCGAGCTCTGCCATGCGCCCAAACAGTGGTTTACCCCCACATATGGGGTTTCAGGGTACTCAGGACAAATTGTAAACAAATTTTGCATCTATTTTCTCCTGTTACCCTTGGTAAAATAAAACAAATTTGTGCTGAAGTAAATTTTTTGTAAAAAAAAATTAAATGTTCATTTTTTTTAAAACATTCCAAAAATTCCTGTGAAGCACCAGAAGGGTTATAAACTTCTTGAAAGTGGTTTTGAGCACCTTGAGGGGTGCAGTTTTTAGAATGGTGTCACGCTTGGATATTTCCAATCATATAGACCCCTCACAATAACTTCAAATATTATGTGATCTCTTAAAAAAAAAGGTGTTGTAAAAATGAGAAATTGCTGGTCAACTTTTAACCCTTATAACTCCCTAACAAAAAAAATTTGTTTCAAAAATTGTGCTCATGTAAAGTAGACATGTGGGAAATGTTACTTATTAAGTATTTTGTGTGACATATCTCTGTTATTTAAGGGCATAAAAATTCAAATTTTTGCCAAATTTTCATTTTTTTCACAAATAAACCCAGGTAATATCAAATAAATTTTACTGCTATCATGAAGTAAAATATATCTTGAGAAAACATTGTCAGAATCACCAGGATCCGTTGAAGTGTTCCAGAGTTATAACCTCATAAATGGACAGTGGTCAGAAATGTAAAAATTGGCCCGGTCATTAACGTGCAAACCACCCTCGGGGCTTAAGGGGTTAATGGAAAGTTGAGTAGAAGGGAAAAATGTGGTAAAAAAAGGTGCACAAGCAACTAGGACAACCATAGCCTGGGAAGGATTGTTAAGAAAAGGCCATTCAAAAATTTTGGGGAGATTCACATGGAGTGGACTGCACCTGGACTCATTGCTTCAAGAGCTACCACACACAGACCTATCCAGACATGGGCTACAAGCATGCCATTGATTGTGTCAAGCCACTCATGACCAATAGTCAACGCCAGTAGAGTTTTACCTGGGTCAATTAGAAAATATCTAGACTGTTGCTCATTGGTCTAAGGTGTTTACAGACTAAAGTAAATTTTTCATTTCATTTAGATATCAAGGTCCTAGAGGTTGGAGAAAGAGTGGAGAGGCACACAATCCAAGCTGCTTGAGGTCTAGTGTGAAGTTTCCACAATCTGTTATGGTTTGGGGAGACATGTCATCTGCTGGTGTAGGTCCACTGTGCTTTATCATGACCAAAGTCTGCACAGTTGTCTTCCAGGAAATTTTAGAGCACTTCATGCTTCCCTCTGCCGACTAGCTTTTTGGAGATGAAAACTTAATTCTCCAGCAGGATTAGGCACCTGTCCACACTGCCAAAAGTACCAATACCTGGTTTAAAAACAACAGCGTCACTGTGCTTGATTGGCCAGCAAACTCACCTGACCTTAACCCCATAGAATCTATATGGGGGTATTGTCAAGAGGAAGATGAGAGACACCAGACCCAACAATGCAGACTAGCTAAAGGCTGCTATTAATGCAACCTGGACTTCCATAACACCTCAGCAGTGCCATAGGCCATGCCACATTGATGCAGTAATTGATGCAAAAGGAACTCTGATCAAGTATTGAGTGCATTTACTGAATATACATTTCAGTAGGACAACATTTCAGATTTTAAAATCATGTTTCAAGTTGGTGTTATAAAGTTTTCTAATCTACTGAGATAATGACTTTTAGGTTTACATTGGCTGTATACCAAATCATCAACATTAACAGAAATAAACACTTGAAATAGATCACTGCAATATGTCCTTTTTCTGATGGGTCATATTTTCCTAAACATGGACCTGTTCACACTATATGGAGGTGCTGGTCAGTTTTTTTGGCAGATTACCATTGAAGGCTGTGACTACTTCCTTTCTGACTCTGCACTCCTCCTATAAGCCCAAGTGTGCTTTAATTAGTGCTGGTTCCTACCTACTGATTTAAAATTATAGGTTTATTACCCAAGGCATGTTTGCCCATTTAAATTGTAGGCTTATGGCCCAAGAGAGGCATTTTTAGGACAACATGACCCATCAGAAGGAGGTTACCGTGCTATGGTTCATGGGGACATATGGATTGACCTAAAAACCTTCATTTTTGTAAGTACTTTTTTGTAAGTAACTTTTATTCAGCAACAATGTTGTTTAGATCTCATGTTTGCATATATCTTGGTCCTTACAGAGTGCTGCTGTGTACCCCTTCTTTGTTTTTGTATGTTTGTTGGAACAGTATTGTTGTAATCTGGCGACAAAAGCAATGGTTAATTTCCTACTTAAAGGGAACCTGTTTGCAGGATTGTGCACAGTAACCTACAGACAGTATCTCGTTGGCGCTGTTATACTGATTAAAATTATACCTTGGTTGATGAAATCCGTCTTGTGGTTGTTTTTTTTACTTTTATTTTCAGTTTTGAGTTAATGATATGCTTGTGCCCTGGGGAGGCCTGGAGGTGGGTCTTTATGTGGTGCTCTGCTTATGTATTCATAATGCAGACAGCTGACAGGTCACTGATCCTCAGTGACATGCCCCCTAATTTTCATAATGAATATCTGTACATACTGAAGAAAAAAAAACCTTCTGCAGGCAGGTACCAGCCATGGCACCAGCTCTGCAGCATAATCGCATGTTTAATGTACCTATAATAAATGTGGTTGATGTTATTTAAATAGGAACAAAAAAAATCAGTTTTAAAATGGCGCCCGCAGTAGTAGCTATCGGTGTATACAGGTGATCCAATAGCTGCTACTGCGCAGCTGGCACCATCTAGGAGGTGGAATTGATTTTTTCTTCTCTAGCAAGATGGCGCCACCCACACCTGTGCAGTAGCAGCTATTGAAGATAGCTGATAGCTAGAACTGTGCAGGCGGTGCCATCTTGGAGGAAGACATTTTTTTCTTCTCCAGCAAGATGGCACCACCCATGCCTGCGCAGTAGCAGCTATCGGACATAGCCGATAGCTGGTACTGCACAGGCGGTGCCATCTTGGAGAAGGACTTTTTTTTTCTTCTCCAGCAAGATGGCACCGCCAGCGCATGCACATTAGCAGCTATCGGATCATCCATATACACCGATAACTACTACTGCGCAGGTATGGCCTAATGTGGCCTAGAAATGACTAAGTAATGTTTAGTTAGGAGAGCCTAGTTATAAGACCTTTTTGTTTTGCTGCAGAAAAGGGAGGCTCCTGTTGCAGCTAGCTGGCTCACAACTTGATTGTCTTTTACTTTTAAGGCTACGTTCACACTAGCATTCGGCTAGTGTGCGTCGCGCTAGCGTCGGGCGACGCAGCGGCGACGCACACGTCATGCGCCCCTATGTTTAACATGGGGGACGCATGCGTTTTTGCTTGTTGCGTTTTCCGACACGTGCGTCTTTTTTGACGCTAGCGTTGGACCAAGAAAACGCAACAAGTTGCATTTTTCTTGCGTCCGATTTTCATCAAAAAACGACGCACGCGTCGCAAAACGCAGCGTTTTTGCGTGCGTTTGCACGCGTTTTTCAGTGCGTTGTGCGTCGCGTCGCCGACGCAGCGGCGCACAACGCTAGTGTGAACATAGCCTAAGCTCATTAGGAACATATGTAAGATTAGCCATCTACAATGGGAACTTATTGCATAAAACGTATACTGCATTGTTTAGGGTTTTTTGTGATGGCCCTCTGTTTAAGACAGAATAGTCTATTGTTTCATAGCCGAAATGTTCAGCTAAGTGCACAGGTGCAGTTAACCTTTAGCCTCATTCAAACAACTATGAAACACGATCCAAGCGCGGACCACTTGACAGACTCATAAACAGACCATTTTTTTTGTGGAAGTCAGAATGAAGCTTTACTTTGACATTTAATATAGATTAATGTTCAAGAGTGAAACTGTCTTATGGAAGCAGCTAATGTTTAGCGTCTTGAACTGAGAACGATTTATTTTTTAACTGAGTGCTAAAACTGCATCAAGAGTTTGGAAAGTCTCCTAGGATAAATCCAGAACCATTTGGACTAGATTTTTAGAATTAATATTTTAAAACATACTAAGTAAAGACTATTAGTATCTACTCATACTGTTCTTCTTGATTTTTATTAAAAGAAAAAAGCAACATATGTAGCGGCAGCATTTTTGTAATTTCATGCAAAAAAAAATTGCTATAAAATGGGAAATTCATGCAAAACATGGACCATAATTTCAGCTCTAAAATCTTTACCAGCATAATTTAAAATGTTCTACATTTTCTGTGCTCATTGCTTTTATTCGAGGAAAGAGTTAATTCGATTTAAAGGAAAAATAGTTTGCTGCTGTCTCATTATTTTGCTAGTCTATACTCATTTGTTTTCTCTTGTGAGGCTATTTCAATATTCAATATCTATCTTTCATAAATTATTTATGACTTAATGACTTTAATGCAAAGTAGAAATACTTTGCTATTTGCCAACACGCAAGAAAAAAAAGCTGAAGGAAATGTAGCCTAGTTTAACATCCTAAAACAACACAGTGCAGTTCTCTCGTATGCATTGCAAACATACAGTATATGTACATGCAATGCTTCAAATCGAACATGAAATGCCATTTTTTTAGGTCCAGATAATTTCATTTTTGATAGTGTGTTCACATAACAGTGTGTTGTCCATTGCATACAGCGTTAAAGACATTACCCCCTTAACACTAAGGCCGGAGTCACACTAGACCGTAATACGGCCGAGTGCAATGCGATAAAAAATCGCATAGCACTCGGCTCAATGTTAATCAAAGGGGCAGCTCCTATTATCCGTTGTTTTCTTAGCCGTATTCAGGATTTGAATGAAATCGCAGCATGCTGCGATTGTCAGTGTGTCTCGGCCGAGAATCGCCAATGAAAGTCTATGGGGGCGAAAAAAAAATCAGATTACACACGGACCATCAGTGTGACTTGCGAGAAATACGCACCGGTGTTCTATAGAAAAGACGGCAATTCAATGCGGTGTACAGTAAAATCACACTGGCAGAATAGAATAGGTAGAATAAAGGTATACACATAGTGTAGGTATAAATATATTTAATTCAGCACTAGATAGCAGAAAAGCCGGTAATTCAATTGCCGGCTTTTCCTATCTCCTTCCCAAACCCGACAGGATATGAGACATGGTTTACGTACAGTAAACCATCTCATATCCCTTCTTTTATTACATATTCCTCTTTAGCAATGTAAGAAGTGTCTTTGTGTCAAATTTGGGTCTCTAGATATTAAATTAAAGGGTTAAATCCTGGAAAAAATTGGCGTGGGCTCCCGCGCAATTTTCTCCACCAGAGTGGGAAAGCCAGTGACTGAGGGCAGATATTAATAGCCTAGAGAGGGACAATGGTTATTGCCCCCTACCCCGGCTAAAAACCTCTTCCCCCGGCCACCACAGAAAAGACACATCTGTAAGATGCGCCTACACTTGCACTTTGCCTCTCTCTTCCCACTTCCCTGTAGCGGTGGGATATGGGGTAATGAAGGGTTAATGTCACCTTGCTATTGTACGGTGACATTAAGCCAGGTTAATAATGGAGAGGCATCAGTTATGACACCTATCCGAAATGGTTAATAAAACACACACACATTATTAAAAAGTATTTTAATGAAATAAAGACACATGGTGTTTTAATATTTTATTATACTCTTAATCTACCTGAAGACCCTTGTCACCTGAAACAAAGTAAAAAAACCAAACAACAATATTCCATACCTTCCGTCGTTACAGTCTTCTCCCACGCTGTAAATCCATCTGAAGGGGTTAAATCATTTTATACCCAGGAGCTCTGCTAATGCAGCTGCCCCTGCCTGTAAAAACCCGGGGAATGAATGGAATGCAGGGGAATGTACTGTACTGTAGTTACCTCGAGTCACGGTGATGCGCCCTCTGCTGGATGAACTCATATGAACTCGAGCATGGGAAAATATTCTGAAAAGATCCCAGGCTCAAGTTCATATGAGTTCATCCAGCAGAGGGCGCATCACCGCGACTCTAGGTAACTACAGTACATTCCCCTGCATTCCATTCATTCACCAAGTTTTACAGTCAGGGACACAGCTGCATTAGCAGAGCTCCTGGGTGTAAAATGAGTTGTGCCAGAGTTAAAGGAGGAAAATCTTGTTCAGATTCTTAGTGAGGAGGTGGGTGCTCTAGAGATAGATCTCAGGCAGTATATTCAGGATGAGTTGTCGAAAGACTTGCTTTTAAACAACTTTACTGCCCTCTTTACATGTAGATCTTCTTAATAAAGTACTTGATTCTGTTTTGACTTGGGATCCAGATTCTTCTGCTAATTGCAGATTTCTTTCTTGGTACTTTTGGTGGCAGAATGCTCGTAAAGATGTTCATGAGTATGTTGTCCATAAATGTGGAGTCTGCATCACAGCAAATGCATCTCATCAGGCCCTAATGGGTTATCTCTTGTCTAACAATTTTCTATCACAGCACCGGAACTATTTGTCCTTGGCCATAGTAAACACTGACCTTGCCAAAAGAGGTGCCAGCCACAGGCATAGGACGGACTCTGTCTTTAGAGTGGGTAAGCCTGTGTTGTTGTCCTCAAAAATCTGCATTTAAAGGTTACATCTAACAAGTTTGCTCCTAAATTTATTTCTTTATAAGATTATTAAAGTTTTGAATCCTTTAACAGTTAAATTGCAACTCCCTGTGACTTGGAAAATAAATAACTCTTTTTATTCTTCCCTTTTCCAAAGATTTGAAGGGACACCTGCTCCTCAAGACATAATTGAGGTGGATTTGGAAGGATAAAGGAAATATGAGGTAGAGCGAGTTCTTCGTTACAGGCTGGTCAAGCAATGCAGTATCTAGTTAACTTAAAGGGTTATGGTAGTGAAGACAATTTAGAGTGTCTACATGCATATCATCTGGGGAGAGAGTTCCATCACTGAAGTCAGATGCTGGTGGCTTTTTAGGGCTTCTGTCATGGCACCATTTTGGGTCATGATCCAGTGACTTTTGCAGTGTAATCTGTTTCCCAATTCATCTCTGTCCAAATCCTGATGGTTCATATGTCCTTGCTTTGCTTTACTTTGTTTGTCACATGGTCTGGGGTTAAATGGCTGACTGCCAAAGCTTTCAGTGTTCACTGTGTAGCTGGAGAGGGAGCACTACAGGAAAGTGTGTGCTAAAGCCTGAACCTTTGACATTGCTACCTGTGAGTGAGCTAGGGAAAAGAACTGTGTTTCTTTTTATTTCTTTGTTGTGCTATTTTTCCCAAAGGGCCGTGTTTATTTTCCCAAGTTTGGTTTATACTGCCTTCAATAAACCAAGCATGTTCTTAAAGAAACAGTGGTCTGTTTATACATCTGTGTCCAGCCAAGTGAACCGCTTACCACAGGCTATATTTATATGCTCTGCTCAAAATAATAAAGGGAACACTTAAGCAACAGAATATAACTCCAAGTAAATCAAACTTCTTGTGAAATCAAACTGTCCACTTACGAAGCAACACTGTTTGGCAATCAATTTCACATGTTGTTGTGCAAATGGAATAAACAGATGGAAATTATTGGCAATTATCAAGACTCATTCAATGAAGGAGTGGTTCTGCAGGTGAGGACCACAGACCACATCTCAGTACCAATGCTTTCTCGCTGATGTTTTGGTCACTTTTGAATGTTTTTTACTTTTCTATATTAAGTACTGAGCAGTAGTGTTGAGCATTCCGATACCGCAAGTATCGGGTATCGGCCGATATTTGCGGTATCGGAATTCCGATACTGAATTCCGATACTTCCCGCGTATCGGATACCGGAATCGGAAGTTCCCAGAATTCAAATTGAACGCAGCAGCCAATGAGGAATGAATGAAAGTGTGGGCACATCCTGTTTAGCATGGTGGGCATGTAAGTACTGGCAAGGCTGGGATTGGCTGCTGAAATGATGTCACTCTGCACTATAAAAAAGCGCTGCCGCCATTTTGCGCTCACTCTGCTGTGATTTCAGTTAGGGACAGGACGCTGTGTTCTAACTGAGGGCCAGTTGAGCTTGCTAATTGCTTTATTTTCCTTTCCAAAGGCTAATTTAGCAAAACGCTGTGTGTTCTTCACTGTTCACCTTGCTCTTGCCTTGCAGCGCTGTTTTAACAGCGTTCTGCAAGGTCTCTGTGTGTGTGTGTGTGCAGCTCACTCTGTAGTCTGTGTGCAGCCATATACCCGGTTGTATTCAGCTCAGGGGGGGTTCACACTGCCTCACACAGTTGTTCTTTTTTGCTCTTAGTGCAGCCTGCTGCACATTTTTTCTCAAATTTCCTATTAGTGTTTTTCCACCAGTCTCCAGCTCTATTGTGGAAAAACACTACATAGGATAACCTAGAGGGGGGTTTTTGGGCCTTGCAGCGCCGTTTACGGCTGTCTGCACGGTCTCCGTGTGAGCCCAGCTCGCCCTGTAGTCTGTGTGCAGCCATAGCCGGTTGGATTCAGCTCAGGGTTCGTTACTGGCTCATACCTTGAGAAAAATTTTCCTTTTTTTCAAATAGTGCAGCCTGTTTAAAATTTGAAAAAAAAAAATTCCTATTAGTGTCTTTCCACTCGTATCCAGCTAAATAGTGGAAAAACACTATATAGGATAACCTAGAGGAGGGTTTTTTGGCCTTGCAGCGCCGTTTACGGCTGTCTGCACGGTCTCCGTGTGAGCCCAGCTCGCCCTGTAGTCTGTGTGCAGCCATAGCCGGTTGGATTCAGCTCAGGGTTCGTTACTGGCTCATACCTTGAGAAAAATTTTCCTTTTTTTCAAATAGTGCAGCCTGTTTAATATTTGAAAAAAAAAAAATTCCTATTAGTGTCTTTCCACCAGTCTCCAGCTCAATTGTGGAAAAACACTACATAGGATAACCTAGAGGGTTTTTTTGGGGCCTTGCAGCGCCGTTTACGGCTGTCTGCACGGTCTCTGTGTGAGCGCAGCTCGCCCTGTAGTCTGTGTGCAGCCATAGCCGGTTGGATTCAGCTCAGGGTGCGTTACTGCCTCATACCTTGAAAAACAATTTCCTTTTTTTCAAATAGTGCAGCCAGTTTAAAATTTGAAAAAAAAAAATTCCTATTAGTGTCTTTCCACTTGTATCCAGCTAAATAGTGGAAAAACACTATATAGGATAACCTAGAGGAGGGTTTTTTGGCCTTGCAGCGCCGTTTACGGCTGTCTGCACGGTCTCCGTGTGATTTAAACTAGCTCTGTAGCCCGATCTGCACCAAAAAAAAGGTTAAGTTCACCAAACACAACTTAACACTTGTGTAGGCCACATTTGAAAAATAATAAAGTTTAGTCCACAATTTACAACATTAGTGTTTCTTACACCTGTTAGGAGGAGCATTACAGGAATAAGCACACTAAGGCCTTAGTACTTTTCTGCTTATCTTTATCTGTCAACCAAGATGAAGAGGGCAGGGAGTAAGGCACGTGGGCGTGGGCGCGGAGCAGGGAGAGGAGCAGGGAGAGGACGTGGTGATTCTGTGCCTGCTGCGGGCGCCGGTGACTCGTCGTCACTCAGTTTCAGCAGGGAACAGTCCTTCATGCGCAGCTTTGTCGGAGAGCGCCGTGCACCGCTGCTGCGTGAAGACCAAATTGAAGCCGTTGTCGGGTGGATGGCAGCTAACGCCTCGGCATCGACTTCAGTTAGTGCCACATCCTCTCAGGCACAGAGCACTGGAGAGCAGCCATCTGTCTCTTCACCACCTGCCAAATTGGCCAGGCAGTCAGAGAGCCCAGGACAGGAGCCGTCTCTACTTCTGTTCTCTGAATCTCTTGGCTTGGAAACAGGGGGCCAGCCAAGCAGCATTGGAGAAATGGAAGAAGAGGCAGTGTGCAGTGATGCCCAACACCTTTTTCTCTCTGACTCTGAAGAGGCAGGTGGGCCAGTGCCTCCGGTGACCACAGCGCAGTACGCATCTGATGATGAAACTCAGGTGCCGCTTTCTCGTGCGTACTGTGCTGCTGAGACTACCCAGGAGGAGCAGTTGGTGGCAGAGGGTAGTGGAGATGATGAGGTCCTTGACCCATCGTGGCGTGAGGAACAGGAAGGTGGTGGGAGCAGCTCAGAGGAAGAGCTTCCTCTTACGGGCCAAAGAGGGAGAGGGAGGGGGAAGACTGCGGAGCCTGTAGCCTCCACTTTGGCACCCGTTAGGAGCCTGTCTCTTTCCAAAGCCAAAAAGGGCGCTCCCAAGACTTGCAGTGCCTGGTCCTTTTTTGACACAGTTGCAGATGACATTTGTTTTGTCAAATGCAAGCTGTGTCATCATAAAGTAAAAAGAGGGAAAATTGTCAGCAACCTCAATACCACAAATATGTGGAAACATGTGCGGACCAGGCACGCGGTGGAGTTACAGAAACACACTGAAGATGTAGGCCAACCAACAGCGGCAGCTACCACCTCTTCAGCTCGTGTTGCCTCTTCCTCCAGCTCACGCACAGCTGGTTTGGCTTCCTCCCAGAGACCTTGTGTAATTCCACCCACAGCACCACCTTCCCAGTCATCCTCACACTCCCAGTCTACTCTACAGCCATCGGTAGTACAGGCATGGGAGAAAAGGCGGGCATTCTCGGCCAACCACCCCCGAGCACAGGCTCTGAATGCAGGCATTGCCAAACTGTTGTCCCTGGAAATGCTCTCGTTCAGGCTGGTGGAGACTGACAGCTTCCGTGACTTGATGGCATTGGCAGTCCCACAGTACAAGGTGCCCAGCCGCTTTTACTTCAGCAGGCAGGCTGTCCCTGCCCTGCACAGGCATGTTGAGGCAAACATAAAACATGCACTACTGAACGCCGTCAGTAGCAAGGTCCACCTCACCACCGATGCGTGGACCAGTCAGCATGGACAGGGGCGATATGTTTCCCTCACTGCCCATTGGGTTAATGTTGTTGAGCCAGGTACAGATCGTGCGAGTGGCGCAGGACGTGTCCTGCCCACTCCAAGGATTGCAGGAATCCAGTCTGTACGCATCGACTCCTCCTCTTACACCAGTTCCTCAGATTCCTCTCTGCAGGATCCGTCACAGTCCACCCCCACATGGACCCGTGAACGTTTACCTATGACCGACATGAGCACAGCCGTGGCCAAACGTCAGCAGGCCGTCTTGAAACTAGTTTCATTGGGGCATCGAAGCCACACAGCGCAGGAGCTCTGGAATGCCATAAAGCAGGAGAGCGATGTGTGGTTACTGCCAGCGAATCTCCAGCCAGGCATGGTAGTGTGTGACAATGGCCGAAATCTGGTGGCAGCTTTGGCCCTTGGCAACCTCACTCACATCCCATGTCTGGCACATGTGCTCAATTTGGTTGTGCAGAGTTTTCTGAGGGACTATCCGGATCTTGATGCCCTGCTGCACAAGGTCCGCCTAGAGTGTGCTCACTTGCGGCGTTCCAGCTTGGCCAGATCCCGCATTGCTGCTCTGCAGCGCCGATTCCGCCTTCCGGAACACCGCATCATATGTGACCTACCTACCCGGTGGAATTCCACGTTACATATGTTGGAGCGGTTGTGTGAGCAGCAGCAAGCAGTTATGGAGTACCAGCTGCATCAGGCGCAAAGAAGTCGCAGTCAGCGCCGATCAGACTTCACAACCACAGAGTGGGCCACTATGAAGGACGTCTGCCAGGTTTTGCGTCCTTTTGATTATTCCACGCGGATGGCAAGTGCAGATTATGCACTAGTCAGCATGACTGTCCCCCTTATCTGCCTGCTTCAGCAAACTTTGCAAGGGTTAAGGGATGATGTGGTGGAAGAGGTGGAGGATGAGGAGTCACCTTTTCCATCAGCTTCTGGAGAGTCAGCGCCACGTGGTTCCTCACAAAGGGGTACGCAGGGGCCAATTTGTGAGGAGGATGAGGAGGAGTCAATGGAGGAGGAAGAGCTCCGTCCAGAGGAGGGAGCGACACAATTGTCCAGTGGTCAGTGTGTACAGCGAGCGTGGGGTGATGACGAGCGGGCAGAGATCATGTCTCAAGCAGGGGACAGCGTTTCTGGGCCAGTTGGCTCTCTGCAGCACATGGTGGATTTCATGCTGCAGTGCCTGAGAAACGACCGCCGCATCGACCACATTCTCAACATGCCTGATTATTGGGTGTTCACCCTCCTCGATCCTCGCTACCGGGACAACGTCCAAAACCTCATCCCTGCATTGACCCGGGAGCGTAAATTGCGGGAGTACCACGACACACTGGTGAATTCCATCATCTTCTCCTGTCCAACTGAGAGGAGTGCTGCTAGTGCTTTACAAAGCAGCTCAGTGCGTCGAGGCAGTGGGGGAGGCTCTGCCCAAAGAGGGAGCAGAAGCAGTGCCTCTGCCCAAGGCAAGCCCAGTATGGCACAACTCTGGCACACTTTTGTGTGCCCGCCCCAAATGTCTACACCATCACCGGCGGCTCCAGTCAGCAGGAGGCAACGGTTCCGTCAGATGGTGACAGACTACATGGCTTGCCCTCTTACTGTACTCCCAGACGGTTCTTCCCCGTTCAAGTTTTGGGTCTCTAAGCTGGATACATGGCCAGAGCTAAGCCAGTATGCATTGGAGGTGCTGGCTTGCCCTGCGGCTAGTGTCTTATCGGAACGTGTCTTTAGTGCCGCAGGTGGTGTACTAACAGACCGTCGCATGCGACTATCCTCCGATAACGTTGACCGGCTTACTTTCCTGAAAATGAACCAGTCCTGGATCTCGCAGGAATTTGCCACTCCTCTGCCTGATTAAGTAATTGGGTGTCATCCAGGTCTCCTGCTGTGTTCATCTTTCTACCACCTGAACTGCTATTCCTGGGCTCCAACACCGCCAGTTGCGGCTCAGAAGTGCAGGCTGCACAGTAAAAACATACGACCCAGTGTTATTGGGTTTCAGTAACGTCAGCTGATCCCCAGCTGTGTAGCCGGCAATGTGTCCTGCGACCGCCACGCTGGCACAACAACCTAAATGTAAGGGAACCTGTCCCCCCCCCCCCCCGTCGTTTGTTACTGAAAGAGCCATCTTGTGCAGCAGTAATGCTGCACAAGGAAAAGGTAGCTCTTTTTTTTTAGCTCTTTGCACATGCAGAACTTAACACTTATAAAATGTGTTCACTGATACCGTTATACCGTCCCGGAGCTGGGACTTTCCTTCATAATGTGACGCAGCACAGCCGTCATTCCTACCCCCTTGGTGCCATGCGCTGCCTCCTCAGCGTTGTTTTAAGCTGTCACGGAGCCTGCGCTGTTCTGTTATCCCTTGGGCATGCCCTATTTGCGCTGCCTGTCTTCTGACATAATTTGGTGTCAGGCTGGCTGCGCCTGTGCGGCCGCGGTGCCCGAGATCCCGCCTCGCAGTGTCTTCTGATTGAGTCACACTGCGGGCCTGGGATCCATGGGCATGCGCAGTGCATATCTTCCCCTCGGGCTCTCGCTCATTTCCCTCCGCCTTCTTTAGACTGTGCGCCGTCAGCTGATCCCTAGCATGCCACGGCCGTGACACCGCACAGTCTGAAGAAGAGGGAAGGAGGGGAGTGAGAGTCGAGGTTATGCACTGTGCATGCCCATGGTTCCAAGGCCCGCAGTGGGATTACGTTAGATGAGACTGCGAGGTGGGATCTGGAGCAGCGTGGACGCACAGGCACTGACAGCCTGACACCAAATTATGTCAGAAGACAGGCAGCGCTAATTGGGCATGGCCAAGGGCTAACAGAACAGCGCAGGCTCCGTGACAGCTTAAAACAACGCTGAGGAGGCAGCGCACGGCATCAAGGGGATAGGAATGACAGCTGTGTTGTGTCCCATTACGAAGGAAATTCGCACCTCCGGAACGGTTTAACGGTATAAAGGGACACATTTTTAGTGTTTACTTCGGTGTTTGCAAGGAGCATAATTAAAAGAGCAACCTTTTCCTTTTGCATCCTTAGTGCTGCACAACATGGCTCTTTCAGCTACAAACGTCTTGGGGGGGGGGGTTAAAGGTTTCCTTTCAACTTGCTCCAATCAGGCTTCGGCCTACACTCTGTTCCTCTGCTCCTCCTGCTGTCCCTGGGCTCTAACACCGCCAGTTGGTGCCTGGAAGTGCTGTGTGCACAGTCAACAGTCGCTCCTCTGTTATTGGGGTTCAGTAACGTCAGCTGATCCCCAGCTGTGTGTGCGGCAATACCTCCAATCTGCTCCTCCTGCTGTCCCTGGGCTCTAACACCGCCAGTTGGTGCCTGGAAGTGCTGTGTGCACAGTCAACAGTCGCTCCTCTGTTATTGGGGTTCAGTAACGTCAGCTGATCCCCAGCTGTGTGTGCGGCAATACCTCCAATCTGCTCCTCCTGCTGTCCCTGGGCTCTAACACCGCCAGTTGGTGCCTGGAAGTGCTGTGTGCACAGTCAACAGTCGCTCCTCTGTTATTGGGGTTCAGTAACGTCAGCTGATCCCCAGCTGTGTGTGCGGCAATACCTCCAATCTGCTCCTCCTGCTGTCCCTGGGCTCTAACACCGCCAGTTGGTGCCTGGAAGTGCTGTGTGCACAGTCAACAGTCGCTCCTCTGTTATTGGGGTTCAGTAACGTCAGCTGATCCCCAGCTGTGTATCCGGCAACGTGTCATGCGACCGCCACGCTGGCACAACTAAAATGTAAGGGGACCTGTCCCCCCCCCCCTAGGCGTTTGTTACTGAAAGAGCCACCATGTGCAGCACTAATACTGCACAAGGGAAAGGTCGCTCTTGAAATTATGCTCCTTGCAAACGCTGAACTACACACTCATGTAATGTGTCCCCTCACACCGTCCAACCGTCCCGGAGGTGGGACTTTCCTTTGTAATGTGACGCAGCACAGCCGTCATTGCTACCCCCTTGGCACCGTGCGCTGCCTCCTTAGCGTTGTTTGATTCCGTCATGGACCCTGCGCTGTTATGTTATCCCTTGGCCATGCACAGTTTGCGCTGCCCGTCCTCTGACATCATTTGTTGTCGTCCTGGCTGCGCCTGTGCGTCCACGCTGCCCGAAATCACACCTCGCAGTGTCGTCTAATGTGATCCCACAGTGGGCCTGGTATCCATGGCCATGCGCAGTGCATATACTAGCCTCTCACTCCCCTTCTTCACGCTTTTTCAGACTAGGCGGCGTCAGCTGATCCCTAATAGCATGCCACGGCCGTGACGCCGCACAGTCTGAAGAAGCAGGAAGGAGGTGAGTGAGAGGCGATGATATGCACTGCGCATGCCCATGGATCCCTGGCCCGCAGTGGGACTACATTAGATGACACTGCAAGGTTGGATCTCGGGCAGCTTGGACGCACAGGCACTGCCAGCCTGACACCTACATGATGTCAGAAGACGGGCACCGCTAACTGTGCATGGCCAAGGGATAACATTACAGCGCGGGCTCTGTGACAGAACCAAACAACGTTGAGGAGGTGGCGCCCGGCACCAAGGGGGTTGGAATGACGGCTGTGCTGTGTCACATTACAAAGGAAAGTCCCACTTCCGGGATGGTTTGACGGTGTGAGGGGACACATTATATGAGTGTGTACTTCAGCGTTTGCAAGGAGCATAATTTTCGGAGCCACCATTTTCCATGTGCAGTATTACTGCTGTACAAGATGGCTCTTTCAGCAACAAATGCCTGGGGGGGGGGGGTTAAAGGTTCCCTTTCAACTTGCTCCACTGCAGGCTTCGGCCTACACTCTGCTCCTCTTTGATTCCCTGGGTTTCAACACTGTCAGTTGCCACCTGGAAGTGTTGTCTACACAGAAAAAACACTAGGTGATGTGTCAGTGGGGTTCAGCACCGCCAGCTGTTCCCCTGCTGTGTAGTCGGCAACGTGTCCAGCACAAGCCACGCTGGCACAACAGAACAAAAGCTGCCACCAGTGCAGGCTTCGGCCTACACTCTGCTCCTCTCCTCCTCCTGCTGACCCTGGGCTCAAACACCGCTAGTTTTTGCCCGGAAGTGCTAGCTGCACAGAGAAAAACACCAGCCAATGTGTTAGTGGGGTTCAGCAACGCCAGCTGTTCCCCTGCTGTGTAGCCGGCAACGTGACCTGCAAACGCCATGCAGGCACAGGAACTGAAATTAAAAGGGAAACTGGCCCCACCCCCCCAGGTGTTTCTATGTATAACAGCCACCTAGTACAGCAGTACTGCTGCATTTGTACAAGGTGGCTGACTTTTTCTCCTTGCCCACGTGGAACTCAACACGTACAAAATGTGTCTCATTGAGACCATTCCACTGTCCCTGAGGTGTGACTTTCCTTTGTAATGATACGCAGCACCCCCCTTGGTAGCGTTTCCCGTCTTTTGTCATCATGGTTAGCTGGCTGCGCCTGTGCATCCGCCCTGCTAGAAACAACGCCCCTCGTTGTCATATTTATTTTGTCAGCGAGGGTGTGGTTTATGGGCACGAGCAGTGCATATGTTCGCCTGTCTTAACTCATCTCCTTCCGCCTTCTTCAGACTGTGCGGCCTCCTGGCCGTGGTAGGCGATAAGGGATCAGCTGAGGCCGCCCAGTCTGGAGCAGGTGTAAGGACATGTGTAAGCGGCAAACCTATTTACTGCACAAGGCCACGAATCCCAGCCACGCAGTGTGATTTTTTGAAAACACACTGTGGGTCTGGGATTCATGTCCATCGCTAACCGCAACGGCCGACATGAAATGAGGTCAGAAGACAGGAAGCGCTCACAGCGCATGGCCAAGGGATCACAATAGCGCAGACTCCTGTACAGCAAATAACAACGCTCAGGAATCTGCGCCCAGTACCTAGGTGCAAATTTTGACCCCTGTGCTGCGTCTCGTTAAAAAGACAAGTCACGCCTCCACAACTGTTTGACAGTATAATGGGCTAAATAGTGTACGTGTTTTAGTCAGCGTGTGCAAGGAGCAAAACAAATAGAGCAACCTTTTACTTGTGCAGCATTAATGCTGCACAAGGTGTGGCTCTTGTACCTTGCAACACCTGAGGGGGGGGTTAAAGGTAACCTTTGAAATTGGTTCAACTAGGCTTCGGCCTACACTCTGCTCCTCTACTCCTCCTGCTGACCCTGGGCTCAAACACCGCTAGTTTTTGCCCGGACATGCTAGCTGCACAGAGAAAAACACCAGCCAATGTGTTAGTGGGGTTCAGCACCGCCAGCTGTTCCCCCGCTGTGTAGCCGGCATCGTGTCCAGCACAAGCCACGCTGGCACAAACGACCAAAAGCTGCCACCAGTGCAGGCTTCGGCCTACACTTTGCTCCTCTCCTCCTCCTCCTGCTGACCCTGGGCTCTAACACCGCTAGTTTTTGCCCGGACATGCAATCTGCACAGAGAAAAACACCAGTCAATGTGTCAGTGGGGTTCAGCAACGCCAGCTGTTCCCCTGCTGTGTAGCTTGCAACGTGACCTGCAAACGCCACGCAGGCACATGAACTGAAATTGAAGGGAGCCTGCCCCCCACCCACAGGTGTTTCTATGTATAACAGCCACCTTGTACAGCAGTACTGCTGCATTTGTACAAGGTGGCTGACTTTTTCTCCTTGCCCACGTGGAACTCAACACGTACAAAATGTGTCTCATTAGAGACCATTACAATGTCCCTGAGGTGTGACTTTCCTTTGTAATGACACGCAGCACCACCCTTGTTAGCGCTGCCCGTCTTTTGACATCATTGGTTAGCTGGCTGCGCCTGTGCATCTCCCCCGCTCGAAACAACGGCCCTCGGTGTCTTATTTTTTTGGACAGCGAGGGTGTGATTGATGGGCATGTGCAGTGCATATGTTTGCCTGTGTTCACTCATCTCCTTCCGCCTTCTTCAGACTGGGTGTCCTCATGGCCGCGGCAGGCGATAAGGGATCAGATGAGGCCGCCCAGTCTGAAGCAGGTGTAAGGACATGTGTGAGCGGCAAACATATTTAGTGCACCAGGGCACGAATCCCAGCACCGCAGTGTGATTTTTTAAAAACACACTGTGGGTCTGGGATTCATGTCCATCGCTAACCGCAACGGCCAACATGAAATGAGGTCATAAGACAGGAAGCGCTCACAGCGCATGGCCAAAGGATCACAAGAGCGCAGACTCCTGTACAGCAACTAACAACGCTCAGGAAGCTGCGCCCATGCAAAAAGATGTTGTTTTCGACACCTGTGCTGCTTTTCTTTAAAAAGACAAGTCACGCCTCCACTACTGATTAACAGTATAATGGGCTAAATAGTCTACGTGTTGCATTCAGCTTGTGTAAGTAGAAAAATTAATAGAGCAACCTTTTACTTGTGCAGCATTAATGCTGCAGAAGGAGTGGCTCTTGTACTTTGTAACACCTGAGGGGGGGTTAAAGGTAACCTTTGAAATTGGTTCAACTAGGCTTCGGCCTACACTCTGCTCCTCTCCTCCTCCTGCTGACCCTGGGCTCTAACAACGCTAGTTTTTGCCCGGAAATGCTAGCTGCACAGAGAAAAACACCAGCCAATGTGTTAGTGGGGTTCAGCACCGCCAGCTGTTCCCCCGCTGTGTAGCCGGCATCGTGTCCAGCACAAGCCACGCTGGCACAACCGACCAAAAGCTGCCACCAGTGCAGGCTTCGGCCTACACTTTGCTCCTCTCCTCCTCCTCCTGCTGACCCTGGGCTCTAACACCGCTAGTTTTTGCCCGGACATGCAATCTGCACAGAGAAAAACACCAGTCAATGTGTCAGTGGGGTTCAGCACCGCCAGCTGTTCCCCTGCTGTGCAGCTTGCAACGTGACCTGCAAACGCCACGCAGGCACATGAACTGAAATTGAAGGGAGCCTGCCCCCCACCCCCAGGTGTTTATATGTATAACAGCCACCTTGTACAGCAGTACTGCTGCATTTGTACAAGGTGGCTGATGTTTTCTCCTTGCCCACGTGGAACTCAACACGTACAAAATGTGTCTCTTTGAGACCATTCCACTGTCCCTGAGGTGTGACTTTCCTTTCTAATGATACGCAGCACCCCCCTTGGTAGCGCTTCCCGTCTTCTGACATCATTGGTTGGCTACTTGCGCCTGTTCGTCCGCCCTGCCTGAATAAAATGCTCCTCGTTGTCTTAATTATTTTGACTGCGAGGGTGTGATTGATGGGCACGAGCAGTGCATATCTTCGCCTGTCTTAACTCATCTCCTTCCGCCTTCTTCAGACTGTGCAGCCTCATGGCCGCGGCATGCGAGAAGGGATCAGCAGAGGCCGCCCAGTCTGAAGCAGGTGTAAGGACGTGTGTGAGCGGCCAAAATATTTACTGCTCAAGGCCACGAATCCCAGCACCGCAGTGTGGCTTTATGAAAAGACACTGTGGGTCTGGGATTTATGGCCATCGTTAACCGCACCGGCCAACATGAAATGATGTCATAAGATGGGCAGCGCTAACAGGGCATTGCCAAGGGATAACACAAGAGCGCAGACTCCTGTACAGCAAATAACAACGCTCAGGAAGCTGCGCCAAGCACCAAGGCGTTATTTTGGACACCTGTGCTGCGTCTCATCAAAAAACCAAGTCACGCATCCACTACAGTTTGACTGTAGAATGGGGTAAATTGTGTATGTCTTTCATTCAGCGTGTGCAAGTAGACAAATTAATAGAGCAACCTTTCACTTGTGCAGCATTAATACTGCACAAGGTGTGTCTCTTGTACTTTGTAACACCTGAGGGGGGGGTTAAAGGTTTCCTTTGAAATTGGTTCAACTAGGCTTCGGCCTACACTCTGCTCCTCTCCTCCTCCTCCTGCTTCAACACGGGCTCTAACATCGCTAGTTTTTGCCCGCAAGTGCTAGCTGCACAGAGAAAAACACACGCCATTGTGTTAGTGGGGTTCAGCAACGCCAGCTGTTCCCCCAGTGTGTAGCCGGCAAAGTGTCCTGCAAACGCAACGCAGACACAAAGCTGCCTCCAGTGCAGGCTTCGGCCTACACTCATCTCCCCCTGCTTACCCTTTGCTCCAACACCGCTAGTTGGGGCTCTAGGAAGACAATCTTTAATAGGCAAGGCAACGCATTCGAGTTCCAGCACCGCCAGCTGGTTGTCGGCAGTGTTCTTGTCACAGGTACTCCCTCGTGCCAAGCCTGGTTTCAGCACCGTCAGCTGTTTCCGGGTTGTGTCAAGCTCACTGAGACACCTATGCTTGCCTCGTCGTGGTGCGGTCGGGTTAGCCAACTCCAGGGTGCCTCCAGTTTAGGAGCTTCCTATGTGGGCTGCGTGAACTGGTAGTCAAGGCTGGTTCTGTAGTGCCAGTAGGCCCAGCTCCCCCTGTAGGACTGTTGGGGTTCGGTAACTGCGGCTGCCTCGCGGCCTAGCTGTTCTCTCCTCTCCTGTGGGCCTTGGGGTCCACCACCTGGTTCCAGCACCGTCAGCTGGTTCCGGGCCGAGCCTTTGGCTTAGGTGCCTCCTCCTGGGTATCCGAGTTCCGCCAACGCCAGGCGGTCCTTGGTAGTGCTTTTAAGCGCGGGCACCTACAGCTTAGTAACCGGGTTCCAGCACCGTCAGCTGGTCCTCGGTCGTGCCATTGGCTCTTGCACACTGGGGCAACGCATCCGGGTTCCAGCACCGCCAGCTGGTTCTCGGCAGTGTTCTTGTCACAGGTACTCCCTCGTGCCAAGCCTGGTTTCAGCACCGTCAGCTGTTTCCGGGTTGTGTCAAGCTCACTGAGACACCTATGCTTGCCTCGTCATGGTGCGGTCGGGTTAGCCAACTCCAGGGTGCCTCCAGTTTAGGAGCTTCCTATGTGGGCTGCGTGAACTGGTAGTCAAGGCTGGTTCTGTAGTGCCAGTAGGCCCAGCTCCCCCTGTAGGACTGTTGGGGTTCGGTAACTGCGGCTGCCTCGCGGCCTAGCTGTTCTCTCCTCTCCTGTGGGCCTTGGGGTCCACCACCTGGTTCCAGCACCGTCAGCTGGTTCCGGGCCGAGCCTTTGGCTTAGGTGCCTCCTCCTGGGTATCCGAGTTCCGCCAACGCCAGGCGGTCCTTGGTAGTGCTTTTAAGCGCGGGCACCTACAGCTTAGTAACCGGGTTCCAGCACCGTCAGCTGGTCCTCGGTCGTGCCATTGGCTCTTGCACACTGGGGCAACGCATCCGGGTTCCAGCACCGCCAGCTGGTTCTCGGCAGTGTTCTTGTCACAGGTACTCCCTCGTGCCAAGCCTGGTTTCAGCACCGTCAGCTGTTTCCGGGTTGTGTCAAGCTCACTGAGACACCTATGCTTGCCTCGTCGTGGTGCGGTCGGGTTAGCCAACTCCAGGGTGCCTCCAGTTTAGGAGCTTCCTATGTGGGCTGCGTGAACTGGTAGTCAAGGCTGGTTCTGTAGTGCCAGTAGGCCCAGCTCCCCCTGTAGGACTGTTGGGGTTCGGTAACTGCGGCTGCCTCGCGGCCTAGCTGTTCTCTCCTCTCCTGTGGGCCTTGGGGTCCACCACCTGGTTCCAGCACCGTCAGCTGGTTCCGGGCCGAGCCTTTGGCTTAGGTGCCTCCTCCTGGGTATCCGAGTTCCGCCAACGCCAGGCGGTCCTTGGTAGTGCTTTTAAGCGCGGGCACCTACAGCTTAGTAACCGGGTTCCAGCACCGTCAGCTGGTCCTCGGTCGTGCCATTGGCTCTTGCACACTGGGGCAACGCATCCGGGTTCCAGCACCGCCAGCTGGTTCTCGGCAGTGTTCTTGTCACAGGTACTCCCTCGTGCCAAGCCTGGTTTCAGCACCGTCAGCTGTTTCCGGGTTGTGTCAAGCTCACTGAGACACCTATGCTTGCCTCGTCGTGGTGCGGTCGGGTTAGCCAACTCCAGGGTGCCTCCAGTTTAGGAGCTTCCTATGTGGGCTGCGTGAACTGGTAGTCAAGGCTGGTTCTGTAGTGCCAGTAGGCCCAGCTCCCCCTGTAGGACTGTTGGGGTTCGGTAACTGCGGCTGCCTCGTGGCCTAGCTGTTCTCTCCTCTCCTGTGGGCCTTGGGGTCCACCACCTGGTTCCAGCACCGTCAGCTGGTTCCGGGCCGAGCCTTTGGCTTAGGTGCCTCCTCCTGGGTATCCGAGTTCCGCCAACGCCAGGCGGTCCTTGGTAGTGCTTTTAAGCGCGGGCACCTACAGCTTAGTAACCGGGTTCCAGCACCGTCAGCTGGTCCTCGGTCGTGCCATTGGCTCTTGCACACTGGGGCAACGCATCCGGGTTCCAGCACCGCCAGCTGGTTCTCGGCAGTGTTCTTGTCACAGGTACTCCCTCGTGCCAAGCCTGGTTTCAGCACCGTCAGCTGTTTCCGGGTTGTGTCAAGCTCACTGAGACACCTATGCTTGCCTCGTCGTGGTGCGGTCGGGTTAGCCAACTCCAGGGTGCCTCCAGTTTAGGAGCTTCCTATGTGGGCTGCGTGAACTGGTAGTCAAGGCTGGTTCTGTAGTGCCAGTAGGCCCAGCTCCCCCTGTAGGACTGTTGGGGTTCGGTAACTGCGGCTGCCTCGCGGCCTAGCTGTTCTCTCCTCTCCTGTGGGCCTTGGGGTCCACCACCTGGTTCCAGCACCGTCAGCTGGTTCCGGGCCGAGCCTTTGGCTTAGGTGCCTCCTCCTGGGTATCCGAGTTCCGCCAACGCCAGGCGGTCCTTGGTAGTGCTTTTAAGCGCGGGCACCTACAGCCTAGTAACCGGGTTCCAGCACCGTCAGCTGGTCCTCGGTCGTGCCATTGGCTCTTGCACACTGGGGCAACGCATCCGGGTTCCAGCACCGCCAGCTGGTTCTCGGCAGTGTTCTTGTCACAGGTACTCCCTCGTGCCAAGCCTGGTTTCAGCACCGTCAGCTGTTTCCGGGTTGTGTCAAGCTCACTGAGACACCTATGCTTGCCTCGTCGTGGTGCGGTCGGGTTAGCCAACTCCAGGGTGCCTCCAGTTTTGGAGCTTCCTATGTGGGCTGCGTGAACTGGTAGTCAAGGCTGGTTCTGTAGTGCCAGTAGGCCCAGCTCCCCCTGTAGGACTGTTGGGGTTCGGTAACTGCGGCTGCCTCGCGGCCTAGCTGTTCTCTCCTCTCCTGTGGGCCTTGGGGTCCACCACCTGGTTCCAGCACCGTCAGCTGGTTCCGGGCCGAGCCTTTGGCTTAGGTGCCTCCTCCTGGGTATCCGAGTTCCGCCAACGCCAGGCGGTCCTTGGTAGTGCTTTTAAGCGCGGGCACCTACAGCTTAGTAACCGGGTTCCAGCACCGTCAGCTGGTCCTCGGTCGTGCCATTGGCTCTTGCACACTGGGGCAACGCATCCGGGTTCCAGCACCGCCAGCTGGTTCTCGGCAGTGTTCTTGTCACAGGTACTCCCTCGTGCCAAGCCTGGTTTCAGCACCGTCAGCTGTTTCCGGGTTGTGTCAAGCTCACTGAGACACCTATGCTTGCCTCGTCGTGGTGCGGTCGGGTTAGCCAACTCCAGGGTGCCTCCAGTTTAGGAGCTTCCTATGTGGGCTGCGTGAACTGGGAGTCAAGGCTGGTTCTGTAGTGCCAGTAGGCCCAGCTCCCCCTGTAGGACTGTTGGGGTTCGGTAACTGCGGCTGCCTCGCGGCCTAGCTGTTCTCTCCTCTCCTGTGGGCCTTGGGGTCCACCACCTGGTTCCAGCACCGTCAGCTGGTTCCGGGCCGAGCCTTTGGCTTAGGTGCCTCCTCCTGGGTATCCGAGTTCCGCCAACGCCAGGCGGTCCTTGGTAGTGCTTTTAAGCGCGGGCACCTACAGCTTAGTAACCGGGTTCCAGCACCGTCAGCTGGTCCTCGGTCGTGCCATTGGCTCTTGCACACTGGGGCAACGCATCCGGGTTCCAGCACCGCCAGCTGGTTCTCGGCAGTGTTCTTGTCACAGGTACTCCCTCGTGCCAAGCCTGGTTTCAGCACCGTCAGCTGTTTCCGGGTTGTGTCAAGCTCACTGAGACACCTATGCTTGCCTCGTCGTGGTGCGGTCGGGTTAGCCAACTCCAGGGTGCCTCCAGTTTAGGAGCTTCCTATGTGGGCTGCGTGAACTGGTAGTCAAGGCTGGTTCTGTAGTGCCAGTAGGCCCAGCTCCCCCTGTAGGACTGTTGGGGTTCGGTAACTGCGGCTGCCTCGCGGCCTAGCTGTTCTCTCCTCTCCTGTGGGCCTTGGGGTCCACCACCTGGTTCCAGCACCGTCAGCTGGTTCCGGGCCGAGCCTTTGGCTTAGGTGCCTCCTCCTGGGTATCCGAGTTCCGCCAACGCCAGGCGGTCCTTGGTAGTGCTTTTAAGCGCGGGCACCTACAGCTTAGTAACCGGGTTCCAGCACCGTCAGCTGGTCCTCGGTCGTGCCATTGGCTCTTGCACACTGGGGCAACGCATCCGGGTTCCAGCACCGCCAGCTGGTTCTCGGCAGTGTTCTTGTCACAGGTACTCCCTCGTGCCAAGCCTGGTTTCAGCACCGTCAGCTGTTTCCGGGTTGTGTCAAGCTCACTGAGACACCTATGCTTGCCTCGTCGTGGTGCGGTCGGGTTAGCCAACTCCAGGGTGCCTCCAGTTTAGGAGCTTCCTATGTGGGCTGCGTGAACTGGTAGTCAAGGCTGGTTCTGTAGTGCCAGTAGGCCCAGCTCCCCCTGTAGGACTGTTGGGGTTCGGTAACTGCGGCTGCCTCGCGGCCTAGCTGTTCTCTCCTCTCCTGTGGGCCTTGGGGTCCACCACCTGGTTCCAGCACCGTCAGCTGGTTCCGGGCCGAGCCTTTGGCTTAGGTGCCTCCTCCTGGGTATCCGAGTTCCACCAACGCCAGGCGGTCCTTGGTAGTGCTTTTAAGCGCGGGCACCTACAGCTTAGTAACCGGGTTCCAGCACCGTCAGCTGGTCCTCGGTCGTGCCATTGGCTCTTGCACACTGGGGCAACGCATCCGGGTTCCAGCACCGCCAGCTGGTTCTCGGCAGTGTTCTTGTCACAGGTACTCCCTCGTGCCAAGCCTGGTTTCAGCACCGTCAGCTGTTTCCGGGTTATGTCAAGCTCACTGAGACACCAATGCTTGCCTCGTCGTGGTGCGGTCGGGTTAGCCAACTCCAGGGTGCCTCCAGTTTAGGAGCTTCCTATGTGGGCTGCGTGAACTGGTAGTCAAGGCTGGTTCTGTAGTGCCAGTAGGCCCAGCTCCCCCTGTAGGACTGTTGGGGTTCGGTAACTGCGGCTGCCTCGCGGCCTAGCTGTTCTCTCCTCTCCTGTGGGCCTTGGGGTCCACCACCTGGTTCCAGCACCGTCAGCTGGTTCCGGGCCGAGCCTTTGGCTTAGGTGCCTCCTCCTGGGTATCCGAGTTCCGCCAACGCCAGGCAGTCCTTGGTAGTGCTTTTAAGCGCGGGCACCTACAGCTTAGTAACCGGGTTCCAGCACCGTCAGCTGGTCCTCGGTCGTGCCATTGGCTCTTGCACACTGGGGCAACGCATCCGGGTTCCAGCACCGCCAGCTGGTTCTTGGCAGTGTTCTTGTCACAGGTACTCCCTCGTGCCAAGCCTGGTTTCAGCACCGTCAGCTGTTTCCGGGTTGTGTCAACTTCACTGAGACGCCTATGCTTGCCCCGTCGTGGTGCGGTCGAGTTAGCCAACTCCAGGGTGCCTCCAGTTTAGGAGCTTCCTATGTGGGCTGCGTGAACTGGTAGTCAAGGCTGGTTCTGTAGTGCCAGTAGGCCCAGCTCCCCCTGTAGGACTGTTGGGGTTCGGTAACTGCGGCTGCCTCGCGGCCTAGCTGTTCTCTCCTCTCCTGTGGGCCTTCGGGTCCACCACCTGGTTCCAGCACCGTCACCTGGTTCTCGGCAGTGTCTTTTGCTCTTGTACCTTCTGCTCCCCATCCTGGTTCCAGTACCGTCAGCTGGTTCCGGGCAGAGCCTTTGGCTTAGGTGCCTCCTTCTGGGTATCCAAGTTCCACCAACATCAGGTGGTCCTTGGTAGTGCTTTCAGGCACGGGTACCTCCTGCTTAGTAACCAGGTTCCAGTAACGTCAGCTGGTCCTTGGTAGTTCCATTGGCTCTTGGACCTTCGGCTACCCATCCGGGTTCCAGTACCGTCAGCTGGTTCTCGGCAGTGTCTTTTGCTCTTGTACCTTCTGCTCCCCATCCTGGTTCCAGTAACGTCAGCTGGTTCCGGGCAGAGCCTTTGGCTTAGGTGCCTCCTTCTGGGTATCCGAGTTCCGCCAACGTCAGGCGGTCCTTGGTAGTGCTTTTTTGCACGGGTACCTCCTGCTTAGTAACCGGGTTCCAGTAACGTCAGCTGGTCCTCGGTAGTTCCATAGGCTCTTGAACCTTCGGGTAGCCATCCGAGTTCCAGTTCCATCAGCTGGTTCTTGGCATTTTCTCAGCCTTCTTGTACCTTCTGCTACATTTCCAAGTTGAAGACCCTAACGTCGACAACCCGGAAGACCACCCCGATGACGACGACCCGGAAGACCACCCCGATGACGACGACGACGACGGCGGAGACGACGACGGCTGAGACGACGACGGCGGAGATGACGACACTGGAGACGACGACCCTGGAGACGACGACATGGAAGACCGAGAAGCAGAAGAACAAGAGGCTGCAGAACAAAGAGCAGAAGAACATTAAGCATAAGACTTAATATCAGAGCAAAAGATATTATCTAAATTATATGCAGAAGAAGACTAAGCAGTGTATGGGGGTGAGTCCGTTCCTCCTCGTGGTGCCCCTGGATAAAGCCTGATGCTGCAGGCCAAACTGAACGCGGACAAATGTAACTTTTGTGACTGGCAGAACGGAAGGTGTAATCTTCCAACTTTTATAGATAACAACTACGGGAATGCCTGTCACAAATGAGAATATGATGAAGAAGTAGAATAGGAAGAATAATAACAGTGGAATAAAAAGAATATGTAGAATAGGAAGAATAATAATAGTTGAATAAAATGAATATGAAGAATGTAATAAAAAAAAAAATAGGTAGAAGATGAAGAAGAAGATGAATAAGGTGAAGAAGAAGTTGATGTCAAAGATGCTGATGATGATGAAGATGAAAGTGTGGGAAAAGTAAAAAAAAAAAAAGAAAAAAAAAGAAGGGGAAGGGCGTGGAATAGTGAAACATCAATATCTGACAAAATAAAAAAAAATTTACATACTCAATATCTTTTTCACTCCGAACGTCTTAAAAAAAACAAAAAACATGCTATTCTATTTGATTGGGCTAAACCTCATTGCCTTTAATGTCTCCGCCACCTCCCACAATACATCCTACATTATTCTTAGTTGTTTTCCTTGATGTAGAATGAACCTACAAGGAAAGAAAGGGTTTATTTTAATTCCGATATTTTGGTCCCATTGACTTGCATTGGGATCGGGTATCGGTATCGGCGATATCCGATATTTTTTGAATATCGGCCGATCCAAACCGATACCGATACTTTCCGATATCGGAAGGTATCGCTCAACACTACTGAGCAGCTTCCAAGGTGATGTCACTTGAAAAATGTTCAGTTCACGTCTTTTAACCACTTCACAGTTTTACAAAATTGAAGCGGTTAAAGGAATTTTAAACGACTCATATATGGATAGTATATTTACATTCAGTCATCTTTCCATTGTACTGCACTTGTTCATTCTTTTAAATGTCTATTAAGTTCTTCTTTAAGCAAATTATAGAGGCTAACCACCTGAAAAAGACATTGTGTGCACATAGTGTTCACATAGCATTTTTCTCTCGATTTAGTGGTTCAATCAGGGCAAAACTGCCGTAAAATGATATTTCTGCATATGCTCTGATGCGACTATTGACTATAATAATGGCTACATCATACTGCTAGCCTCAATTCGTAAAAAATGACTGAAAATTATGCTTGGCAGACCACACTGTAACACTGCATCATTATTGTCAGTGCATTCACCTGAATCCTGTTTTTGTGGGATTTGAATGTAAGCCCTGACAGACCCATTGAACGTAAGGCCAAACCCTATGTGAACATAGCTTTAGAGAAGTTATATTTAAATGACAGTTTGAATTGGAGAGGAAACATTTTAATTTCAGAATGAAGTACTTGAACTTTTAATATTTAAAATTTTAGTATATTAATATATTTCTTAACCCCTCTGTGACCTTAGACGTACTATCCCGTCGAGGTGCCCTGGGCTTATCTGACCCTGGACGGGATAGTACGTCATAGCCGATCGGCCGCGCTCACGGGGGGAGCGCGGCCGATCGCGGCCGGGTGTCAGCTGCTTATCACAGCTGACATCCGGCACTATGTGCCAGGAGCGGTCACGGACCGCCCCCGGCACATTAACCCCTGGCACACCGCGATCAAAGATGATCGCGATGTGCCGGCGGTGCAGGGAAGCACCGCGCAGGGAGGGGGCTCCCTGCGGGCTTCCCTGAGACCCCCGGAGCAACGCGATGTGATCGCGTTGCTGCGAGGGTCTCACCTCCCTCCCTGCTCCCTCCAGCCCCGGATCAAAGATGGCCGCGGATCCGGGTCCTGCAGGGAGGGAGGTGGCTTCACAAAGCCTGCTCAGAGCAGGCACTGTGAAGCCTGCAGCGCTGCATGTCAGATCAGTGATCTGACAGAGTGCTGTGCAAACTGTCAGATCACTGATCTGTGATGTCCCCCCCTGGGACAAAGTAAAAAAGTAAAAAAAAAATTTTCCAAATGTGTAAAAAAAATAAAAAAAAATATTCCAAAATAATGAAAAAAAAAAAAAATATTATTCCCATAAATACATTTCTTCATCTAAATAATAAAAAAAAAACAATAAAAGTACACATATTTAGTATCGCCGCGTCCGTAACGACCCGACCTATAAAACTGTCCCACTAGTTAACCCCTTCAGTAAACACCGTAAGAAAAAAAAAAAAAAAACGAGGCAAAAAACAACGCTTTATTATCATACCGCCGAACAAAAAGTGGAACACGCGATCAAAAGGACAGATATAAATAACCATGGTACCGCTGAAAGCGTCATATTGTCCCGCAAAAAAAGAGCCGCCATACAGCATCATCAGCAAAAAAATAAAAAAGTTATAGTCCTGAGAATAAAGCGATGCAAAAATAATAATTTTTTCTGTAAAATAGTTTTTATCGTATAAAAGCACCAAACCATAAAAAAATGATATAAATGAGGTATCGCTGTAATCGTACTGACCCGAAGAATAAAACTGATTTATCAATTTTACCAAACGCGGAACGGTATAAACGCCTTCCCCAATAGAAATTCATGAATAGCTGGCTTTTGGTCATTCTTCCTCACAAAAATCGGAAAAAAAAGCGATAAAAAAAAGTCACGTGCCCAAAAATGTTTTCAATAAAAACGTCAACTCGTCCCGCAAAAAACAAGACCTCACATGACTCTGTGGACCAAAATATGGAAAAATTATAGCTCTTAAAATGTGGTATTGCAAAAAATATTTTTTGCAATAAAAAGGGTCTTTCAGTGTGTGACGGCTGCCAATCATAAAAATCCGCTAAAAAACTCGCTATAAAAGTAAATCAAACCCCCCTTCATCACCCCCTTAGTTAGGGAAAAATAAAAAAAAATGTATTTATTTCCATTTTCCCATTAGGGCTAGGGTTAGGGCTAGGGTTAGGGCTAGGGCTAGGGTTAGTGCTAGGGTTAGGGCTAGGGTTAGGGCTAGGGTTAGGGCTAGGGCTAGGGTTAGGGTTAGGGCTAGGGTTAGGGCTAGGGTTAGGGCTAGGGTTAGGGCTAGGGTTAGGGTTAGGGCTAGGGTTAGGGTTAGGGCTAGGGTTAGGATTAGGGTTAGGGCTAGGGTTAGGGTTGGGGCTACAGTTAGGGTTGGGGCTAAAGTTAGGGTTAGGGTTTAGATTACATTTACAGTTGGGAATAGGGTTGGGATTAGGGTTAGGGGTGTGTCAGGGTTAGAGGTGTGGTTAGGGTTACCGTTGGAATTAGGGTTAGGGGTGTGTTTAGATTAGGGTTTCAGTTATAATTGGGGGGTTTCCACTGTTTCGGCACATCAGGGGCTCTCCAAACACGACATGGCGTCCGATCTCAATTCCAGCCAATTCTGCGTTGAAAAAGTAAAACAGTGCTCCTTCCCTTCCGAGCTCTCCTGTGTGCCCAAACAGGGGTTGACCCCAACATATGGGGTATCAGCGTACTCAGGACAAATTGGACAACAACTTTTATGGACCAATTCCTCCTGTTACCCTTGGGAAAATACAAAACTGGGGGCTAAAAAATAATTTTTGTGGGAAAACAAAAAGATTTTTTATTTTCACGGCTCTGCGTTATAAACTGTAGTGAAACACTTGGGGGTTCAAAGTTCTCACAACACATCTAGATAAGTTCATTGAGGGGTCTAGTTTCCAATATGGGGTCACTTGTGGGGGGTTTCTACTGTTTAGGTACATTAGGGGCTCTGCAAACGCAATGTGACGCCTGCAGACCAATCCATCTAAGTCTGCATTCCAAATGATGCTCCTTCCCTTCCGAGCCCTCCCATGCGCCCAAACGGTGGTTCCCCCCCACATATCGGGTATCAGCGTACTCAGGACAAATTGGACAACAACATTTAGGGTCCAATTTCTCCTGCTAACCTTGGAAAAATACAAAACTGGGGGCTAAAATATAATTTTTGTGGAAAAAAAAATATTTTTTATTTGCATGGCTCTGCGTTATAAACTGTAGTGAAATACTTGGGGGTTCAAAGCTCTCACAACACATCAAGATGAGTTCCTTAGGGGGTTTACTTTCCAAAATGGTGTCACTTGTGGGGGGTTTCTACTGTTTAGGTACATTAGGGGCTCTGCAAACGCAATGTGACGCCTGCAGACCATTCCATCTAAGTCTGCATTCCAAATGGCACTCCTTCCCTTCCGAACCCTCCCATGCGCCCAAACGGTGGTTCCCCCCCACATATGGGGTATCAGCGTACTCAGGACAAATTGGACAACAACTTTTGGGGTCCAATTTCTCCTGTTACCCTAGGGAAAATACAAAACTGGGGGCTAAAAAATAATTTTTGTGGGAAAATAATTTTGTTTTATTTTTATGGCTCTGCATTATAAACTTCTGTGAAGCCCTTGGTGGGTCAAAGTGCTCACCACACATCCAGATAAGTTCCTTAGGGGGTCTACTTTCCAAAATGGTGTCACTTGTGGGGGGTTTCAATGTTTAGGCACATCAGTGGCTCTCCAAACGCAACATGGCGTCCCATCTCAATTCCTGTCAATTTTGCATTGAAAAGTCAAACGGCGCTCCTTCCCTTCCGAGCTCTCCCATGCGCCCAAACAGTGGTTTACTGCCACATATGGGGTATCAGCGTACTCGGGACAAATTGGACAACAACTTTTGAGGTCCAATTTCTTCTCTTACCCTTGGAAAAATAAAAAATTGGGGGCAAAAATATAATTTTTGTGAAAAAATATGATTTTTTATTTTTACGGTTCTGCATTATAAACTTCTGTGAAGCACTTGGTGGGTCAAAGTGCTCACCACACCTCTAGATAAGTTCCTTAGGGGGTCTACCTTCCAAAATGGTGTCACTTGTGGGGGGTTTCAATGTTTAGGCACATCAGTGGCTCTCCAAACGCAACATAGCGTCCCATCTCAATTTCTGTCAATTTTGCATTGAAAAGTCAAACTGCGCTCCTTCCCTTCCGAGCTCTCCCATGCGCCCAAACAGTGGTTTACTGCCACATATGGGGTATCAGCGTACTCAGGACAAATTGGACAACAACTTTTGAGGTCCAATTTCTTCTCTTACCCTTGGAAAAATAAAAAATTGGGGGCAAAAATATAATTTTTGTGAAAAAATATGATTTTTTATTTTTACGGTTCTGCATTATAAACTTCTGTGAAGCACTTGGTGGGTCAAAGTGCTCACCACACATCCAGATAAGTTCCTTAGGGGGTCTACTTTCCAAAATGGTGTCACTTGTGGGGGGTTTCAATGTTTAGGCACATCAATGGCTCTCCAAACGCAACATGGCGTCCCATCTCAACTCCTGTCAATTTTGCATTGAAAAGTCAAATAGCGATCCTTCCCTTCCGAGCTCTCCCATGCGCCCAAACAGTGGTTTACTGCCACATATGGGGTATCAGCGTACTCAGGACAAATTGGACAACAACTTTTTGGGTCCAATTTCTCCTGTTACCCTTGGTAAAATAAAACAAATTGGAGCTGAAGTAAATTTTTTGTGTAAAAAAGTTAAATGTTCATTTTTATTTAAACATTCCAAAAATTCCTATTAAACACCTGAAGGGTTAATAAACTTCTTGAATGTGGTTTTGAGCACCTTGAGGGGTGCAGTTTTTAGAATGGTGTCACACTTGGGCATTTTCTATCATATAGACCCCTCAAAATGACTTCAAATGAGACGTGGTCCCTAAAAAAAAATGGTGTTGTAAAAATGAGAAATTGCTGGTCAACTTTTAACCCTTATAACTCCCTAACAAAAAAAAAATTGGTTCCAAAATTATGCTGATGTAAAGGAGACATGTGGGAAATGTTACTTATTAAGTATTTTGTGTGACATATCTCTGTGATTTAATTGCATAAAAATTCAAAGTTTGAAAATTGCGAAATTTTCAAAATGTTCGCCAAATTTCCGTTTTTTTCACAAATAAACGCAGGTACTATCAAAGAAATTTTACCACTATCATGAAGTACAATATGTCACGAGAAAACAATGTCAGAATCACCAGGATCCGTTGAAGCGTTTCGGAGTTATAACCTCATAAAGGGACAGTGGTCAGAATTGTAAAAATTGGCCTGGTCATTAACGTGCAAACCACCCTTGGGGGTAAAGGGGTTAATATTAATTTTGCACAGACACCAATGGGAGTTGGTGAATCCTTCCAAGGATATTAGTTTTGTGTTTTATGGTTTAAAAAAACTTTCATTCGGTGCAATCTAGATGAAAACCTTTGTAAAATAATAATATGCTTTAAGTGATGGATTCATCATTAGATCTATGGAAAGATTTTATTGGTATATTGACTCATTGAAAAAATGTGATAGATATTGGATAGATAGAGTCCAATTTTATGTCTGTAAAGCACTGAAATCCCCAGTGCTTTATAAATGACTTTCATGATGCCACTTGCTGGACCTTTTTCTGGGGACTTGTAATTCAACATTGAAAAGTTCAAATGTCACTTTCAAGTGCATTCCAATAAAGTTATTGCTCACATTTCTGCTACAGAACCTGGTTAAAGAGTAATCACTTTGGCTTTCTACACAATATATGGTTAAGTGCACAAAATGTAAAGAATGCAATACAGAAAAAAGCAAATGGTAAATATAACCTTGTACTTAATACTACATATATTCTTGATATAAATGTAGGTCATTCAAGGGGCACTTGAGAAAGAGAAAATCCATTTTTCTATTACAACAGAGGTCTGAGATGGACAAATAGCTAGAGATGAGAGAATTGATTCTCAGGACTTTGATCTAGTGGTCATGTGCGTATTCCATGGCTGACAAACAAGAGCACTTTGAATTTCCTCCTACTTACCGCCATGCTTGCGTCATCATATGCAATGATAATGTAATGCCAGGGCAGCTAATCAGACAAGTAGCCACAGATTCCAGCAAGAAAGTGATTCACTGTGATCCCATCCAACAGGCACAGAATACTGATGTGGCTGCTGGATCAGGATCCTCTGAATCTATTCACTCTTCTCTACCAATAACATAAGTGTGCCTCCAAAATGTGTTTTTTGGGGTTATTATTATTATCTAAGAGAGTGGAAAATTGAAGCTATAGGGCAACTACTTTAATACCATGTCTTCAATATTCAACTCATATGACCATACAGTTTGGATTATAGGACTATGGTCAATTTAGAGGGGTATAAATTGGTCCACTTACCTACTGTAGTCTTTTTCTTCTAAAATGAACCTACCTGCAGGATTTTGCTCAGTAAACTACAGATTGGTGCCATTACACCATGCTCCAAATTATTATGCAAATTACATTTTTCTCGGATTTTCCTAAATGGTCGGTGCAAATGACAGTCAGTCTAATAAACGTCATCACCTGTTAGAGTATACATCAAATTTTATTTAAGAAACCTCCCAATGATAACAGTATAATCTCCAAAATGAATAAAATCTCAAAATGCACTGTTACAAATGATTAGGCACAGTAGAATTTCTAAACGTTTGATAGGTTTTAAAGAACTGAAAATGCTCATTTGTGGAATTTGCAGCATTAGGAGGTCACATTCACTGAACAAAAAAGCTATATAACTCCAAAACATCCTAACAGGCCGAGTTGCATGTTAACATGGGAACCCTTCTTTAATATCACCTTCACAATTGTTGAATCCATTGAATTTGTGAGTTTTTGGAGAGTTTCTGCTTGTATTTCTTTGCATGAAGTCAGAATAGCCTCCTAGAGCTGTTGCTTTGACGTGAACTGTCTCCCACCCTCATAGATCTTTTGCTTGATGATACTCCAGAGGTTTTCTATAGGGTTGAGGTCAGGGGAAGATGGTGGCCACACCATGAGTTTATCTCCTTTTATGCCATAGCAGCCAATGACTCAGAGGTATTCTCTGCAGCATGAGATGATGTATTGTCATGCATGAAGATGATTTTGCTCCTGAAGGCACGTTTCTGCTTTTTATACCATGGAAGAAAGTTATGAGTCAGAAACTCTATATACTTTGCAGAGGTCATTTTCACACATTCAGTTACCTTAAAGGGCCCTACCAGCTGATTCCCCATGATTTTGGCCCAAAACATGACTCCTCCACCTCCTTGCCGATGTTGCAGCCTTGTTGGGACATGGTGGCAATCCACCAACCATCCACTACTCCATCCATCTGGACCATCCAGGGTTGATCGACACTCATCAGTAAACAAGGCTGTTGGCAAATTAGTCTTTATGTATGACTTGGCCCACTTCAACCGTTTCTGCTTGTGAACACTATTTACGGCTGGCCGAATAGTAGATTTATGCACCACAGCAAGCCTTTGAAAAGTCCTACACCTTGAGGTTCGAGGGACTCCAGAGGCACCAGCAGCTTTAAATAACTGTTTGATGCTTTGTAATGGTATTTTGGCAGCTGCTCTCTTAATACAATGAATTTTTCTGGCAGAAACCTTCCTCATTATGCTTTCATCTGCATGAACTCTGTCTGTTTCAGTTACAAATCTCTTCATAGTATGATGATCATTCTTAAGTTTTCGTGAAATATCTAATGTTTTCATACCTTGTCCAAGGCATTGTACTATTTAATGCTTTTCAGCAGCAGAGAGATCCTTTATTATTTCCCATATTGCTTGAAACCTGTTGCCTGCTTAATAATGTGGAACATCATTTTTAAGTAGTTTTTTCTTTAATTAGAATCACCTGGAAAACTAAAATCACATGTGTTTAAGATTGATGTCAGTGATCTATTGAGCCCTGAGACACAATGCCATCCACAAATTTATTTGAAAAAGAAAACAATTATATCTTTATGACACTTAAATCTAATTATTTGGAACACAGTGTATACTAATTAAAATGATACTTAGGTTGATGAAATCCATCTTGTGGTTGTTGTTTCATCTGCATTTGTAGTTTTTAGTTAATGAGATTCTCCTGCTTTGGAGTGCACCTAGGGGCGGGGCACCATTTGACTTTTTGAACTCAAAATTGGTTGACTCAAGAGCTAATGCGATGTCACGCTTGGAGAGCCCCTGAAATGCCTAAACAGTAGAAATACCCCCAGATGTGACCCCATTTTGGAAACCACACCCTAAGGATTTTATCCAGGGGTATAGTGAGCATTTTGAACCCACAGGTACGACACAGAACTTGATAATATTAGGTTTTCATATTGACTATATCATCATTAGTGTTGAGCACAAGTGCTTGCTACACCAGTTTGCATCGGGTGCTCGAATATGCACCAAATATCGTGGGTGCTTGAGTGATCAGCTTGAGTCCCTGCCCCGCATGTTTTGTGGCTGTTAGACACCCCTCAAAAAACATGCAGGGATCTGCAATACTCTGTGCATACCCCATCACCCGATGCAAACTCGAGTAGCGGGCAATTACTATCAAGGCTAGCCATCATATCATCATCATTTTTCTTTTTTACTTTTGAAAAAGCCTAATTCTAACCACAACCCTAACACTAACCCTAACACAACCCTAACCTCAACCCTAACCCTACACTAACCCCAACCCTAACCCTTAAACAATCTCAAACCTAATTGCAAAGAATATAATTTTTTTTTATTTTACTACTTGTTTCTATCACGGTGATCAAAAGGAACTAACAGGAAAAATATCCTATTGTTTCTGAGTATCACCTCAGCACATCTTGGCGGGCGCACTGGACATGTGCCCACCATTTTTTTCCAGGAAGATGACACACAGGACTGGGGGACAGATCAGGAGGGCCCAGGGATGGCGGAGGTATCGAGGTGACTTGGGGGACCCCATTTCTCCCCTGATATGGTAGATCATGTCAGAGGAGAGAGAAATTAATTTTACATTAAACTTTTCAGTGAATGACGGCAGTCACGTGACAGGGGACAGTAAAGAAACTCCCCAATAAGTGACACATCGATGAGATCTGTGTCTTAGCCCCAACCTCATGATGTCCTTAGATTACACTGCAAAAACCTACTGACAGATTCCCTTTAATATGTATGCCATTTTTTTTAAACAAAGAGATATAATTTAACATTTTTACACCATGGATATTGGGTGTTTGAGATGAATTATCCAATTTCTATGGACATCATATGATGATACACTGGCGAAAAAGGGAGCATAGACGCTAACATTTGTAGAAAAATGTACAGATATTTTATTAATGAACAGATATCCAAAAAAGTAACATACAAATAATCTACATGACAGAATATGTACAAAGTTCCACAATGTGGAGAGGAGGAAAACCAGCCAGTACACTAAAGGTAGGGCACACAAAAGCAATATGACCTGGGTAAGTATAAAAAAAACAAGGTTTCCTAGGATAACAGTGTTCCTACAATGAGGGATCGTCTCTCAGGCCCCAAGAAACCCCATATATAGCTAAATGTCGTATAATCTCGTGTTCACACATATCACTGAGGCAGTATGAACTTACCCATCATAAGTCCGTCTTAGTGTGGCCTTCCCACCACCCCAGACATCATATGATGTCTGTTTTATTTTTCGCTATTTTCCAGCTTTTATGCAATGTCTAAAAGAATTGGTGGTGTGCACCCTACTGCTTAATTCTTATCTTTACAATAGGTCATCATAATCACAAACCTGGAAAAATCTTTTAACAAGGATCCTGAAGATGACTTGAAGCTTCATTTGCACATCTTTTTTAATTGATACATTTTTGTAAGTCAATTTTGTGACAATATTTTTTGAGCCATAACATTTTCCCTTTACTACAATATTTTGGCTGTTTTTAAATCACAGCATGATTCATTCACATTAATATTTGGTTTAAGCACAGCTATTTGAGCCAAGAAGGCATCTGTTCAAATTATTCAAAAAGAGCAGCTAAAAATAATGTTTTTTTACAAAGCAGTTAAGCATGTGAAGTTTGTGTCGAAGGTATTCTTACTTCTGGTTTGCTTTACAGATGCCCATGGAACATCCCTTAGAACTATTAAAGATGGCCCTGGTGACCTAGAAGCTTACATTGCACACATTTTATAATCTGATACTTGTATAAAGTTGAATGTACTATGTCTAGACTTTTCCAACCATCTTTAGGTATTTAAACATATGTTTTTTGTTATGGTTAAATTGGCCGGATGGACTTAACCAAAACACTGTAATTTATCTTATATGTGTCCGGTGGCATTTTTTTAAATCTTCCAGTAGTCCGTGATTTTCCTTTTCTTGTCTGTAAGCTTTCTGTAAAGGTTTACTCATGTGCAGCAGATTCGTTCCATAAATTTCAAGCAAATAGATTTCTTAATGTCACATCTCCACATGGATCTCCCACAGCTACATCTGCTTCAGTCCCAAGATGCTGTCCAGCCAGGGATTAGTCTGGTTGAGACCAGTGGTTCTGCTTAGCCAGGTCAATTATGGGGGTGCGTTCTATTCAGCAGCTCAGCAGGTGTAATAATGTCCCTGCTGTGGCCAATGAGGCAGTACCACACCCTATATAATCTACAAGCCTTCTTCCTTAAGGTACCTTCACACATAACGATATTGTTAACGATATCGTTGCTTTTTGTGACATAGCAACGATATCGTTAATAAAATCGTTATGTGTGACAGCGACCAACGATCAGGATCCTGCTGGGAGATCGTTGGTCGCTGAAGAAAGTCCAGAACTTTATTTCGTCGCTGGATATCCCGTGGACATCGCTGGATCGGCGTGTGTGACACCGATCCAGCGATGTCTTCACTGGTAACCAGGGTAAACATCGGGTAACTAAGCGCAGGGCCGCGCTTAGTAACCCGATGTTTACCCTGGTTACCATCCTAAAAGTAAAAAAAACAAACAGTACATACTTACCTACCGCTGTCTGTCCTCCAGCGCTGTGCTCTGCACTCCTCCTGTACTGGCTGTGAGCGTCGGTCAGCCGGAAAGCAGAGCGGTGACGTCACCGCTCTGCTTTCCGGCCGCTGTGCTCACACAGACAGTACAGGAGGAGTGCAGAGCACAGCGCTGGAGGACAGACAGCGGTAGGTAAGTATGTACTGTTTGTTTTTTTTACTTTTAGGATGGTAACCAGGGTAAACATCGGGTTACTAAGCGCGGCCCTGCGCTTAGTTACCCGATGTTTACCCTGGTTACCGGCATCGTTGGTCGCTGGAGAGCGGTCTGTGTGACAGCTCTCCAGCGACCAAACAGCGACGCTGCAGCGATCCGGATCGTTGTCGGTATCGCTGCAGCGTCGCTTAATGTGAAGGGGCCTTTACTTCACCTAATCCTGTTATTCCCCCTATCCTGACCTTGGCCTGATTGACTTCATTCTGTCTGATTAAATTAATTATGACCCCAGCTTTCCCTCTGACTTTGGCTTTTGATTCCTGATTCAGACCTTGTCTCCACTGCATTTGCTAAATTGTTTTGTCTCAGGCTCATCCCTTCAGTCACAATTTACTGTGTGAAAACCACCCCGTCGGTCCTGTTTTAAGTCCAAATCCATGTACATGGGTTAAAGTGAAAAGGGGTTTTCTTTAGGATCCGCCAGCATGAGTAGCTAATTATAAATCTGTCCAGGCAGATTTTTTGAGCTAAAAGGCTCTGAAAGACTTTACAACATGTAAATACATACCCCTTGATAAAGCTTGATGTGAAACATCAAAGTATACTCTATGGCACTGTGCATTATTATATTTATGTCAACCTCTATGATATCACTCCCTCCTTGTTTCCTTTTGTAAATGCTGTAAAGGGTCTTAACTTACACAGCACTTACTATTTTGACTTGTACCGTTTGAGTATCTGTCTTCAGTACTGTGATTGCATAGAATATAACCTGATATAGATTTGTATTATTCTTACAAGGACGTTTTGCTATTATCACTTACCTACCTTTAGTATTTTATATGTCTGAATTTTGTATGTCTACTTTTACTGTATATTTAATTTTTAGTTACTGTGTTATCCAATAAAGAATATATATTTTATTAATTTTGATCCGTGCATATTTCTAAATAGGTATTTTTGAATTTATTGGTGCTTTTTGGTCCCTTATATGTGGCTCCTTTTACTCACTGATGTTGATTTTCATGTAAATACATATTCAACATATTCAATTTCTAAAATATCTGACTAGTTTGAAACAATATAATTCAGATAAGAGGGAATTGAGAGGGAGGGAGGGATACTGCAGCAATATATTGACTTCAGTGCACTCTTTGTAAAGGGGGTCACATTACAGTCTCTTTGTGACATCTAATTGGCACATAGCAAAGATCTGACATGAAGGAGCTGAGACAAAGCCAAAGATGTCTCTGAGTGTTTTTTTTTTTTTTTTGCGAGAATTAGAGTTTTTTTTTCTGTATAGATAATTATTGGTTACTAGATGGTGGCCCAATTCTAACGCATCAGGTATTCTAGAATATGCATGTCCACGTAGTATATTGCCCAGCCACATAGTATATTGCCCAGCCACGTAGTATATTGCCCAGTCACGTAGTATATTGCCCAGCCACGTAGTATATTGCCCAGCCACATAGTATATTGCCCAGTCACATAGTATATTGCCCAGCCACGTAGTATATTGCTCAGCCACATAGTATATTGCCCAGCCACATAATATATTGCCCAGCAACGTAGTATACAGCACAGAGCTACATAGTATATTGCCCAGCCACGTAGTATATTGCCCAGTCACGTAGCATATTGCCCAGCGACGTAGTATATTGCACAGCGACGTAGTATACAGCACAGAAACGTAGTATATTGCCCAGTCACGTAGTATATTGCCCAGTCACGTAGTATATTGCCCAGTGAATTAGTATACAGGACAGAGCCACGTAGTATATTGCCCAGCCACTTAGTATATTGCCCATTCACGTAGTATATTGCCCAGCCACGTAATATACAGCAAAGAGCCACGTAGTATACAGCACAGAGCCATGTAGTATACTGCCCAGTCACATAATATATAGCACAGCCCACGGAGTATATAACACTGCCTATGTAGTATACAGCACAGAGCAACGCGGTATGTAACACAGCCCACGTAGTATACAACAGTGTGGGCACCATATCCCTGTTAAAAAAATAATTAAAATAAAAATAGCTACATACTGACCTCCTGGGATCCGCTAAGTCTTCTGGGTAATTTCGCAATGCATCGCTGGGAACAGAAGATGGCGGCCGGCGCGAGCGGCTCAGCAGACAACGGAGGTTGAGGATAGCAGGTTTTTTGTTTTTTTCTTTTTTTTTTTACTATTGATGCCGCATAGGCAGCATCAATAGTAAAAGGTTGGGGACACACAGGGTTAATAGCGGCGGTAACGGAATGCGTTACCCGCGGTATAACATGGTCCGTTACCGCCAGCATTAACACTGTGAGCGGTGAGTGGAGGGGAGTATGCGGGCGCCGGGCAGTGACTGCGGGGAGTTAGGAGAAGCCATTTTCTTCTGGACTGTGCCCGTTGCTGATTGGTCATAGTATATTGCCCAGCCACGTAGTATATTGCCCAGCCACGTAGTATATTGCCCAACCACGAAGTATATTGCCCAGCTACGTAGTATATTGCACAGCGATGTAGTATACAGAACAGAGCCACGTAGTATATTGCCCAGTCACGTAGTATATTGCCCAGCTATGTAGTATATTGCACAGCGACGTAGTATATAGCACAGAGCCACGTAGTATATTGCCCAGTCATGTAGTATATTGCCCAGCCACGTAGTATATTGCACAGCAACATAGTATACAGCACAGAGCCACATAGTATATTGCCCAGTCACGTAGTATATTGCCCAGCCACGTAGTATATTGCCCAGTCACGTAGTATATTGCCCAGCTACGTAGTATATTGCACAGTGACATAATATACAGCACAGACACATAGTATATTGCCCACTCATGTAGTATATTGCCCATTCATGTAGTATATTGCCCAGTCACGTAGTATATTGCCCAGCTACGTAGTATATTGCACAGCGACATAGTATAAAGCACATATACAGTATAAAGGCCTGGCTATTCACTGCTTGCGTCGAGAAACACGTGATGGTGTCTCCGCAGCTTCTTTTCATGCATCTGCATATTTCCCATAAGGGATGGGGGCAGTGTTCTGGAATCACTGCGTTGAGAAACACGTGATGGTGTCTCCGCGGTGTTGGATGTTTTGGTCTCCCCGAAGCCAATCATCTGTGCCTTTATAGCCTTTTTACTAGGCACTGCTCCTAATAGCCAGATTCCTACTCCACACTGATGAGGGGCAAAAACCCCGAAACAGATGTCTGTGGATGGATACCATGCTTGGCATAAGTGGCTTTCCTTCATAGGATGCTGCCCTTCCCGTGGTTGTTCCTTCCCGGGGAAAGGCCTGGCTATTCACTGTTTGCGTCGAGAAACACGTGATGGTGTCTCCGCAGCTTCTTTTCATGCATCTGCATATTTCCCATAAGGGATGGGGGCAGTGTTCTGGAATCACTGCGTTGAGAAACACGTGATGGTGTGTTAGGAGTCGAGTTTCCTCTGCTGCACAGGGGGAATCTCGATCTGTCTCCGCTGCGGTCTCCCATTCTCCTCCAGCCGCAGTGGAGTCTGCTCAGCAGGGACGTCGCTCCCAGTGTCTTGCTCGCTCTCACTCTGTACAGAGAGTTACTGCTGCTTCTTCAGCTCCTGCCATTAAAGTCAGTGCTGGTCAGCGGCGAGCGGACTTCCATGGGACTAAGTCCTTGTTTGCGCACACTGAGCATGCCCAGAGCAAGCTCTCCCATTGGAGATCGAGGGTCATGTGCTCTGGCTCTGCAGCGCATTCCATTGGTCCTCTTGGCAGGCCCTGGAAGGGCAAATTTTCTGTGGCCACTTCCTGTCCTGCAATTATATAAACTGCGCATGACCGCACGGCCATGCGCTAGTGTACAATTGAATATGTGTGTTTGTTGTGAGTGCAAGTCGTTCATTAAATACCCCTACCCTATTGTATGACTGTTCGCGTATGGAGTATGGCTGCTATCTAGCGCCCGACAAATCACTCAACGTGTCACACACGTATCAGCGTCTATTGCTGTGACCGCCAGTGCGGCGCCACGCGCCAGTAGTGCGCTTCCTGACCCACGTCTGGGTGCTTAGTGGTGCCTGCCAGCACGGCACAGTTCGCACTTCGGTGCTCTAATTATAAGAGTTGCCTAACACACCCTGTTGCAGTGTTGTGCCAGCAAGTGGTCTAATCGGACTTCAATCCTAGTTGGGGTTAAGTTCGCTGACTGCTTGCTCGCCTTCTATGTGTGGTACCGCGACCCTGTGATGCAACAGGATCGCTTCCTTCACGTTGGGTGAAGTTTAACCCACGCGAGTATACTTATGAGTACCGCCATATAGTCCGTCATTACTCAGCAGCAGGTTCCATCTCTGCACGGTGGACCCCGGGCTACGAACGCACCGTACACTATCAGTCTTATTATTTGGTGCGTCCCGCTAGCCCTAACATTACACTAGCGCCAGGGTCTGGCTAGTGATGACGGACAAACAGCAATCCCTGCGGTATGTACAGCAGCTGGAGGGTAGGTTGGCGGCTCTCGAGAGCGCAACCCCAGCTGTGGATGTTACCGCAGTTGCTGTACAGGCTGCCAGCGTGGCTGCAGCAACTTTGTCCATTGCCACCCCTGTTCCGACATTTTCTCGCCTCCCGCTGCCAGAAAAATTTTCTGGTAATAGCAAATTTTGTAGGGGATTCATGAGTCAGTGCTCTATTCATCTCGAGCTTCTGGCTGCACGTTTCCCCACAGAGCGGGCTAAGGTGGGATTTATTGTGTCTCTATTGTCGAACAGGGCGTTGGAATGGGCTACGCCATTGTGGGAGCGTGGCGATCATGTGGTGCAGAGTGCTCCTCTGTTTTTGAGCACTTTAAAACAGGTCTTTTTAGGACCTCAAGTCACCCATGACACTGCGCTCCAACTGCTGGCATTAACTCAGGGTGAGTCCTTGGTCAGTCATTTTGCCGTCCAATTCCGCACTTTAGCATCTGAGCTGGAATGGTCGGATAAAGCTCTTATCCCCATATTTTGGAGGGGCTTGGCTGACCATGTAAAGGAAGCTCTGGCCACTAGGGAGATTCCTGCCACACTGGAGGAGTTAATAACAGTCTCCACGCGAATTGACCTCCGTTTTAACGAGCGGAGGTTAGAGCGAGCCCAGTGTAGGCAGAGGTTTCGGCTGGCTCCTACTTGCGCCAAACCTCTGGAATCTCCGGTCCTGGTTCCTGAGTCACATGAGGCCAGGGAAGTGTCACAAGCGGGACCTAAGTCCCGGACCGCTTGTGCACTCAGGGTCTGTCATGTTTGCCAGCAGTCTGGACATTTAGCCACCAGATGTCCTCAGCGGTCGAGGAAACGTCAGCGTCTAGTGGTCGTAGGTGGAGGTACACTAGACACGGCGACGTTTGCCTCTAAATTGTCCTTTAAGGGGACAATTACTTTAGGCTCATTCTCCCACTCGGTAGAGCTCTGCGTGAATTCTGGGGCAGAGGGCAATTTTATGTCTTCTGCCTTCGCCCAACGCCACGCAATACCTCTGGTTATGCTAGCTCAACCTGTAACGGTACGAGTGGTGAATGGGTGGACTCTGCCCTCACAGATAACTCACCAGACCATCCCTTTTACTCTGTCCATGTCGCCATCTCATCAGGAGATTATTTCTCTGCTCGTCATTCCAGAGTGAATTGATGAAGTCCTGTTGGGAATACCTTGGCTACGGTACCACTCTCTTCATATCGAGTGGTCCTCAGGCAGAATTCTGGGATGGGGTGAATCTTGTGAGGGTAGGTGTCAGAGGGAGTGCGTTCAGGTAGCTACAACTGAGGTACCCGCAGATCTTTCCTCTCTCCCCAAGCAGTATTGGTCGTATGCAGACGTATTCTCCAAAAAGGCGGCGGAGACCCTTCCGCCCCATCGCCCCTATGACTGTCCTATTGACCTCTTGCCTGGTGCTGAGCCTCCCCGGGGTCGAGTCTATCCGCTATCTCTCCCGGAGACGGAGGCAATGTCACAGTACATCCAGGAAAATCTGGCAAGAGGGTTCATCAGGAAGTCAGTGTCACCTGCTGGGGCAGGGTTCTTCTTCGTGCAGAAGAAGAGTGGGGAATTGCGTCCATGCATAGACTACAGGGGTCTTAACGCCATCACCGTTAAGAATAAATACCCTTTGCCTTTGATATCTGAACTGTTTGATAGGCTTCGGGGAGCAAGGGTATTTACTAAATTAGATCTGCGGGGTGCTTACAACCTGATTTGCATCCGTGAGGGGGACGAATGGAAGACGGCTTTTAACACCAGGGATGGGCACTATGAATATCTGGTGATGCCCTTTGGGCTCTGTAATGCCCCAGCCGTTTTCCAAGACTTTGTGAACGATATCTTCCGGGATATGGTTTCCACCTCGGTCGTAGTCTATCTGGATGATATTCTCATCTACTCTCCAGATATTGACTCCCACCGGAGAGATGTTTGCAAAGTCTTCGACCTCCTACGGGCAAACTCCCTCTATGCCAAGTTGGAGAAGTGTATGTTTGAGCAGGAGTCCTTACCTTTCCTAGGCTACATCATCTCAGCCCAGGGATTGGCTATGGATCCTGCCAAACTACAGGCTGTGATGGACTGGCAGGAACCCCATTCTCTTAAAGCGTTGCAGCGCTTTATGGGGTTCATCAATTATTATCGCCAGTTCATCCCGCATTTCTCAACTTTGGTAGCTCCCTTGGTTGCCCTCACCAAGAAGGGGGCGAATCCCAAATTGTGGTCTGAGGAGGTCTCCAAGGCTTTTATCTCTATAAAGTCACACTTCACTAGCGCTCCCATTCTTCATCGCCCCGATGTTGATAAGCCATTTATCATGGAGGTGGATGCCTCTTCTGTTAGTGCTGGAGCAGTCCTCTTCCAAAAGGATGCTCAAGGTCGGAAGCATCCTTGCTTCTTTTTCTCCAAGACCTTCGCACCAGCAGAGAGGAATTATTCCATCGGGGACAGGGAGTTGCTAGCCATGAAGTTGGCTTTCTCGGAGTGGAGACATCTCTTGGAGGGAGCACGTTTGCCCTTCCAAGTCTTCACAGATCACAAAAATTTGGTGTATCTGCAGACAGCTCAGCGGTTGAATTCTCGCCAGGCCAGATGGTCCTTGTTCTTCTCCCGGTTTCATTTCACCCTCCATTTCCTTTCTGGGGAGAAGAACATTCGGGCCGACGCGCTCTCTCGCTCCGTTGTGTCATCTGCGGAGGAGCAGGAGGAGCCTCGGCTTATTGTCCCCACCGAGAGTTTGAGAACCGTGGCCCCGGTTTCGCTGGAGTCTGTGCCCCCGGGCAAGACTTTTGTTCCATCTAGTTTGCGACCGGAGGTTCTCTCTTGGGCGCACTCGTCCAGGGTGGGTGGACATTTTGGTACTAAAAGGACATCAGAGTTACTGGCGATGACATACTGGTGGCCGCATATGGCTCGTGATGTCGCGGAGTACATTCGGGCGTGTGTCTCTTGTGCCAGGAACAAGACTCCTCGGCAACGGCCAGCTGGTTTGCTATATCCTCTGCCCGTGGCTAACAGGCCCTGGGAGATGGTCGGGATGGACTTTGTGGTTGGCTTACCCAAGTCTCGTAATTGCACCATTATCTGGGTGATCACCGATCATTTTTCCAAAATGGTGCATTTGGTGCCTCTTCCACGGCTACCATCTGCACGGGCGTTGGCTGTCTTGTTTAACAAGCATATCTTTCGCTTACACGGTATGCCAGACAAAATTGTTAGTGACCGGGGTCCCCAGTTTGCGTCTCGATTCTGGAGGGAGCTATGTCATCTACTCAGTATTGAGTTAAATCTCTCTTCGGCATATCATCCCGAGACGAATGGGTTGGTAGAAAGGGCCAACCAGACCTTGGTCACATATCTGCGACATTTTGTTTCTGCCAGACAGGATGACTGGGCATCCTTGCTACCGTGGGCAGAGTTTGCACTTAACAATGCCGTAGCCGACTCCACCGGTCAGACTCCATTCCTCTTAAATTACGGCCAGCATCCGCGTGTTCCTGTGCCCATGCCTGTGTCTTCCGCTGATCCCAGGGTGGCAGACTGGGCTGTGGAGGCACGGGACATTTGGGATCGCACACAGGATGCCATTCGGGCCTCCAAGGAGAGAATGAGGTCCTCCGCCGATGTTCATCGGCGCCCCGCTCCGACTTTTGCCCCTGGCGACTTGGTGTGGCTCTCCACCCGTAACATCAGGCTGCGAGTTGAGTCCACTAAGTTTGCTCCTCGCTACTTGGGTCCCTTCAAGGTTCTCGAACAGGTTAATCCTGTGGTCTACCGCCTGGCTCTTCCTCCACGCTTGGGTATCACCGACACCTTTCATGTGTCCCTCTTGAAACCCGTATACATGTCCCGGTTTTCCGAGTCATCTGCCGGGACATCGGGTTCGTCTACGGACGATTACGAGGTGAACGCTATTTTGGGGTGCAAGGTGGTACGCGGCAAAAAGTTTTATTTGGTGGATTGGAAGGGTTATGGTCCAGAGGACAGGTCTTGGGAGCCTGCTGAAAACATTCGGGCCCCACAGCTCATTGCTGCCTTCGAGCGTAGCGAGGCCCAAGGAGGGGGGGGCCCTAGGAGGGGGTAATGTTAGGAGTCGAGTTTCCTCTGCTGCACAGGGGGAATCTCGATCCGTCTCCGCTGCGGTCTCCCATTCTCCTCCAGCCGCAGTGGAGTCTGCTCAGCAGGGACGTCGCTCCCAGTGTCTTGCTCGCTCTCACTCTGTACAGAGAGTGACTGCTGCTTCTTCAGCTCCTGCCATTAAAGTCAGTGCTGGTCAGCGGCGAGCGGACTTCCATGGGACTAAGTCCTTGTTTGCGCACACTGAGCATGCCCAGAGCAAGCTCTCCCATTGGAGATCGAGGGTCATGTGCTCTGGCTCTGCAGCGCATTCCATTGGTCCTCTTGGCAGGCCCTGGAAGGGCAAATTTTCTGTGGCCACTTCCTGTCCTGCAATTATATAAACTGCGCATGACCGCACGGCCATGCGCTAGTGTACAATTGAATACGTGTGTTTGTTGTGAGTGCAAGTCATTCATTAAATACCCCTACCCTATTGTATGACTTTTCGCGTATGGAGTATGGCTGCTCTCTAGCGCCCGACAAATCACTCAACGTGTCACACACGTATCAACTTCTATTGCTGTGACCGCCAGTGCGGCGCCACGCGCCAGTAGTGTGCTTCCTGACCCACGTCTGGGTGCTTAGTGGTGCCTGCCAGCACGGCACAGTTCGCACTTCGGTGCTCTAATTATAAGAGTTGCCTAACACACCCTGCTGCAGTGTTGTGCCAGCAAGTGGTCTAATTGGACTTCAATCCTAGTTGGGGTTAAGTTCGCTGACTGCTTGCTCACCTTCTATGTGTGGTACCGCGATCCTGTGACGCAACAGGATTGCTTCCTTCACGTTGGGTGAAGTTTAACCCACGCGAGTATACTTATGAGTACCGCCATATAGTCCGTCATTACTCAGCAGCAGGTTCCATCTCTGCACGGTGGACCCCGGGCTACGAACGCACCGTACACTATCAGTCTTATTATTTGGTGCGTTCCGCTAGCCCTAACATGGTGTCTCCGCGGTGTTGGATGTTTTGGTCTCCCCGAAGCCAATCATCTGTGCCTTTTTAGTATAAAGCACAGACACGTAGTATATTGCCCCGCCACGTAGTATATTGGCTAGTCACATAGTATACAGCACAGAGTCCCATAGTATACAGCACAGAGTCACGTAGTATACAGCACAGAGTCACTTAGTATACAGCACAGAGTCACGTAGTATATAGCACAGAGCCACGTAGTATACTGCCCAGTCACGTAGTATATTGGGCAGTCATGTAGTATGCACCATATCCCTGTTAAAAAAATAATTAAAATAAAAAATAGTTACATACTCACCCTCCGGGTGGACCCCGGATTGAAGTGGCCGGTTACGGATGCTCGTCACTCGCTCCGGTCTGAAGCTTGCATTGCGGTCTCGCGAGATGATGACATAGCGGTCTTGCGAGACCGCACGTCATCATCATCTCGCGAGACCGCAATGCATGCAGTGTTCACCGGGGCATCGCGAGGAGCATCCGTAACCGGCCGCTTCGATCCGGGGTCCACCTGGAGGGTGAGTATGTAACTATTTTTTTTTTTTATTATTATTTTTAACATTAGATATTTTTACTATTCATGCTGCATAGGCAGCATGAATAGTAAAAAGTTGGTGCACCGCGGTCAATGCTGCCATTAACCCTGTGTGAGCGCTGACCGGAGGGGAGTGTGCGGATGCCGGGCACTAACTGGAGGAAGGAGCGGCCATTTTCTTCCGGACGGTTTTGCCCCGACCAATCAGCGACTTGGATTTCAGACAGACAGAAGGACAGACAGATGGAAGTGACCCTTAGACAATTATATATATAGATAACTAGAGAAGACAATACTTAAACTTCTGTCTTATATACATATGTACCTAGTGTATATGAATGCTATTTTCTGCTTATCTATGGATTTTCCTTAACTTCCCTCTTAATTCTACTCCATCATTCTTTTCTTTAAAAGATTTACTTTACATGCATTGTTATCAATGGGCATTTCTGCTAAGTCTGCAGCAATTAATTATTCACCTGGGTGTTCTTCTTGACACGTTGATGGACTGCTATTCATTCTGCTATTCATTCTTTATTCTTTATCATCCCACCTCTACGACATTCTTGACCCTCTTGACCCAGTTTTTTCAAAAAACATGCAGTATTCACTGTAAGCAAATATTTACTTCTATTCATAAATGTTGTTTTACCTTTATGTTTATCTTTATCTGTTACACCTTAATCATCTAGCAATTATTTTCATTATCACAATTCCCGTATTTTGCAGTATATGGTGCAGCAAAAGAGTCAGTTTTATATTATTTAATCAGCATTTTTTTCCTTCTGTCTCAAATGGCTGACAATTTATGCTTGAAGGTGTAGAAAGTTTTGCAGATTTTAGGAAAAATTCACATTTTTTTTATACCTACATGGTCTAAAACACTCAACTTTAACCTCTTAATATTACGTGCATGTTAGACAAATTTGTAAAATGTATCATGCTTCACATTGACGAGGGCCAACAGGGGGCGTGGCCTGACTGCACAAGAGGAAAGACGTGCCAGAAGAGAGCTCCTGCAAAAAGCCAAATAACTTAAGTTCTGGAGGGCTTATACTGGAGGCAAAGCCCACTAAGGGGACCCCCAGAGCTGCCTGAAAGCTCCTAAGCAGGTGCGACTTGAGAGGAGACAGAGGCTTGAGCTGACCCGGAGACACAGAGTGGAGCGAGGGGTGAGGACGGGCGCCATCATTAATAGCTGAGAGGTCGTTCCTGGCGGGAGAGCAGAGCGAGAGGATCGGCCGGCAAAAGCGACAGCAGCGACCCGAACCCTCCTGCGGTCTGACCTGATTGCTCCAGCATACCTCCGGGAGTGCAGCGTGACTGCCTGCTGAGACCTGGAGCCGCCCTGCGCAAGTGAGCGGAGACCCCGGAGAGCGCATCTGCCCGGTCGGCGCGCGCCTGGTCACAACTTTGTGCGGAGGGAGCGGAGCCGCTGGGAAGCTGAGCCGAGATACCTGCCTGCAGCGGTGAGTCGAGCGCCGAGTGGGCGATCCCACCGCTTATCATCTGAAGCCCCAGGCCGGCACTGTAGCGCCAAGAGAGGGTTCCCCCGGGCCCTGGAGCGGGCGCCATCTTAGATCCCAGCCTCCAGCAGCAGCGCAGAGCATACTAGGCACAGCCGCTTGTGAGCGGTAACTGTCTCTGACCCACCGGACCTCATAAATATTACCGGATCCCCCCACATGCTTGCATACCGCATTACTTACTGGGGTGGATCAATCTGGGGGCCAGTTTTCTCGTGCAGCTCTGCACATCAGACCACATCTCCTCCACCCCCCCCCCCTCCTTTACCCCCCATCACCCCAGTATCAGACTCTGTTGAGCCTCCATCTATATACAGCTACTGGGGCAGACTTTAATCTACTAACAACAATTGAAACAGCGAGCATATTTTTCATAGAAGTCAGTGGGGGGACTAAAATGCTGTGCTGAACCTGCTACACTGCCAGCAGGGGGAGAATAATACCTACTTTACAACTTATTAAGCCTCATTAAAGACATGGGGAAAACTGGAACTAAGACTCCAAAAGGATCATCTAAGGTCTCTAAGTCGGTTACGCAAGCCGATGTAGACAACTTTTTAAAAAAGCAAACAACATACTCGGACCATAACAAAGCTACAAAACTGTTTGACTCTCAAGTGGAAGAAGACACGGACTCAGATCTCGAAAGTGACTCTGACAGAGGTAGCACTACAAAAGAGAAACTGGTGACCCATTCCTTCATTAAAAGGATCTTAGCACAGGCTATGGAACCTGTAAGCAGAGAGTTGGCAGAGATAAAGCAAGATCTAACACAACAGGGTCACAGAATCGAGTTAGTCGAAACCTCCCAAACAGCCCTATCACAACAGACCAACAATTTGCTCAGCTGCCTGAATGAACATGAAAACCAAATCCACTCCATCCATTCCACCCTAGAAGACCACGAAAATCGGGAGAGGCGGAACAATATTCGTCTCAAGGGCCTTCCGGAGTCGGTGGCATTTGAAGCGCTAACTAAAGCTTCGATTGAGATATTTAACAAATTACTGCTAGAAGATGACCCACATGATATAGAGATGATAAGAGTACATAGGTCTCTCCGACCCAAACCCAAACAGGGGGACCCACCACGAGATGTGATCTGTCGCTTTCTGGACTAAAGAACAAAAGACTTAATCCTCCGCAGAGCGCGGGAAACCCAGGAAGTTAAATATGAAGATTCTCAAATAAGACTTTTCCAAGACCTATCTGCCACCACCCTTAAAAAGCGCAGACTCCTAAAGCCTTTCACAGAAGCTCTTTTCAAAAAGGGGCACCGCTTCCATTGGCTGTTCCCGTTTGGGATCTTTATTACAGCGGGCGACAGAAAGTTCCAGGCTAGAACATCTCCGGAGATTAAAGAAGTGTGCAAGGCCCTGGACATTCCCATGGAGACCTATCCAGACCTGGAACCCTTCCACGCAGCCTCTCAACAACTCCCCCTGATAAACCCAGCTCCGTGGCAACTAGCTGGAACCCCAAAATCCCAGAGGCAGAAAAAGAAATCTACTAAATCCCCATCTACAAAAGGTGCCGAGGAAGAAGTGGGATGAAGGGGCCCACCCCATTGGCCTTAACACATTACGTTGATCCTTTGGAAAAACTCAACTCCACATGTCTTGCACCAGCCCGGAAGTCACCAACGAACTGTTAGTTGGTTTTTGTTAGAGTCATATCCCCAGATGTGACCCCTTTGTTGCAGTTTCTTTTTCGGGCTGGTTTGAGGTATAAATAACCTCAAAATGTTCTCTCTCTGGATGGCATAGTTACTGTGCCAAACCATGACTTATACTACATGTTTAGTACTAGACTTGTTTTTCAAAAAACTTAACCAAATTTTCTTTCTCTATCTCTCCCTGACTAATACCCTCTCTCCTCCTACCTATCCCTCTCCCCATCACATCTCCCTTGGCATCGTGGGTCATCTGAAATTTCTGCGGGCTTCCGGACGACGACTCCAATCGCGTCACCAAATCATTTCCAATGGCTACCCGTGATAAGGTAATTACATTCGCGTCTCTTAATTTAAATGGACTTAACTCACCAGTACCTAGACGGCACACACTAGATCACCTTAAAAAGCAGAAAGCTGACATTTTAATGATACAAGAAACTCACTTTAAGCCCGAAAAGTTACCCAACTTTGAAAAAAATTACTATGATATATGGTTTCATGCCACCACAGAACAAGTGGGCTCAAGAGGAGTATCGATTGCAATAGCTAGAGGAATACCCTTCCAAGTCCATAAAACTTTAAAAGACCCTTGCGGTCATTATATATTAGTTAAAGGTCTCCTCGCTGGGAATCTAATAACTATATGTAGCCTGTACGCTCCCAATAAAAAACATCTGAAATGGATATTGAGAACACTTAGGGTAATAGAAAACTTCAGAGAAGGAACTCTCATTATAGGGGGCGACTTAAATATCGCGCTAGAGCCCATATTAGACACCACGTCAAGAAAATATCCCTTAAAGATCTCGCTAGAATTAAAATTCAACTCAGCTCTATGCAGATGCTTGATATTTGGAGATACCTACACCCGACAGATCGCGACTATTCCTACTATTTCCACCCTCACGGAACGTACTATCGATTGGATTATATATTTATCCCCAGACAACTTTTCTCCAATGCACACGCTGCTAATATTCTCACTAACATACATTCGGACCACTCAATGGTTACATTACAAATAACACTAGCGAAACCCTTCAAAACAAACAGAATATGGCAACTAAACGAATCAATACTAACTTGCCCCAAAATACGCGTACGTATCGCCAAAATCATTACACAATATTTCGAACACAATGGCACAGGGGAAGTATCTACTCCGATGGTCTGGGAAGCACATAAATCAGTCATCAGGGGGGAGCTTATCTCAGTTTCCTCATACCTAAACAAAAAGAGACAGCAGGAAATAACAGAGCTTTACAGCGAAATATACTCCCTGGAAAAACAGCATAAGAAACAAACGAATACACAGGTGATGTCCAAACTGATGATAAAACGACAGGAATTGAAAGATATGCTAAATAAAAAATCAGCAAAATGGTACGCTTCGTGGCGTAATAGGATGTTTGTCCACGGCGATAAGGCCTCTAAACTCATGCTATCTAGGATAAGACATAGACAGACCCGCACGTATATACATGCCATTAAAAAGCCCAACGGACAAAGCACGCACAGCTACTCTCAAATAGAAACAGAGTTCTTAATCTACTACAAACAACTGTATAATCTACGCCCAACTGAGTCAGATTCAGAAAACCTAAAAAGAAGACATGATATTAGAGCCTTCTTGACACGCCTGAATCTTCCCCAATTAACAGAATTACAGCGGGGCCAATTGACCAAACCTTTTAGCATGAGAGAACTCCAGTTCACCCTGTCGGGGTGCCAGCCTGGTAAGGCCCCTGGTCCGGATGGACTACCAATAACCTATTATAAATACTTTTCATCCACTCTCCTCCCACACCTGCTGAGAACGTACAATGATATACAAGGGAGCGATTGTTTCCCTACACAAACATTGGAAGCACGAATCTCGTTAATCTACAAAGATGGAAAGGATCAGGAGCTCTGTAGTAGTTATAGACCAATCTCATTATTGAATGTAGATCTGAAGATATTTGCCAGTCTTTTAGCTCACAGAATAGCTGAATTCTTGCCGTCGATAATTTCCTTAAATCAGATGGGTTTTGTGGGAGGAAGAGAGGGGAAAGACAACACGCACAAAATACTGCATCTTATGCACTATGCGAAGAAAAGCGGACTCCCTCTGGTCCTCTTGGGAACAGACGCAGAGAAGGCCTTTGACAGGGTGGACTGGACATACCTAGAAGAGACGATGGTGGGCTTTGGTTTCCCAGGCCAACTGATCTCCACTATAATGAAGATGTATAAAGACCCTTCAGCTCGCATAAAAATTAACTGCTCAGTGACGGACAGATTTTTTATTAGAAATGGAACACGGCAGGGGTGCCCACTGTCCCCTCTATTGTTCGTGCTAACAATGGAACCGCTACTGGCCACTATACAACAATGCCAAGAAATAGAAGGCATCAGAATTGGGGAAACGCATCACAAAACTGCGGCTTTTGCTGACGACCTCCTGGTCCTGATGACCAAACCCCTGGGAGGATTAACCGCCCTCTTGGGGATTTTAAATAGATTCGGAGATATGTCAAACTTCAAAGTTAACATGTCTAAATCAGAGGCACTGGACTTAAATATCCCACAAAATATTCTTAAAAAAGCGAAAAACACATTCCCATTTGCATGGCCCAAAAGAAGCATTAATTACCTGGGAATTAAGATAGGAAGAACAGACAAAGAGCTTTTGGAACTCAACTACTACCCTCTGCTCAAACAAGCAGCTGCAAATATCCAATCTTGGAGGGACCCATATCTCTCTTGGACAGGTAGGAAGAACTTAATAAAAAGCTTGATATTGCCTAAATTTACATATATGTTCCAAGTACTGCCCATACATGTACCGTATTCTTTTTTTAACTAAAGTAAATTCCCTGTTTTCTAAATATATCTGGAAAAGTTTGAAACCGCGTATAGCCTTCCGCACACTGACGCTACCCAGGAGCAAGGGGGGGATGGGAGCCCCGGACATAAGGAAGTATTACTATGCCGCAGTACTATCCAGATCAGTCGGCCTAATTAGACAATCCCAAGGCAGCATGGCAATAGACATAGAAAGAGGAATCTCACCCTACCCTCTTAGACCATTTCTATTAACCTATGTGGGGGGGCGACCGCTCCCACCACACCCTAACCCGCTCACCCGTACACTCATAAAAATATGGTCGAAAACATACAACATCCTGTCACCCCCATCCTCACCATTGTTAACCCTCTCTGACATCGTAATTAACACAATTGGGAAACGTGTTACAAACTACCCAATGGATCAAATGATATGTGAAGGAACACTTCTTACATTAGCAGAATTACGCGAAAGACCTGACCTGGCAAACCTTAATTTTCTACAGTACTGTACGCTTAAAGAAACGCTGAAAAAAATACACTATTTCTCAGATACTACACGTAAACCTACCCCGTTTGAAGCATTATGCGCTAGGTCGTCCAGACCCACTAAAGTTCTCTCTATAATCTACCAAACACTCTTTTTGGACGAGATAAGTCTCAAGAGAGCATATATCTTAGGATGGGAAAAAGAACTAGGTCGCATCTTCACGCAGGCGCAAGTAATGCACATTTATAAATATTCACACGGTCCCACAAGCTGTGTTAAAACCCAGGAAAACTCTTATAAGATCATCTCCAGATGGTATATTGTTGTGAGTTCTGTTTTTGGGCTCCCTCTGGTGGTTACTGATGGTACTGGGTGATTTGTGTTCTGCTGTCTGTGGTGTCCACCTGTTCTATTAGGATTTGGGAGTTTCCTATTTAACCGGGCTTTCTTGTCATTTCCCCGCCGGCTATCAAGGTTATCAGAGTGTTTTGTTACCTCAGCTTCTGGCTTCAGTAATCTTCAGGACAAGCTAAGTTTTTGATTTTCTTGTTCCACGTTTTGATTTATTTTTGTCTTGTCCAGCTTGCATATAATTGTTTCTTTGCTGCTGGTTGCTCTAGCGGGCTGTAATTGCTCCTCATGTTCCATGAGTTGGAACATGAGTTCAAGTAATTACAGGATGGTTTTTTGAAGGGTTTTTTGCTGACCGCGCAGTTTACTTTTGTATCCTCTGCTATCTAGTTTTAGCGGGCCTCATTTTGCTGAATCTGATTTCATACTGTGTATGTGCCTTCCTCTCATTTCACCGTCATTATATGTGGGGGGCTGCTATTTCTGTGGGGTATTTCTCTGGAGGCAAGAGAGGTCTGTGTTTCTTCTAATAGGGGAAGTTAGATCTTCGGCTGGTGCGAGACGTCTAGGATCAACGTAGGCAAGTTCCCCGGCTATTGTTATTTGTGTGTTCAGGTTTAGGGTCGCGGTCAGCTCAGGTTCCATCACCCTAGAGCTCGTTGGTGCTTGTCCTTTTGTGATTCCCTGCCATTGGAATCATGACAGTATAGCCGGCCCAAAATGTTTGGGCTGAAGTAGGAGGAAAAGTAGTCTGAGGAAGTTTTTTTTTTTCTCCTCTGAGGTTGCTGCCTAGCCCTAATTGCAGCCTGGCTGATTTTTTTTTTTTTCCTCCTCTTAATCCTTGAATGGCTCTGACCTTAGCTGTTTATCATGGACGTCCAGAGTTTAGCTTCCAGCTTGAATAATCTTGCTGCTAAGGTTCAAAATATACAAGATTTTGTTGTACATGCTCCTATGTCTGAACCTAGAATTCCTATTCCAGAGTTCTTTGCTGGAGATAGATCTAGTTTTCTGAATTTTAGGAACAATTGCAAGCTGTTCCTTTCTTTGAAATCTCGCTCTTCTGGAGACCCTGCTCAGCAGGTTAAGATTATTATATCTTTCCTGCGGGGTGACCCTCAAAATTGGGCATTTGCATTGGCACCAGGGGATCCTGCGTTGCTTAATGTGGATGCGTTTTTTCTGGCATTGGGTTTGCTCTATGAGGAACCTAACCAAGAGATTCAGGCTGAAAAAGCTTTATTAGCTCTCTCTCAGGGGCAAGATGAAGCAGAAATATATTGTCAAAAATTTCGGAAATGGTCAGTGCTTACTCAGTGGAATGAGTGCGCCCTGGCTGCAAAGTTCAGAGATGGCCTTTCTGAGGCCATTAAAGATGTTATGGTGGGGTTCCCTGCGCCTACGGGTCTGAATGAGTCTATGACTATGGCTATTCAGATTGATCGGCGTTTACGGGAGCGCAAACCTGTGCACCATTTGGCGGTGTCTTCTGAACAGGCACTTGAGACAATACAATGTGATAGAGTTCAGTCTAGAAGTGAACGGCAAAACTATAGGCGGAAAAATGGGTTGTGCTTTTATTGTGGTGATTCAGCTCATGTTATATCAGCATGCTCTAAACGCACAAAAAAGGTTGATAAGTCTGTTGCCATTAGTACGTTACAGTCTAAGTTCATTCTGTCTGTGACTCTGATTTGCTCATTATCATCCATTTCCGTCGATGCCTATGTAGATTCAGGCGCTGCCCTGAGTCTTATGGATTGGTCATTTGCCAAGCGATGTGGGTTTAGTCTTGAGCCTCTGGAAGTCCCTATTCCTTTGAAGGGAATTGACTCTACACCTTTAGCTATGAATAAACCTCAGTACTGGACACAAGTGACCATGCGTATGACTCCCGTTCATCAGGAGGTGATTCGCTTCCTGGTGTTGTATAATTTACATGATGTTCTAGTACTTGGTCTGCCATGGTTACAAACTCATAATCCAGTCCTTGACTGGAAAACAATGTCTGTGTTAAGCTGGGGATGTCAGGGGGTTCATGATGATGCACCTCCGATTTCTATCGCTTCATCTACTCCTTCTGAGGTTCCTGTATTTTTGTCGGATTATCGGGATGTTTTTGAGGAGCCTAAGCTCAGTTCGCTTCCTCCTCACAGGGATTGCGATTGTGCTATAGATTTGATTCCTGGTAGTAAATTTCCTAAAGGTCGTTTGTTCAATCTGTCAGTGCCAGAGCATACTGCTATGCGGGATTATGTTAAAGAGTCCTTGGAAAAGGGACATATCCGTCCATCTTCGTCCCCTTTGGGAGCAGGTTTTTTTTTCGTGGCCAAGAAAGATGGGTCCTTGAGACCTTGTATAGATTATCGTCTTTTGAATAAGATTACCGTAAAATATCAGTATCCTTTGCCTTTGTTGACTGATTTGTTTGCTCGCATTAAGGGGGCTAAATGGTTCACTAAGATTGATCTCCGGGGTGCGTATAATCTTATACGAATAAAGCAAGATGATGAGTGGAAAACCGCATTTAATACGCCTGAGGGCCATTTTGAGTATTTGGTAATGCCTTTCGGACTTTCTAATGCTCCTTCAGTCTTCCAGTCCTTTATGCACGATATTTTCCGTGAATATCTGGATAAATTTATGATTGTGTATTTGGATGATATTTTGTTTTTTTCTGATGACTGGGAGTCTCATGTTCAGCAGGTCAGGAAGGTGTTTCAGGTCCTGCGGGCTAATTCCTTGTTTGTAAAGGGCTCAAAGTGTCTCTTTGGAGTCCAGAAGATTTCTTTCCTGGGGTATATTTTTTCCCCTTCTACTATTGAGATGGATCCCGTCAAGGTTCGGGCTATTTGTGACTGGACGCAGCCTGCATCTCTTAAGAGTTTGCAGAAGTTCTTGGGCTTTGCTAATTTCTATCGTCGTTTTATAACTAATTTTTCTAGTGTTGTTAAGCCTTTGACGGATTTGACTAAGAAGGGTGCTGATGTTGCTGATTGGTCTCCTGCGGCTGTGGAGGCCTTTCAGGAACTTAAACGCCGGTTTTCTTCTGCTCCTGTGTTGCGTCAGCCTGATGTTTCGCTTCCTTTCCAAGTTGAGGTTGACGCTTCCGAGATTGGAGCGGGGGCGGTTTTGTCACAGAGAAGTTCCGATTGCTCGGTGATGAAGCCATGTGCGTTCTTTTCTAGAAAATTTTCGCCCGCTGAGCGGAATTATGATGTGGGTAATCGGGAACTTTTGGCCATGAAGTGGGCATTTGAGGAGTGGCGTCATTGGCTGGAGGGTGCTAGACATCGTGTGGTGGTCTTGACTGATCACAAAAATCTGATTTACCTTGAGTCTGCCAGGCGTCTGCATCCTAGACAGGCTCGTTGGTCACTGTTTTTCTCTCGTTTCAATTTTGTGGTTTCATACCTGCCAGGTTCAAAGAATGTGAAGGCGGATGCTCTTTCTAGGAGTTTTGTGCCTGACTCCCCTGGAAATTCTGAGCCCACTGGTATCCTTAGGGATGGGGTGATTTTGTCGGCCGTCTTCCCAGACTTGCGACGTGCTTTGCAGGAGTTTCAGGCGGGTAAACCTGATCGTTGTCCGCCTGAGAGACTGTTTGTGCCGGATAGCTGGACCAGTAGAGTCATCTCTGAGGTCCATTCTTCTGCGTTGGCAGGTCATCCTGGAATATTTGGTACTAGAGACTTGGTGGCCAGGTCTTTTTGGTGGCCTTCCTTGTCTAGGGATGTGCGTTCTTTTGTGCAGTCTTGTGAGGTTTGTGCTCGGGCTAAGCCTTGCTGTTCTCGAGCCAGTGGATTGTTGTCACCTTTGCCTATCCCGAAGAGGCCTTGGACGCACATTTCCATGGACTTTATTTCGGATCTCCCTGTCTCTCAAAAAATGTCCGTCATCTGGGTTGTGTGTGACCGCTTTTCTAAAATGGTTCATCTTGTACCCTTGCCTAAGTTGCCTTCCTCCTCTGAGTTGGTCCCTCTGTTTTTCCAGAACGTGGTTCGTTTGCATGGGATTCCGGAGAACATCGTTTCTGACAGGGGATCCCAGTTTGTGTCTAGATTTTGGCGGACGTTCTGTGCTAAGATGGGCATTGATTTGTCCTTTTCGTCTGCATTCCACCCTCAGACGAATGGCCAGACGGAGCGAACTAATCAGACCTTGGAAACTTATTTGAGGTGTTTTGTTTCTGCTGATCAGGATGACTGGGTTACCTTTTTGCCGCTGGCCGAGTTTGCCCTTAATAATCGGGCTAGTTCTGCTACCTTGGTTTCTCCTTTCTTTTGTAATTCGGGGTTTCATCCTCGTTTTTCCTCTGGTCAGGTGGAGCCTTCTGATTGTCCTGGAGTGGACATGGTGGTGGATAGGTTGCATCAGATTTGGAGTCATGTGGTGGACAATTTGAAGTTGTCCCAGGAGAAGGCTCAGCAGTTTGCTAATCGCCGTCGCCGCGTGGGTCCTCGACTTTGTGTTGGGGACTTGGTGTGGTTGTCTTCTCGTTTTGTTCCTATGAAGGTCTCTTCTCCTAAGTTCCAGCCTCGGTTCATCGGTCCCTATAGGATCTTGGAAATTCTTAACCCTGTGTCGTTTCGTTTGGATCTCCCGGCATCGTTTGCTATTCATAATGTGTTCCATCGGTCGTTGTTGCGGAGGTATGAGGTACCTGTTGTTCCTTCGCCTGAGCCTCCTGCTCCGGTGCTGGTGGAGGGAGAATTGGAGTATGTTGTGGAGAAGATCTTGGATTCTCGTGTTTCCAGATGGAAACTCCAATATTTGGTCAAGTGGAAGGGTTATGGTCAGGAGGATAATTCTTGGGTGGTTGCCTCTGATGTTCATGCTGATGATTTGGTCTGCGCTTTTCATAAGGCTCATCCTGGTCGCCCTGGTGGTTCTCGTGAGGGTTCGGTGACCCCTCCTCAAGGGGGGGGTACTGTTGTGAGTTCTGTTTTTGGGCTCCCTCTGGTGGTTACTGATGGTACTGGGTGATTTGTGTTCTGCTGTCTCTGGTGTCCACCTGTTCTATTAGGATTTGGGAGTTTCCTATTTAACCGGGCTTTCTTGTCATTTCCCCGCCGGCTATCAAGGTTATCAGAGTGTTTTGTTACCTCAGCTTCTGGCTTCAGTAATCTTCAGGACAAGCTAAGTTTTTGATTTTCTTGTTCCACGTTTTGATTTATTTTTGTCTTGTCCAGCTTGCATATAATTGTTTCTTTGCTGCTGGTTGCTCTAGCGGGCTGTAATTGCTCCTCATGTTCCATGAGTTGGAACATGAGTTCAAGTAATTACAGGATGGTTTTTTGAAGGGTTTTTTGCTGACCGCGCAGTTTACTTTTGTATCCTCTGCTATCTAGTTTTAGCGGGCCTCATTTTGCTGAATCTGATTTCATACTGTGTATGTGCCTTCCTCTCATTTCACCGTCATTATATGTGGGGGGCTGCTATTTCTGTGGGGTATTTCTCTGGAGGCAAGAGAGGTCTGTGTTTCTTCTAATAGGGGAAGTTAGATCTTCGGCTGGTGCGAGACGTCTAGGATCAACGTAGGCACGTTCCCCGGCTATTGTTATTTGTGTGTTCAGGTTTAGGGTCGCGGTCAGCTCAGGTTCCATCACCCTAGAGCTCGTTGGTGCTTGTCCTTTTGTGATTCCCTGCCATTGGAATCATGACAGTATATCTCACAAACGCAGCTTAGGACATGGAGGCTGAGTTCACATGACAACTGCTGGAGATGCGACACAGGAGAGGGCGGATACCTTCACCTCTGGTGGTCCTGTCCGGAGATCCGTGGTTTCTGGACAATGATTGAACAATTGATAGGAGATGTGACTGGGAAGAGGTTACACCTATCCCCAGAGATAGCGCTCTTAAATTTTCCGGTGTGGCCTAGATGTACATGGCTCACCATATTAGCTCAAAATGTACTAGCTGCAGCCAAACTGTTAATCCCTACATTCTGGAAAACCACGAACGTTCCGACACACCAACAGGTGCTGAAGAAGATAGACCAATTATACCACATGGCAGAACTGGTGGCATTAGTTAACCACTCCCAAACTAAATTTGAGAGAATCTGGCTCCCTTGGGTCACATTCAGGTCGTCCAATAAGCTCGCAGTAGTGGAAGACTAACCGAACCAAAGTTTAGAGCCTACGATGCTTCCTCCCCCCCCACCCCCTCCTACCCTAACTTCTTAATCCTTTATACCCCCCCCCACCACCTCTCTCTCTTCTCTATCTCTTAATCTCCCTCACTTCAATAGCAGACTTCAGGATATAGTCATTAAACTGCATAATTACTGATGGAGACTTCGACTCTAATGCTACTATTATTATTTTTAATAGATCTGTTTACCTTGTAAAAAGGAGCTCCTTTTCCACTGTTTATAGCTCCAAAAGCATGATGACATGTTCGGTTATCTGTTGTTATAAATGTTCGCTTACTGCTCTGTATATGTGTATATCTTTCAATAAAAAGAACATTGAAAAGAAAAAAATCGAGGGCCAATAGCCCGAAACACCGTGTCTGCGAAATGAGATACTGATTTGGCTTTTATCCTAAGTCATATTGCATGACTCGTTAAAGGGTTGATTGTGACTTGTAGGATCACTACTTCCAACAGGTGGCGCTATAGAGTTTAAGTCCTCTTTTTTTCTGAAGAGGCAATTTGCATATTATATTTCCCAGTGGAGCCTTGCACGGCGAATAAGCCTCCTTACCTTGACAAGCCAGAGCTGGTATGTCAACTCTCCATAAGGAGAAACGTTGCCTCTTAGATCCCACTCCAGAGCCTCTCATCTAGCCAAATTAGTTCTCATGCTTCGTACTGATGAAGGCCAACAGCCCAAAACAACATGTCTGCGAATTGAGATACTGATTTGGCTTTTATCCTAAGTAATATTGCATGACTCGTTAAAGGGTTGATTGTGACTTGTAGGATCGCTACTTCCAACAGGTGGCGCTATAGAGTTTAAGTCCTCTTTTTCTCTTAAGAGGCAATTTGCATATTATAAAACATATCAAGAATTGTTTCTTATTAGTTATGAGCAAGCGTGCTTGCCACTGCTGATTGGGCATAGGGGTATTCCAGTACCCTCGTTATTCGATTGAGTATCGCAGTTGCTCGTGAGTCATGCTCGAGTCCCCACCACACCAGTGGCATACCAAAAATGATGGCAGGCCACGCGACTGCTACGGGGCCCGTGTGCCGGGGGGCCCGATTCCAGCACCCCCACCGGGACATCCTCCATGAGCACGATGATGAAGGAGGGACCGTCAGATGATTCTTCCTACCCCATCATTCTTCCTTGGCTATGAGACCTGAGCACTGGGCGGAAAGAGGAAAAGTGAGTATTGCATTTTGTTTTAAATCAGTGACTGGTGGCTAAAATGGAGTATGGAGGCCAATGTGGAGTACATTATAATAGAAAACTACTGTTTGGATGCACAACAGGGTTCGGAAGAGAAGAAGCACTGTTTGACCTTTGGGACACAAAATTGTCTGGAATCATTAAAGGACTTGAAAGGAGAAGAAAAACCAACATTAAACAAACTTACATACCTCCACATGAGCAAAGGATTCAGCTAGCGGACAGATTGCTTTTTACGCTGAAGACAAACAGGTGCATGTGAACACCCCAGCAGATGAGCTCATTCAGATAAAATGCAGGATAGAAGAAGAATGGTTGCACTCCGTGGACACTGATCAATGAAAAATTCTTCTATATTAGTTGCATAAAAAATGCTCCCCACCTCCATTTTTTGCGCAATTAATGAAGAAGTTTTTTTTTACCAATCAGTTTCCACAGAGTGCCAACCTTCATTTACTATCCTGCAAATCATTATCGGAAACCATGTTGTATTTGGAGAGCCCTTGATGTGCCTAAACAGTGGAAATCCCCCCATAAGTAATACTATTTTGGAAACTAAACCCCTCACAGAATATATCCAGATGTGTGGTGACCTTGAACCTCAGTGTTGCTTCACAGAAGTTTATAACGTAGAGCTGTAAAAATAACAAAATTACATTTTTCCCACAAAAATGTTCTTTTAGCCCCAATTTTTGCATTGTGACTACAGCATATAAATGGTTAACAGAGTGTCACATAGTAACATAGTTATTAAGGTTGAAGGAAGACTTTAAGTCCATCTAGTTCAACCCATAGCCTAACCTAACATGCCCTAACATATAGGGGCTTCCTCTTTAATCCCATCGGCACCATGAGATCATGATTGTGTGGTCCTGATGTTTGCCATGGCAATTCACGGCTAAATAAAGGCCTTAGAGTCTGCCAGCTATAGCTGTCCAGCAGTTAGTGACATTTAGGTGGTAAAAATACACTTTTTTATTCCTGTCATGTCACTCTGCATTAATTCCTGAAAAGCACCTGAATGGTTAATAAACTACCTCACAGAAGTTTTCAATATGTCATGGGTGCTGTTTTTAAAATGGTATGGTATCACCCTTGGAGGTTTTCCAATATATAGGACCCCCCAAAGTTCAAACCTGGATAGATCCTTTAAAAAAAATTGTAAATTTCCTTGAAAAAATGAAAAATTACTGCTATATTTTTAAACCTCCTAAAATGCTACAAAATAAAATAACATTTTACAAATGATGCTGATGTAAAGCAGACATGAGGGGGATGTTATTTATTAATGTTTTTGTGTGGTATGACTATCTGGATTAAAGGAATAATCATTCAAAGTTTGAGAATTGCATTTTTTTTCCATTTTTCTCAAATTTCTGATTTTTTTTATAAATATTCACAAAATATATCCTAAATTTACCATTACCTAAAATTATAATGTGCCACGAAAAAACTGTCACAAAATCCCTTGGATTTGTTGAAGTGTTTCAGAGTTTTTACCACATAAAGTGAAACTGTTCAATAATTTGGCCTGGTCAGGAGCGTATCAGGAGAAAATCCACAGTACAATTTGTTGTGAAATTTCTCATGACCATACTCCAATAATGTGAAGTAACACTACTGTTTGAGCGGACGGCAGGGCTTGGAAGGGAAGGAGCACCAAATTGGCTGGAATAATTAGCGGACGCCATGTTGCATTTTGAGGACCCCTCAAGTGCATAAAAACACCCCATTTTGGAAACTAGACCCCTCATGAAATGCATCTAGATGTGTGGTGAGCACTTGAACCCCCAACTGCTTCACAGAAGTTTATAATGTTGAGCTGTAAAAATAAAAATATCACATTTTAGAAACAAAAATGTGTTTTAGCACCAATTTTCTTATTTTCACAAGGATAACAGGAGAAAATGGACCATATAATTTGTTTTGCAAATTCTCTTGAGTATGCTGATACTAGATACCTGGGAGAAACTACTGTGTGGGCACATGGCAGGGCTCAGAAGGGAAGGAGCGCTATTTGACTTTTGGAGCTCAAAATTGCCTAGAATCATTTGCAGCTGCCATGTGGCATATGGAGAGCCTCTGATGTGCTTAAACAGTGGAAACCCCTCACAAGTGATGCCATTTTGCAAACTAGACCACTCAAAGAATCTATTTAGATGTGTGGTGAGCACCTTGAACCTTCATGTGCTTTACAGAAGTTTATAACATAGAGCTGTGAAAAAAAAATCCTTTTTTCCCACAAAGATGTTCTTTTAGCCACTTTTTTTTATTTCACAAAGGTAACAGGAGAAAATTAACCGAAAATTTGTTGTGGTGTTTCTCCTAAGTATGCAGATACCCCACATGTGTTCACTGAAGGGCTTAACCAGTGGGACGGTTTTATAGGTCAGGTCATTCTGGATGTGATGATACTACGTAAATGTGTACTTTTTTTAATAGAAATATAAATGTATAGGTACAATACACTTTTTATTTTTTATTATTTTGTGATTTTTTTAAATCATTTTTATTACTTTTTTACCTTTTTTACTTTTTTACTTACTCTCTGTATGGGATTTTTAATTTTTCACTCTGATCGCTTATAAAACATATTAATAGATGAGCATTCCTATGCTTCAAATACAGTCAGTGATGCACTGACATACAAGCTTGATACACCATGCCCTTCAAAAGTCGGTCACAGTTCAGTAAATCATCAGGATAGTGGTGCTGTATAATGAGCAGGGGGATGGGGGAATGTGTTTTATCAGTGGAGGGGGTGTGGAGAGGTTAAAGGAGCATCTGAAGAAATTACAGGAGCAGCGAGTATTTTTTTTAACTTAACTTTATGTTTGTTGATTCCGGCAGCCAATCATGGCACATAAATCATCCACAACGTCATGACACAATGTCTTCTGTGATTGGTTGCTGAAGTCACATGACACTGGCCATATAAAAAACAGACATCTTCTTTTGCTGGTGCAATTTGCTCAGTGTCACAGTGCAGAGAGACCACTTCTGTTTTATAGCTAGTTGATGTTGGAAATTCTTTGTGGCAGTCTCTGGAAGCCCCTAATTGTTTCTGATAAAAGTGTGTTTCAGTGGCAAATCAGAAGGCCAGATTTCCACTTAAAGATGGTTAGGCCTAATATAGTGTTGCAACCATGAGGCTCAGTTAGCTATTCCAATTCCTTTGTGATAAAACTGTGTTTCTGTAGCAAATCAGAAGGCCTGATTTCCACGTAAAAATTATTAGGCCTACAGTAGTGGTGCATCCACGAGGCCCAATTAGCTACTTCTAATCATTTGTGCTAAAACTTTGTTTCATTGACAAATCAGAAGGCCAGATTTCCCCTTAAAAATTGTTAGGTCTACTATAGTGGTGCATCCATGAAGCCCAATAAACTACTCCAAAATGTTTGTGCTAAAACTGTGTTTCAATTGCAAATCAGAAGGCCAGATTTCCACTTCAAAATTGTTAGGCCTAACAAAGTGGTGCAGCCACGAGGCCCAATTAGCTAACACTTGTAACACTAATGAGTCACACAGAAAGTCCCACAAAGCCCGGCAGGTATCTGCAACAATCCCAGAAAGTGTTAAAATTCCAATCGGGAATTGGAAATGGAGTGATGATAAGCTTTCTTCGGTAGCCAGGAATCTGCCAAAAAGAAAAAGGAAAAAAAAATTAAGTACATGGCATTTAGAACAATAATGTTTATGACAGGTGTTTTGCCGAACAGAAAAAAGAAAAAAAATTAAGTACATGCCAGAACAATAATATTTATGACAGATGTTTCTTTTGAAATATTACGTACCTTAGTGTCACCGGCAGATGTTAATCAGCAGGAATCGATCTACGTAGCTGTGTGTCCTGCCAGCTGATGGCTCCTTGTACATGAAGCAGCAAATCCCTGAAGCTCTCTTGAGACATCCTCATGTACTCAAAATATTTCTCTGGGTTTTCACGGAGCTCACTGAATAAGGAGTGGTAGGCTCCACAGCTCTCTCGAACTTCAACAATGAGGTGTTGCCAAAATCAATGAGGACGTCTTCTCCGTCTTTGTCTTTTCCTGCCTTGTTCACAAGCAAATGCAAAGGCAAGAAACAAGTTCACATCCAAATCCAGTTTCCAATAGAAACTCTCCATGCGAAGATCCATTTTGACGCTAAATACAGCAGCAAAAGATGAGGATTTCATCTGTACAAGGGTCTATATACAGAATTTCCATGAGACACGCCCATTGGGCGTGACTTGTGTCAAGGAAATTCTCCTGGAAAAGCATTTTCCTATCGAACACATGCGTATTAAAAAAGAGCAAATGCATGCAAAAACGGCTTGCGTAAGCTGATGTGGATAAAAACACTGCGTTAAAGTGCATTTGCATGCGTTTTTGCATGCGGTTGCGGATGATACGCTGCACACAAAGATGCAAATGTGAAACTAGCCTAAGACAGGAGATCCAGGAGGACCCCAAAAGGTGTCATCAATTTTGTCTGACTCATTTGGGGGGGTTTGTGTGGAATTATGATCAATATGCCTTTTTTTCTCAGTTTTTTTGTGTTTCTTTCAAGACAAAAAGGAAATTAACATGTGTATAACAAAATGTGTACAGTGGGCAAAAAAGTATTTAATCAGCCACCAATTTGGCAAGTTCTCCCACTTAAAAAGATGAGAGAGGCCTGTAATTGACATCATAGGTAGAACAACTATGAGCGTCAAAATGAGAAAACAAATCCATAAAATCATCTTGTTTGATTTGGCAAGATTTATTTTGCAAGTTGTGAGGGAAAATAAGTATTTGGTCATTAACAAAAGTTCATCTCAATATTTTGTTATATATCCTTTGTTGGCAATAACAGCGATCAAATATTTTCTATAAGTCTTCACAAGGTTGGCACACACTGTTGGTGGTATGTTGGACCATTCCTCTATGCAGGTCTCCTCTAGAGCAGTGATGTTTGGGCCTGTCGCTGGGCAACACGGACTTTCAACTCACTCCAAAGGTTTCCTATGGGGTTGAGATCTGGAGACTGGCTAGGCCACTCCATGACCTTCATATTCTTCTTATGAAGCCACTCCTACGTTGCCCTGGTGGTGTGCTTGGGATCATTATCATGCTTAAAGACCCATCCACTTTTCATCTTCAATGCCATTGCTGATGGAAGGAGATTTGCACTCAAGATCTCACTATACATGGCCCCATTCATTTCATGTACACGGATCAGTCATCCTGGTCCCTTTGCAGAGAAACTGTCCCAAAGCATCATGTTGCCACCCCCATGCTTCACAGTAGGAATGGTGTTCTTTCAATGCAACTCGGCATTCTGTCTCCTCCATACACGACGAGTTTTGTTTCTACCAAATAGTTCACTTTGGTTTCATCAGACCATAAGACATTCTCCCAATACTTTTCTGGATAATCCAAATGTTCCGATGGGCCCAGACATGCACTGGCTTAAGCAGGGGGACACATCTGGCACTGCAGGATCAGAATCCCTTGTAGCGTAGTGTGTTACTGATGGTAGCTTTGTTACGGTGGTCCCAGCAGGTCATTCACTAAGTTCCCCCATGTGGTTCTGGGATTTTTGCTCACCGATCTTGTGATCATTTTGACTCCACGGGATGAGACCTTGCGTGGAGCCTCAGATCGAGGGAGATTATCAGTGGCCTTGTATGTCTTCCATTTTCTTATTATTGCTCCCACAATTGATTTCATCAAGCCAAGCTGCTTGCCTATTGCAGATTCAGTCTTCCCAGCCTGGTGCAGGGCTGCAATTTTGTTTCTGTTTTCCTTTGACAGCTCTTTGGTCTTCACCATAGTGGAGTTTGGAGTGTGACTGTTTGAGGTTGTGAACAGGTGTCTTTTATACTGATAACAAGTTCAAACAGGAGCCATTACTACAGGCAATGAGTGGAGGACAGAGGAGTCTCTTAAAGAAGAAATTGCAGGTCTGTTAGAGCTAGAAATCTTGCATGTTTTTATGTGACAAATACTTATTTTCCACCATATTTTGCAAAATAATTCTTGTCAAATCAAACAATGTGATTTTCTGGATTTGTTATCTCATTTTGACTCTCATAGTTGTGGTCTGCCTATGATTTCAATTACAGGCCTCTCTCATCTTTTTAAGTGGGAGAACTTTTCTCCACTGTATTTGCAATAATTTTGTGGGAGAAACACTTCACTTTCTGTAACAATTTCAAGAGGGCCAGCACTTTCGGCCATGACTGTATATGTATTGCCGAGAGTCTCTTATTTGTATTGTTATTGCTTTATTGCTTTTTTTTCTGTGCGCATATCACTCACCTGTTCATCTTTGGAGTGTTTATATTTAAGTAGCATTGTATTCACCTAATCTTAGGCTGGATTTAATTGGTTATAAATATGTTGTTACCACCATTTATTTCTGATATACAGCATCCGGTATTGCTGCATAACACTAGTACAAGAGTGTTCTTTGTACATGGGACATTTAATTAACAAGACCAATGGTTAACTATTCCAAAGGGCATCTGATGTTAGACATTAGCTTCATTATGAGCATGTCATAATTTGTGTTTGCACAACTTGTTTGTTTTTTAATTGCTTTTATGTATGTGTTGCCTGTCTTTTCTATTACTAATTTTATGCTACCTTACATAATGAATATTTGCAATTTTGATGATCCTTTGTTTGGTATGCTTCCTCGTTTACATATTAACAAATTGGGGAGAACCCCAAATAAACCCTCACTAGAAAACCTAAAAACCTTTCTGACATCAGACTTACTTATCTGTCCATGTGCCCTGGGCCAATTTGTCCATGGATTGAATAGCATATCTTAGCAATCGGCTTCGCACACAGGTGGTGTGCGGCTGATCACGACCGGGTGTCAGCTGATTCTCACAGCTGACACCTGGCACTAAGTGCCAGGAGTGGTCACAGACTGCTCCGGGCACATTAACCCTGAAATACTGCGATCAAACACGATTGCAGCATTCCGAGAGCAGGCAGAGGGCTGACTGCTCCTCTGCCTTCGGATCGGAGACTCGGGGTCCTGATCACTGCCATGGTAACCTGATGTCGTCATGGGGACATCCGGGTTACCAGAGCTAAGAAACTTCCTGGTCATGCACAGTGCATGATCAGGAAGTCTCTCAGTGTCAGTGCACTGAGTGCAGCGCTGACAGCTTCTATAGCATGCAAATGTTGCTTCATCTGCATGCTATAGAAGCGATCAGCCTGCAAAAAATATTGTCCCATAGTGGGACAAAGGGTAAAAGTTAGAATAAAGTAAAATAATTTTTTTTAAATAATTGTAAAAATATTAAAAAAAACTACAAAATAATAATTAAAAAATATATTTATTCTATCACTAAATAAATATCTGAATGAAAAAAAATAATCTAAACAAAAAAAGTTCACATATCTGGTATCGCCGCATGTGTAATGACCTGACCTATAAAACTGTTCCACACGTTAACCCCTTTAATGAACACTATAAAAAAACAAGGCAAAAAACAATGTTTTATCATCATACCACTGAGCAAAAAGTGGAATAACACGCAATCAAAAAGACAGATATAAATAAACATGGTGTTAGGTCTTGAGTTCCCGCTTCTGCACAGGGGGAATCTCGAGCCATCTCCGCTGCGGTCTCCCATTCTTATCCAGCTGCAGTGGAGTCTGCTCAGCAGGGACATCGGTCCCAGCGTCTTGCTCAGTCTCACTCTGTACAGAGAGTTACTGCTGCTTCTTCAGCTTCTGCCATTAAAGCCAGTGCTGGTCAGCAGCGAGCGGACTTCTCTGGGACTAAGTCCTTGTCTGCACACACTGAGCATGCCCAGGGCAAGATCTCCCGTTGGAGATCGAGGGTCATGTGCTCAGGCCCTGCAGCACATTCCATTGGTCCTCTTGGCAGGTCTTGGATGGGCAAAGTTTCTGTGGCCACTTCCTGTGCTGCAACTATATAAACTGCGCATGACCGCACGGCCATGCGCTAGTGTACATTTGCATATGTGTGTTTGTTGTGAGTGCAAGTCGTCCTTGGATACCCCTTCCCTATTGAATGTCTGTTCGCGGAAGGTGTATGGTTGCTATCTAGTGCCCGACTTATCCTACAGCACGAATCACACATTACAGCGTACAGTTGCTGTAACCGCCAGTACGGCGCCGTGCACTTCCTCTGTGCTTTCCTTACCCAAGCCTGGGTGGTTAGTGGCGTTCGTCAGTGCGGCACCGCATGCACTCTTGTGCCCTAATATTGTTAATCAGCTTCCTTACACACCCAGTTGCGGTGTTGTGCCAGCAAGGGTCTAATCGGACTTCAATCCTAGTTGGGGTTGAGTTCGCTGACTACTTGCTCGCACTCTATGTGCACCCACACCCACGTGTGTATACTTATGAGTACCGCTATATAGTCCGTCATTGCTTGGCAGCAGGTTCCTTCTCTGCACGGTGGACCACGGGCTGCGAACGCACCATACTCTATCTGTCTTTGTATTTGGTGCGTTCCGCTAGCCCTAACATTACACTAGCGCCAGGGTCTGGCTAGTAATGACGGACAAACAGCAATCCTTGTGGTATATCCAGCAGCTGGAGGGTAGGTTGGCGGCTCTTGAGAGAGCAACCTCAGCTGTGGATGTTACCGCAGTTGCTGTACAGGCTGCTAGCGTGGCTGCGGCAACCCTGTCCATTGCCACCCCTGCTCCGACATTTTCTCGCCTCCCGCTGCCAGAAAAATTTTCTGGTGATAGCAAATTTTGTAGGGGATTTGTGAGTCAGTGCTCTATTCACCTCGAGCTCCTGGCTGCACGTTTTCCCACAGAGCGGGCTAAGGTGGGATTTATAGTGTCTCTCTTGTTGGACAGGGCATTGGAATGGGCTACGCCGCTGTGGGAGCGTGGCGATCATGTGGTGCAGAGTGCTCCGCTGTTTCTGAGCACTCTGAAACAGGTCTTTTTAGGACCTCAAGTCACCCATGATACTGCGCTCCAACTGCTGGCATTAACTCAGGGTGAGTCCTTGGTCAGTCAGTTTGCCGTCCAATTCCGCACTTTAGCTTCTGAGCTGGATTGGTTGGATAAAGCTCTTATCCCCATATTTTGGAGGGGCCTGGCTGACCACGTTAAGGACGCTCTGGTCACTAGGGAGATTCCTGCCACACTGGAGGAGTTAATAACTGTCTCCACTCGAATTGACCTCCGTTTTAACGAGCGGAGGTTAGAGCGAGCCCAGTGTAGGCAGAGGTTTCGGCTGGCTCCTACCTTCGCCAAACCTCTGGAATCTCCGGTCCTGGTTCCTGAGTCACATGAGGCCAGGGAAGTGTCACAAGCGGGATCTAAGTTCCGGACCGCTTGTGCACTCAAGGTCTGTCATGTTTGCCAGCAGTCAGGACATCTAGCCACCAGATGTCCTCAGCGGTCGAGGAAACGTCAGCGTCTAGTGGTAGTAGGTGGTGGTACACTAGACACGGCGACGTTTGCCTCTAAATTGTGCTTTAAGGGGACAATTACTATACGCTCATTCTCCCACTCGGTAGAGCTCTGCGTGGATTCTGGGGCGGAGGGCAATTTTATGTCTTCTGCCTTCGCCCAACGTCACGCAATACCCCTGGTTATGCTAGCTCAACCAGTAACAGTACGAGTGGTGAATGGGTCGACACTGCCCTCACAGATTACACACCAGACCATCCCTTTTACTCTGTCCATGTCGCCATCTCATCAGGAGATTATATCTCTGCTCGTCATTCCAGAGTGAATTGATGAGGTCCTGTTGGGAATACCTTGGCTACGGTACCACTCTCCTCATATTGAGTGGTCCTCTGGCAGAATTCTGGGATGGGGCGAATCTTGTGGGGGTAGGTGTCAGAGGGAGTGCGTTCAGGTTGCTACTACAGAGGTACCCGCAGATCTTTCCTCTCTCCCCAAGCAGTATTGGTCTTATGCAGACGTGTTCTCCAAAAAGGCGGCGGAGATCCTTCCGCCCCATCGCCCCTATGACTGTCCTATTGATCTCTTGCCTGGTGCTGAGCCTTCCCGGGGTCGAGTCTATCCGTTATCTCTCCCGGAGACGGAGGCAATGTCACAGTACATCCAGGAAAATCTGGCAAGAGGATTCATTAGGAAGTCAGTGTCACCTGCTGGGGCAGGGTTCTTCTTCGTGCAGAAGAAGAATGGGGAATTGCGTCCATGCATAGACTACAGGAGTCTTAATGCCATCACCGTTAAAAATAAGTATCCTTTGCCCTTGATATCTGAGCTCTTCGATAGGCTTCGGGGAGCAAGGGTATTTACTAAACTAGATCTGCGGGGTGCTTACAACCTGATTCGCATCCGTGAGGGGGACGAATGGAAGACGGCTTTTAACACCAGGGATGGGCACTATGAATATCTGGTGATGCCCTTCGGGCTCTGTAATGTCCCAGCCGTTTTCCAAGACTTTGTGAACGATATCTTCCGGGATATGCTTTCCACCTCGGTCGTAGTCTATCTGGATGATATTCTCACCTACTCTCCAGATATTGACTCCCACCGGAGAGATGTTTGCAAAGTCTTCGACCTCCTACGGGCAAACTCCCTCTATGCCAAGTTGGAGAAGTGTATGTTTGAGCAGGAGTCCTTACCTTTCCTAGGCTACATCGTCTCTGCCCAGGGATTGGCTATGGATCCTGCCAAACTACAGGCTGTGATGGACTGGCAGGAACCCCATTCTCTTAAAGCGGTGCAGCGCTTTATGGGGTTCATTAATTATTATCGCCAGTTCATTCCGCACTTCTCAACTTTGGTAGCTCCCTTGGTTGCCCTCACCAAGAAGGGGGCGAATCCCAAATTGTGGTCTGAGGAGGTCTCCAAGGCCTTTAACTCTATAAAGTCACACTTCGCTAGCGCTCCCATCCTACATCGCCCCGATGTTGATAAGTCATTTATCATGGAGGTGGATGCCTCTTCTGTTGGTGCTGGAGCAGTCCTCTTCCAAAAGGATGCTCAAGGTCGGAAGCATCCTAGCTTCTTTTTCTCCAAGACCTTCTCACCAGCAGAGAGGAATTATTCCATCGGGGACAGGGAGTTGCTAGCCATGAAGTTGGCTTTCTCGGAGTGGAGACATCTCTTGGAGGGAGCACGTTTTCCCTTCCAAGTCTTCACAGACCATAAAAATTTGGTGTACCTGCAGACAGCCCAGCGGTTGAATTCTCGCCAGGCCAGATGGTCCTTATTCTTCTCCCAGTTTCATTTCACCCTCCATTTTCTTTCTGGGGAGAAGAACATTCGGGCCGACGCTCTCTCTCGCTCCATTGTGTCATCTGCGGAGGAGGAGGAGGAGCCTCGGCTTATTGTCCCCACCGAGAGCTTGAGAACTGTAGCCCCGGTTTCGCTAGAGTCTGTGCCTCCGGGCAAGACTTTTGTACCATCCAGTTTGCGACCGGAGGTTCTCTCTTGGGCACACTCGTCCAGGGTGGGTGGACAATTTGGTACCAAAAGGAGATCTGAGTTACTGGCGAGGACATACTGGTGGCCGCATATGGCTCGTGATGTCACAGAGTATGTTCGGGCGTGTGTCTCTTGTGCCAAGAACAAGACTCCTCGGCAACGGCCAGCTGGTTTGCTTTATCCTCTGCCGGTGGCGGACAGGCCCTGGGAGATGGTCGGGATGGACTTTGTGGTGGGCTTACCCAAGTCTCGTAACTGCACCATTATCTGGGTGATCACCGACCATTTTTCCAAAATGGTGCACTTGGTGCCTCTTCCACGGCTACCTTCTGCACCGGCGTTAGCTGTCTTGTTCGTCAAGCATATCTTTCGCCTACACGGTATGCCAGACAAAATTGTTAGTGACCGGGGTCCCCAGTTTGCGTCTCGATTCTGGAGAGAGCTTTGTCGTCTACTCAGTATTGAGTTGAATCTCTCTTTGGCATATCATCCCGAGACGAATGGGTTGGTAGAGAGGGCCAACCATACCTTGGTTACATATTTACGACATTTTGTTTCTGCCAGGCAGGATGACTGGGCATCCTTGCTACCATGGGCAGAGATTGCACTTAACAATGCCGTAGCCGACTCCACCGGTCAGACTCCATTCCTCCTAAATTACGGCCAGCATCCGCGTGTTCCTGTGCCCATGCCCGTGTCTTCTGCTGACTCCAGGGTGGCAGACTGGGCTGTGGAGGCACGGGACATTTGGGACCGCACGCAGGATGCCATTCGGGCCTCCAAGCAGAGAATGAGGTCCTCCCCCGATGTTCATCGGCGCCCCGCTCCGACCTTTGCTCCTGGCGACTTGGTGTGGCTCTCCGCCCGTAACATCAGGCTGCGAGTTGAGTCCACTAAGTTTGCTCCTCGCTACTTGGGTCCCTTCAAGGTTCTCGAACAGGTTAATCCTGTGGTCTACCGTTTGGCTCTTCCTCCACGCTTGGGTATCACCGACACCTTTCATGTGTCCCTCCTGAAACCCGTATACATGTCCCGGTTTTCCGAGTCATCTGCCGGGACATCGGGTTCGTCTACGGACGATTACGAGGTGAACGCTATTTTGGGGTGCAAGGTGGTACGCGGCAAAAAGTTCTATCTGGTGGATTGGAAGGGTTATGGCCCAGAGGACAGGTCATGGGAGCCTGCTGAAAACATTCGGGCCCCACAGCTCATTGCTGCCTTTGAGCGTAGCGAGGCCCAAGGAGGGGGGGGCCATGTTAGGTCTCGAGTTCCCGCTTCTGCGCAGGGGGAATCTCGAGCCATCTCCGCTGCGGTCTCCCATTCTTATCCAGCCGCAGTGGAGTCTGCTCAGCAGGGACGTCGGTCCCAGCGTCTTGCTCAGTCTCACTCTGTACAGAGAGTTACTGCTGCTTCTTCAGCTTCTGCCATTAAAGCCAGTGCTTGTCAGCAGCGAGCGGACTTCTCTGGGACTAAGTCCTTGTCTGCACACACTGAGCATGCCCAGGGCAAGATCTCCCGTTGGAGATCGAGGGTCATGTGCTCAGGCCCTGCAGCACATTCCATTGGTCCTCTTGGCAGGTCTTGGAAGGGCAAAGTTTCTGTGGCCACTTCCTGTGCTGCAACTATATAAACTGCGCATGACCGCACGGCCATGCGCTAGTATACATTTGCATATGTGTGTTTGTTGTGAGTGCAAGTCGTCCTTGGATACCCCTTCCCTATTGAATGTCTGTTCGCGGAAGGTGTATGGTTGCTATCTAGCGCCCGACTTATCCTACAGCACGAATCACACATTACAGTGTCCAGTTGCTGTGACCGACAGTACGGCGCCGTGCACTTCCTCTGTGCTTTCCTTACCCAAGCCTGGGTGGTTAGTGGCGTTCGTCAGTGCAGCACCGCATGCACTCTTGTGCCCTAATATTGTTAATCAGCTTCCTTACACACCCAGTTGCGGTGTTGTGCCAGCAAGGGTCTAATCGGACTTCAATCCTAGTTGGGGTTGATTTCGCTGACTACTTGCTCGCGCTCTATGTGCGGTACCGCGATCCTGTGACGCAACAGGATCGCTTCCTTCACGCTGGGTGAAGTTTAACCCACGTGTGTATACTTATGAGTACCGCCATATAGTCCGTCATTGCTTGGCAGCAGGTTCCATCTCTGCACGGTGGACCCCGGGCTGCGAACGCACCATACTCTATCTGTCTTTGTATTTGGTGCGTTCCGCTAGCCCTAACACATGGTACCACTGAAAACGTCATCTTGTCCCACAAAAAATGAGCCACCATACAGCATCAGCAGCAAAAAAATAAAAAAGTTATAGCTGTGAGAATAAAGTGATGCAAAAACAATTATTTTCTTTATGAAATAGTTTTTATTATACAAAAACATAAATAAAAATATAAATGAGGTATCGCTGTAATCGTACTGACCCAAATAATTAAACTGCCTCACCAATTTTACCACACACGGAATGGTATAAACGCCCCCCCCCCAAAAAAAAAGAAATTCATGTATTGCTGGTTATTGTTCATTCTGTCTCCCAAAAATCAGAATGGAAAGTGATCAAAAAATGTGTCATGTGCCTTAAAATGTTACCAATACAGAAAACGTTTGACCTCTGTCATTGCCAACAAAGGATATATTACAAAGTATTGAGATGAAATTTTGTTTCTGACCAAATACTTATTTTCCACCATAATATGCAAATAAAATTATAAAAAAAACCAGACAATGTGATTTTCTGGATTTTTTTTTCTCAGTTTGTCTCCCATAGTTGAGGTCTACCTATGATGTAAATTACAGACGCCTCTCATCTTTTTAAGTGGTGGAACTTGCACTATTGCTGACTGACTAAATACTTTTTTGCCCCACTGTACATGATTCAGACAAAACCTCTGGTGGAAAATTCCCTATAATGAGGCAGATGGAGGCACTGTGGACGCCATAGGACCTGTGATCCAGAGGTGTCCGTCTTTTTAGGATTGTATAAAAGTGCACAGTTTTCTGCACTTCTGAAAAGGACAAAGCTAAACAGAGGCCAGACAGAGACCAAAGTAAAATTGTTGCCTCATTATAGTAAATGGATCCTTCGGGGGTTTCATCTGTTGTGTCACTCGGAGATTGAGATGGAAACCCCAAAGTAAGTGCTCAGCGTAGAGCGCCGGATAAATTTGATCGCAAATGTTATGTAAAATGTTCCCAGTAAAAGCTTCAACTCAATCCCCAAAAAAAGAAAGTCCTCACTCAGATATGTCATCTGTCAATGGAAATATAGGGGCTTCCACGTTACTGGTAGCACAAAGTTTCTGAAAAAGCTAAATGGCTCCTTCCCAAAAGAAAATTCTCCACTCCCAAATCCAAATGTCCCCCTTCCTTTTGAACCCCAATGTGCCTAAACAACATTTAACGCCCACATATTTGGCATTTCTGTAGTGATGAGAGCCCACCTAAATTACAGGTGCATGTCTCCAGAAGCATTAGCTGGGCATAACGTACTGGTGACTACTGTTAGGGGTCGAGTTCCAGCCTCTGCACATGGGGAATCTCGGGCCATCTCCGCTGCGGTCTCCCATTCTTCTCCTGCCGCAGTGGAGCCTGCTCAGCAGAGACGGCGATCCCAGCGTCTCACTCAGTCTGACTCTGTGCTAAGAGTTACTGCTGCATTTCCTGCTTCTGCCATTGAAGTCAGTACTGGGCAGCGGCGAGCAGATGCTTCTGGGACTAAGTCCTGCTTTTCACGTTCTGAGCATGCCCAGAGTAAGATCTCTCAGTGGAGATCGAGGGACACATGATCAGATACTGCAGCTAAGGTCATTGATCCTTCTTGGAAGGTCCTTTAAGTGCTAGGTTTAAGTCCTGCTTTGCACACACTGAAAAAAAAAACAACAAAAAAAGAAAAAAACACAAAATTGAGCTTAACTTAAGTTGGTATACATGCAGAGGTAAAACGCATGTTCAAAATGGCCACAAAACATTAAAACCTACAAGAGAAAAAAGTAAATGAAAACCCTGATATAACTAAGTAAAAAAAGCAAAAATGCATTTAAATAACACAGAGTTTTTAGTAATACTGTTTTTTGATCAAAAAATAGCACAAAAGCCATCCCACCTCGTCACGGTAACTCTGATCGGGACAGTCCTAAACTATCTAATATTAAAACCTTACCATGTGTCAATGTTGACCTCAGTGTGAATAAGGGCAGATGAAAGGACTGAGCCCAAACAGTGAAACACTAGACTAGGGAAGCCTTATATAGTTTCTAGCTCAGAAACAGGGAGGCCACACCCCGGATTGCACAGAATGCAACAATACACAGGAAAAAAAAAAACACAAAATTGAGCTTAACTTAACTTTACTTTTTTCTCTTGTAGGTTTTAATGTTTTGTGGCCATTTTGAACATGCGTTTTACCTCTGCATGTATACCAACTTAAGTTAAGCTCAATTTTGTGTTTTTTTTCTGTGTATTGTTGCATTCTGTGCAATCCGGGGTGTGGCCTCCCTGTTTCTGAGCTAGAAACTATATAAGGCTTCCCTAGTCTTGTGTTTCACTGTTTGGGCTCAGTCCTTTCATCTGCCCTTATTCACACTGAGGTCAACATTGACACATGGTAAGGTTGGCTTTTGTGCTATTTTTTTTTTATCAAAAAACAGTATTACTAAAAACTCTGTGTTATTTAAATGCATTTTTGCTTTTTTTACTTAGTTATATCAGGGTTTTCATTTACTTTTTTCTCTTGTAGGTTTGCACACACTGAGCATGCCCAGGGCAAGATCTCTCAGTGGAGATTTAGGGTCACATGGTCAGGTATGGCAGTCTCTCATTGGTCCTTCTTGGAAGGTCTTTTACTTGCTGCAGCTATATAAGGCTCGCATGGCCGCACGGCCATGCGCTAGTATCAAATGTGTTTTGGCTTATGCCAGTGGATACTATACCACTCAGTTCTTATGTGGTGTGAAGCTGTTAGCATTGGGACTGTACACTCAGGCAGGCAGCTAGCATCAGTGGGGGCAATTAGCCTAGTTAGGGTATTAGTTATTGTGTACAACTTGACTCTGTGAGGCAACAGAGTACACTACCAGTTCACACGTGGGAAGCCTAACCCACGTGTGAGCTCAGAGTCCATCCGCCATTACTTAGCAGCAGATATCTCTGCACGGTGGACCCCGGGCTGCGAACGCACTTTGTAGCTACCTACTCATTACTCGGTGCGTTCCGCTAGCCCTAACAACTACAACAGCAGTTTGCAATTTTCACTCAGCAACATCCACTGCTGCCTGTTTCTGGAAAATGCCCATGGAGTCAAAATGGTCACTACATCTGTAGGAAAATTCCAAGAGGGTTATCATTTCCAAAATGTGGTCACTTGAGGGAGAAGATTCTGCTTTTCTAGCACTTAAGGGCTCTTTACATGGAATCTGCAAACTAGTCTAGGAAAATCTGCTCTTCAGGAGGCAAATAGAGCTTCGTCCCTCCCGAGTCACTCCATATGGCAAAGTAGTACTGCATAGCCACATATGGGGTATTTCTACATGTAGCAAAAATTGTGGGACAAATTCTGGTGCTATTTTTATCCATTTCCCAGTATGAAAATGTAAAACTTGGGGTTAACACACAATCTTGGTGGTAAAAATGTAAATTATTTTTTATTCACTGCCCAATGGTATAAAAGTCTATGACATACCTGTAGTGTCAATATAATCACTGCACCCCTATATGAATTCATTGAGAGGTTTAATTAGTAAAATGGGGTCACTTATGGGGTTTCTACTGTTCTGGCACCTCAGTGGCCCTGCCAATTTAACATGGCACCCTCAAACAAGTGCAGCAAAATCTGTACTGTGATATGGCGCTACTTCCCTTCTGAGCTTTGCACTGTGCCTCAAAAGTAGTTTTTGACCACATACGGGGTATTGGTGAACTCAGGATAAATTGCACAACAAACTCTGATGTCCATTTTCTCCTTTTGCCCTTGTGAAAATACAAAATTTGTAACTAAAAAAAATTTGTGGGAATTTTTTTTTTTTTTTACTTTTACGGCTTAACGTTATAAACTTCTGTGAAGCACCTGGGGCATAAAATTGCTCAATACACATCTAGATAAGGTCACAAAGGGGTCTAGTTTCTAAAATGGTGCAATTTGTTTGGGTTTCCACTGCTTAGGCACATTAAGGGCTCTTCAAACACGACATGGCGTCCACTAATTATTCCGTCAAATTTTGCATTCAGAAAGTTAAATGGCGCTCTTTCCCTGTCGTGCGCCCAAACCGTAGTATTCCCCCACATATGGGGTATCGGCGTACTCAGGAGAAATTACAAGTTATGGAGCAATTTCTCCTGTTATCCTTATGAAAATGTAAAATATGGAGCCAAAAATGATTTATTTGGGAAAAATTTGATTTTTCTTACTTCCATGGCTCTAAGTTAAAAACTTCTGTGAAACACCTATGGATTAAATGTGCCCACCACACATCTAGATATGTTCCATAAGGGGTTTACTTTCCAAAATGTTGTCACTTGTTGGGGGTTTCCACTGTTTAGGCACATTTGGCGCTCTCCAAAAGCAACATGGCGTCCCATCTCAATTCCAGCCAATTTTGCATTGAAAAGTCAAATGGCGCTCCTTCCATTCCGAGCTCTGCCATGCGCCCAAACAGTGGTTTACCCCCACATATGGGGTATCAGCGTACTCAGGACAAATTGCACAACAACGTTTGGGGCACAATTTCTTTTAGTACCCTTGGGAAAATAAAAAATTGGGGGCAAAAAGTTCATTTTTGTGAAAAAATATTATTATTTAATTAGCAAACGCTAATTATTCCAGCATGTTTTACGTTCAAATGGTGCTCTTTTCCTTCCAAGCCCTGCCGTGCATCTAAACAGTTGTTTTCCTCATCATATTAGGTATCTGCACACTCAGAAGAAATTGAACAACAAATTTTATGGTGTAGTTTCTCTTGTTATCCTTATTAAAATGCAAAATTTGGAGCTAAAACAGATTTATTTTGGAAAAATGTCATTTTTTTATTTCCACGACTCTACATTATAAACTTCTGTGAAGCACCTGTGGGTTCAAGATGCTCAATACACATGTATTGTATTGTAGATAAGGTCCCTAAGGGGTCTAGTTTCCAAAATGGTGTCACTTGTTGGGAGTTTTCACTGTTTTGGCATATCAAGGGCTCTCCAACCGTGACAGGGCATCCAGTAATTATGCAAGCTAATTTTACATTCAAAAAGTTAAATGGCACTCCTTTCCTAACGAGCCCTGCCGTGTGCTCAAACAGTAGATTTCTCCCACATATTGGGTATCAGTATATTCAGAAGAAATTGCACATCAAAACGTATGGTCCATTTTCTCCTGCTACCCTTGCAAAAGTAAAAAAAATTGGTCTAATGGAAAATTATTGTGAAAGAAAATTAAATTTTTTTTGCATCTTCCACATTCCAAAAATTCCTGTAAAGCACCTGAAGGGTTAATAAACTTCTTGAATGTGGTTTTGACTATCATGAGGGGTACTCTTTTTAGAATGGAGTCATTTTTGGGTATTTTCTGTCATATAGGCCCCTCAAAGTCACTTCAAATGTGAGGAGGTCTCTAAAAAAATGGTTTTGTAAATTTTGTTGTAAAAATGAGAAATTGCTGGTCAAATTTTAACTCTTGTAACTTGCTAACAAAAATTTCCCCCAAATTTTCATTTTTTTCACAAATAAATGCAAGTCATCAAAGAAATTTTTCCACTATCATAAAGTACAATATGTCATGAGAAAATAGTCTCAGAATCACCAGGATCTGTTGAAGCGTTCCAGAGTTATACATAAAAGTGACAGTGGTCAGAATTGTAAAAATTGGCCAGGTCTGTAAGTTGAAAACAGGCTTCGAGGTGAAGGGGTTAATGGAATGGGCATTAGGTTAGTATAAGTGATTTTTATTTTAAATAAAAAATGAAAATTGTATTTTGTTTTTATTTCAAATAAAGGACTTTATTCTGGCTGTGTGTTTGTTTACAATATTACTATAGGAGTAATGGATAGGTGTCTTATTGATGCCTCTCCATTACTAATCCATGGGTTTGATGTCACCTGAAAATACAAAACAACCCCACAAATATGAACTTCCATTGCCACTGCCACAGGACAAGTGGGATGAGCCTGGTAAAGTGCCAGAATTGGCACATGCAATAGATGCGCCTTTCCTGGGATGGCTGCGGGTTGCTACTTTTAGGCTGAGGTTGCAATAGCCATGGCCCCTTTCCAACCTGAGAATACCAGTCACCAGCTATCTGCTTTAGCTTGACTGGTTCTCAAAAATTGGGGGAACCCCATGTCATTTTTTGTTAAATTTATTTATAGCGCAGGCGGCTGCTGATGAATACTTCCATCAGCCGCCACCTGCTCTCGCTGTTAATAGTTAAATAAAAACTCTCAACAATGTCCCCTGCTGATTGCATCATGAGCATTGGAGAATGATGTGAGCTGTCTTCAGCACCCGATGCCAGGGAACAGTGCCGACAGTACCACAGATTCCCAGGTGCTGGTATATTTGATACTGATGTGGCACACAGTTGCCACACGTATTAAACACATGGACATGGACATCTATGGTGGGCATAGGTTTCCCTATACCCACCATAGTTATAATCATGGTTATCTGACAAAGGGCCACTGGTGGACACAGAAACAAAAGGGCTCCTGTGCAAGAACAATACATGAGCCCTATGTACCCTAAGAACTCCTAAAAAAAGCAAAATTTGCTCCTTCTCTTTGGTCCTTGTGTTGCACTAATGATAGGTCCACCTGTTAGGGGCCCACTCAGATGTTTTAATCCCCTGAGCTGAACCCTTAGCTATACCTCTGGTCCAGACACAACGGTTTCTGTCATTGGCTGCCAAAGTCACATGTCACTCTCCATATAAAAGCCTACATGTTGGGTTTGTGCCATTTTGTCAGTGTAACAGCACAGAGCGGCTGCTGCAAGTAGTCAGAAAGCTTAGCTACATAGGATCCTGTGTGAAATTGACCTTACAGCATCTAAATCATTTGTGTTAAGAGTGTGGGCCAGACAATAAGCCACATTTCCAGATCTAAATCCTTTCTGCCAATAGTGTGGTCCATACACCAGGCCACATTTCACAATCTAACTTATTTATGCTAATGGTGTGGTCCAGTTAGGAGTTGACATTTCAAAATCTAAATCCTTTCTGTTAATAGTGTGGGCCAGACACCAGGCCACATTTCTGCATCTGAATGCTTTCTCTTAATAGTGTGGTCCAGACACACTATCTCAGCAAATAAATACTGACTGTTAATTTAGTGTCAGGTGTCTGAAAGGACTGGGCTTAGGGTTGCAAAACAGCTGGTTAAAAGAGGGAAGGGCACATCCAATATGAGTTGGAAAAAGCAAGATCGTGATGGAAGGGGGAATAGGCTTGATGTTAAAGGTGTATGTGAGTTAGGTGGTAATGTTGCTGAAAGTTCTACTTACCAAACATTGTCTCATTCTATCCAAAGACAACTGGCAACATCTGTTACTGGATGGGCTACTTGACTCCCTTTTTGGCAGCCGCACAATGGTACACCTTGTAGATGAGGGCAAGAAAGAGCATATGTTCCAGTGGATGGCAAGCGCTGCATCAAGTGGCTTCTCCTCCTCTTTCTACACATTAGCATCACACACAGTACAGTCCACAAAGGTGGCACTCCAAATGCCCCTTTTTCCCCCCTTGTCACAGCTCTCCAACTGACTGTGGGAAACCACACATTTTATTCCATGGGCATCAGAGGTCTTCTCCAAAGATTCAGAGAATCAAGAGGAGGAAAGCATCTGCATTAATGGCCAAAAATATTTTCAGCTGGACTGGGGCAGGACAAAATAAAGTCTGAGCAGAATTCAGACCCTGGATGCCAGATGTTAGCCCTAAGGGGGTGAGGGTGATCCTGATGAGACTCAGATACCTGAGATGCACATCGACTGTTATGTGCTGTCACATCCGAGAGAGGAGGAGGATGACTCTCAAAGCGAAGAGTGAGAGAACATAGAGGAGTACAGACTCAGAATGATACAACCACTTCAAGCACAGCATCCTCAGCCACAACTCTGGCTGTGGCCAGCAGAAGTCGTGGGTCTGAAGTTTGCAGCGGTGGCAAGGGTTGACTAGCCTGGGCCTTCTTGGAGATTGCAAAGAATCACTCAACTCATGTTATCTGCCAACTTTGCAAAAAAAAAACTCAGTAGAGGCAAAATTGCAATAATTTGACTGCTACATGCATGAACTGGCACATACGCGATCAAAATGTGCTAGTCTGTGAATCTTGCTGAGCTAAAATGCAGACTAAAGGGCCTCGCCACCCACTGACTGTCCCATCAACTGCATCTGCTGCTTGTTCCTCTTCCATCACAGTGGCGAACAACAGCCCTCAGCTGTCCACTTTCCCTCTGCTGGTTCATAAAATGTCAGGGGATGCACTCCATTTTTTATGAAAGTAATTTATGTAAAAAAAATGTACAGTAAGCTTCACAAGCACTGCAATAATTGCGTATGTAACTGGCATCTTTATATCTACCTATTCTAAGTGTATATATCTATCCTATCTATTCTATTTTGTTGTGTCATGCTATGATTTTACTGTATCCAGCAGATGAATTGCCGTTTCTTCAAAGTACATCGGTGTGTCCAAGTGCGTGGTTCAAATGCAGTGCATTTTTTTTGGCACCCATTGACTTCTATTACTGAATGTGATCCGATTTCTGATTACAACTGATGCATGCTGCAATTTTTTTCCAATTTGATTGTGATCTGATAGAAGCTGGAAAAAAATGCATATGACAACACAATGATAGAATAGGAAGATTTTTAATCAGATTGCATTCATCCGATTTCATCGCAAGTGATAGTTTACTATCCTTTAATTTTTCTAACATTATTGGTCTACCAAGCTGATACAGTTGGGTTCAAAAGTTTACATACCCTTGCAGAATGTTTGCTTTCTTGAATATGAATGATAACAAAAATTTCTCTCCACTCATGGCTAGTGGTTGGGTGAAGCCATTTAACGTCAAACTACTGTGTTTTCTCTTTTTAAATCATAATGACAACCCAAAATATCCAAGACTCAAAACTTCTGGAACAAGGTCATTTGGAGTGATGAGACGAAAATTGAACTTTTTGGCCACAACCATAAACATTACATTTGGAGAGAGGTCAACAAGGCCTATGATGAAAGGAATGCCATTCCTACTGTAAAGCACGAAGGTGGATCGCTGATGTTTTGGGGATGTGTGAGCTACAAAGGCACAGGAAACTTTGTCAAAGTTGAAGGAAAGATGAATGCAGCACATTATCAGCAAATACTGGAGGCAAATTTGCATGCATCAGCCTGGAAGCTACGCATGGTATGTACTTGGCCATTCCAACATGACAATGATCCAAAACACAAGGCCAGGTCAACCTGTCATTGGCTACAGCAGTACAAAGTAAAGATTCTGGAGGGGCCATCTCAGTCTCCTGTCCTCAATATCATTGAGCCACTCTGGAGAGTTCTCAAGCGTGCAGTTAATACTTGACAGCCCAGGAATTTACTGGAACTTGAGGCTTTTTGCCAAGAAGAGTGGGCAGCTTTTGAGAAACCATTTGAGAAAATAAAGACCTCATCTACAACTATAATAATAATAATAATAATTTTTATTTATATAGCACCAACATATTCCGCAGCGCTTTACAAATTATAGACGGGAATTGTACAGACAATAGACATTACAGCATAACAGAAAACTACCACAAAGACTTCAAACTGTCATTGATGTTAGGGGGGGCAATACATGGTATTAAGAAATGGGGTATGTGAACTTTTGGTCAGGGTCATTTGGATGTTTTGGGTTGTCGTTATGATTTTAAAAGTGAAAACACAGTAGTTTGACAATAAATAGATTCACCCAACCACTATCCATGAGTGGAGAAAATGTTAAGGTGTTATCATTAGTATTCTCTGAAAAAAGGCCAAGAAAGCAAAAATTCTGCTGGAGAATGTCAACTTTTGAGCACAACTGTATGTGTGCCACCTGAGTGTGGCTGAGCAAAAAAGCAGTTTGAGTTGTTGCATGAGGTATCAGGGCTCCCAGCACAGCAGGCTTACACTGGTCCCTAACCAACTTCAGCTTAATTTAAACTTAAATTCATAGCTCTTAATGCTGGCCCAGACCCTGACACCTCATGTATGTCTCATGACTGACTGCTACTGTGTCATTATCAAATTTCTATTGTGGGTCAATTGATCAGTCAACAGCATGTGTTACTATCATTACATTTTTCTGCCAATAGTAGTCTACAAAACTGATGTTTGTGGCACCTGAGTGTGGCTGAGCAGAAAAGCAGTTTGAGCTGGTGCATGAGGTATCAGGGCTCCTAGCACAGCAGACCCCCATCGATCCCTCACTCACCTCATCTTAATTGAAACTTCAATTCAAAGTTCTAAATGCTGGCCCAGAACCTGACACTCCATGCATGGCCCATGGCTGACTACTGCTGTAGATATAGAAAACTGACTGAACAGCAATCTAATCTGAACTGGTGCATAACCAAAAAAGTCATATAGCAAATAGATTAATGGCTGCATTCAAAATTTACTGTGCTAAGGCAAGGAAATGTGTGATACATGAAATGGGAATAACATAATGGCTTGTGAAATATATGAAAAAACACATGAGATTCTTAGCACAAGATTTGGCCAAAAGTTGTGAGCCCATCCACCAATCGTCAAGGTAATCTCAGAACGGATGGGTACCTGAGCTGACTGCCTAGTGTGAACACTTACCTATGGCTAATAACGTGGTAAAGCCTGCTTTTATAGGAAGCTCAGAACCAACTGTGTTAGGATGTAATTAAAATCACAGCATGGTGAAGGGCGGAGCGTTCAAGTCAGAAAAAAGTACATAGTAGATATAGAAAAACTGACTGAACAGCAATCTAATCTGAACTGGTGCATAACCAAAAAAGTTATATAGCAAATAGATTAATGGCTGCACTCAAAATTTACTGTGCTAAGGCAAGGAAATGTGCGATACATGAAATGGGAATAGCATAATGGCTTGTGAAATATATGAAAAAACACATGAGATGCTTAGCACAAGATTTGGCCAAAAGTTGTGAGCCCATCCACCAATCGTCAAGGTAATCTCAGAACAGATGGGTACCTGAGCTGACTGCCTAGTGTGAACACTTACCTATGGCTAATAACGTGGTAAAGCCTGCTTATATAGGAAGCTCAGAACCAACTGTGTTAGGATGTAATTAAAATCACAGCATGGGGAAGGGCGGAGCGTTCAAGTCAGAAAAAAGTACATAGTAGATATAGAAAAACTGACTTAATTACATCCTAACACAGTTGGTTCTGAGCTTCCTATAAAAGCAGGCTTTATCACGTTATTAGCCAAAGGTAAGTGTTCACTCTAGGCAGTCAGCTCAGGTACCCATCCGTTCTGAGATTACCTTGACGATTGGTGGATGGGCTCACAACTTTTGGCCAAATCTTGTGCTAAGAATCTCATGTGTTTTTTCATATATTTCACAAGCCATTATGCTGTTCCCATTTCATGTATCGCACATTTCCTTGCCTTAGCACAGTAAATTTTGAGTGCAGCCATTAATCTATTTGCTATATGACTTTTTTGGTTATGCACCAGTTCAGATTAGATTACTGTTCAGTCAGTTTTTCTATATCTACTATGTACTTTTTTCTGACTTGAACGCTCCGCCCTTCACCATGCTGTGATTTTAATTACATCCTAACACAGTTGGTTCTGAGCTTCCTATATAAGCAGGCTTTACCACGTTATTAGCCATAGGTAAGTGTTCACACTAGGCAGTCAGCTCAGGTACCCATCCGTTCTGAGATTACCTTGACGATTGGTGGATGGGCTCACAACTTTTGGCCAAATCTTGTGCTAAGAATCTCATGTGTTTTTTCATATATTTCACAAGCCATTATGCTATTCCCATTTCATGTATCGCACATTTCCTTGCCTTAGCACAGTAAATTTTGAGTGCAGCCATTAATCTATTGACTACTGCTGTGCCATTATCACATTTCTACCATGGGTCAGTTGACGACAATTTTCCTAGAGTCTGACCCTTATTTTTTAAATGTTTGGACTCCAGGTTGGGTCTCCTTCAATGTTTAAGCTAGAAATGCTGGTTCAAGCCCTGTCCCAGGCATTGTCCCATGCATCTATGCTGAACATTTATACTATTTGTACTCTAGGTCATTTGATGCCACTTTTCCTGGTGTCTGCACCTAACTTGAGTTGTTTTGGCAGCTTTTTGTCCCCCCTGAAAGTGTTGTTTATGTGTTTTGGTTTTGTCTCCCATGGAATTCAATGGGGTTTGGATTTGTTAGCCAAAATGTTCAGTGATCTGTTTGGTGAACATCAGGACATTCGCCGAAGGGAACCGAAACTTGAAACCTTGGTTCACTCATCTCTAGTCATTAGCTCGAATCTTAGACTTCAAGAAATTCGACTGAAAGTCAATCCTCCATTAATTGATGTGCTCATTGATTTTGAAAATCATGCTCATATTTTTATTTATTTTCAATGCAATTAATACCTAAGAAATCTAGCAAGTTTAATCAGGGACTTCTTAAGAGGTATTTTTGCAGCATACAATATCTCTGTATTGCACCAAGTTCTTGCATATGGATAGCTTATCGCTTCAGAGTACAGAGACATATGGGCTTAACATGCTTCCCTGATATTTCCTGCACATTATTCTGTCCATGGCACACAGTCTTAACAGATTCCAAAATCCTATATTGTGAACTATGTCATAAATAAGTGTTATGTGTGAAATGAATTAAATATTTAAATTCCTGTCACGTAGAAATAAAACTTATAGTTCTGTGTTTTTATGTTTCAGTGGTGCTAAATCACTTTTAATGAACTTCAGTACCCTGTGGTAAAGATCATGTTGTCAAACAGTAATAAGTTGATTGCTACACACAAAAAATGCATTAAAAGTTTTCATTATAAGTTTACTCTGCATGCAGAACTGCTATTGTAATTTCCAACTGCTCCTGCTAATGGCTTATCTAGTTCTCTGGCAGTGTTGGAACGAAGCATTTGGGACACACTGGTTCAATTAAAATAAAATAAAGCATGACTAGGCAATTAAAATGTATTTGTTTTCATAAATATTCTAACCATGTCTGATGGAGGGACTTGATTAGATACAAGTTGAAAGGAATTATGAAAAGCTGTTCAGAAGATTTGCATTTTAAAAATATAATTCTACAGCCATGCATGTCATCAACTATTGCTAGTTGTAGAAATGTGTCGTCTGGATAGTTCTGCCTTATAAGAGCATTGTAAGGTTATTTCTGCATAGGACAATGAGGTATACTTACTAATGCAGCTGCAATTGTTTTTCTGGAACTGTTGGACAGGATAAGTTATAAATGTATGATACATGGGAAACTCACCGGGCCTAAGAATGGAAAGGCAAAAAAAAAGATCCAGCGACGGCTTGGAATGGCTAAAAAATAACTTTTATTGTAAAGCTATAAAAATAATGAATGGCACATAAAGTCGGGCATTGCACACACTGAGGAGGGTAGATGCGTTTCGACAGAAGTCTTCCTCATGACCTATGATAGATCATGAGAAAGACTTTTGTCGAAACGCATTGATCTACCCTCCTCGAAGTGTGCAATGCCCAACATTATGTTAGGGTTAGCGTAACGCACCAAATTTTCTCAAGGAAAGCAGGAGAAATTGAACCCTTTGTCGCTATGTCTCTTTCCTCATGTGAAGGTGCGGCGCCCCAGGGTCCTGGTTGTCGCAGTTGTATTGCTTTACTCTAGGGGAGAGTGGTGTTACGTTTGGAGGCAAAGAAGGATAACTGCATCCAGGTATCTCAAACATGCAACACATTTCACACTCTGGGCCACCAGGGGGAGCTCTTGCTCCTATTTATTAGGTCACTCCCCACACTTAGGTAAAACTGGTCGCCTGAGGGAAAGTGGGTCAGTTGCTGGCTGAGCTCCGATCAGTTAGTTGGTCCCTGACAGGGGTGGGATCCTAGTGTAGGAAAAATCAGCCGCACTCGAATGGTTGAAAGTTCAGCAAACTGTGTAGTTTCTTTATTAACATATACAATAAACATCACCAGGTGCTTTTTTAGGAGGTAAATGGGTGGCGGACTATTCAATTCGGGTAACGTTTCGACCCCAGCGGGTCTTTATCAAAACCTCACTTATGCAAAAGAGGTAGAGGAGAGGAGAAAGAGCCGAGTTCCCATAAGGCAGCTCTGGTGGAGTTGTGTGGAAGCGCGTCCGCCTGGTGGGTGGGCATCACCCGCTGGGGTCGAAACGTTACCCGAATTGAATAGTCCGCCACCCATTTACCTCCTAAAAAAGCACCTGGTGATGTTTATTGTATATGTTAATAAAGAAACTACACAGTTTGCTGAACTTTCAACCATTTGAGTGCGGCTGATTTTTCCTATACTAGGACTATTTTGTTCATGCCTGCACCAACCCAGTGACAGTGTGCACATCTTTTTCCTGGATTAGGGGTGGGATCCTGTCAGAGAGCAAAGGAGAAGGACACAGAGCTGTGCATGCCCTCAGAGCTGCAGCTCCAAGAAAGAGACATCGAAGGTAGAACTGTATTGCAGCGAGCGTGCAAGGAGAGGAAGCAAAGGAGTGGATATCAGAAGGGGACCAGCCCTACACAGGCTGCCTCCTCCTGAGGTGCAGAATCCAGGTAGCCGGAACACTGAGGGAGTAACGACCTTTATGCCTTGCTCCAGAGACTGGCAGGACAGCTAATTTCACGTTACCTGTCCACCCTGCACACAGGAGGCACGGTGGCACCACTTAGAGGCTGGGGCATGACAGAGTCCCTATAAACTGCCTTAAGCCAGCAGTCATACGGGTTTGTCCTATCCTATCTGGGGGACAGAGAGAGAGATAACATCTACAACAGTTGTGAGGACCTTATGAGAAGCTTAGCAGTAAGGGACTACAACACTGCAGCACAAAGGAAGGCTACTGATTTCCACCTGGACAAAGGGGAATCTGGACTTGCCTCCAAACTGGCCGGACTCTGCCTGCCGTGTGGTCTGGTGCTCTGGACTGTGGATGCTGAAGTCTTCAGTAAAGGAAAAGAGACTGCAACCTTGTGTCCTCGTTCTTCACTGCGCCTCTCACGACCCACCATCTACACACCGGGAAGCCCTGGGGACATACTTCACCTGTGGGAAGGTATACCATCTAGCTGCCATAACATCACCCCAGCGGACCCCTTAAAGCAGCGTCGGTCACCCTGACCGAATACCACAGGTGGCATCACGAACACAAACTTTATCCCTTTAAAGACCTTTCCCTTTTACATGGACGTCCCAGGGCCACGGACCGGGTCAGCCACCGTGACATCCCCCTGTTAACCGCAGGACCCAGTACCGAGTACAACACGGCCCATGGGAGCGATCCAAAGGGATTGCAGGACCTTAGGTATCTATGGTTATGACCTATGGTATCTATGGTTACGACTAGTGATGAGCGAATATACTCGTTACTTGAGATTTCCCGAGCACGCTCGGGTGTCCTCCGAGTATTTTTTAGTGATCGGAGTTTTAGTTTTTAGCACCGCAGCTGAATGATTTACATCTGTTAGCCAGCATAAGTACATGTGGGGATTCCCTAGCAACCAGGCAACCCCCACATGTACTTATGCTGGCTAACAGAGGTAAATCATTCAGCTGCAGTGCTAAAAACTAAAACTCTTAGCACTAAAAAAATACTCGGAGGACACCCGAGCGTGCTCGGGAAATCTCGAGTAATGAGTATATTTGCTCATCACTAGTTACGACCACTAGCAACTGGCTATCACTATATCAGTGGATGTAAAAATGGATATCTAAGGTCCTACAATGCCTGCACATGAGGAAAGATACACAGTGACTCAGAAAAGCTATACCACATTTCTAATTGGTGGTATTTGCCATTATTATACATACTACATATTAGGATAGGATCCTGGAGATGGGAATACAACTTTAATTTAAATGCAACCTTTATAATTAGTCTAATGACATAGTCTGATTAATTTTTACTAGGGTTGAGCGAAACGGGTCGTTCATTTTCAAAAGTCGCCGACTTTTGGCAAAGTCGGGTTTCATGAAACCCGATCCGACCCCTGAGCGGGTCGGCCATGCGGTACGCGACTTTCACGCCAAAGTCGCGTTTCAATGACGTGAAAAGCGCCATTTCTCAGCCAATGAAGGTAAACGCAGAGTGTGGGCAGCGTGATGACATAGGTCCTGGTCCCCACCATCTTAGAGAAGGGCATTGCAGTGATTGGCTTGCTGTCTGCGGCGTCACAGGGGCTATAAAGGGGCGTTCCCGCCGACCGCCATGTTACTGCTGCTGATCTGAGCTTAGGGAGAGGTTGCTGCCGCTTCGTCAGAAGCAGGGATAGCGTTAGGCAGGGTCCATTAACCACCAAACCGCTTGTGCTGTAGCGATTTCCACTGTCCAACACCACCTTCGGTGTGCAGGGACAGTGGAAGCTACATTTTTTTTTTTTCCTCAGCGCTGTAGCTCATTGGGCTGCCCTAGAAGGCTCCCTGATAGCTGCATTGCTGTGTGTACGCCGCTGTGCAAACCAACTGCTTTTTTCAAAGCACAAATCCTCTTGTTCCTTCCTTTCTGCACAGCTATCTTGTTTGTTTGTCCACACTTTTTATTTAATTTGTGCATCAGTCCACTCCTTATTGCTGCCTGCCATACCTGGCTGAGATTACTGCAGGGAGATAGTAATTGAAGGACAGTTCCTTTTTTTTTTTTTTTGTGGGAGATTAAGATTGGCATTTCTGCTAGAGTGCCATCCCTGTCTGTGCCATCTCTCACTCAGTGGGCCATAGAAAGCCTATTTATTTTTTTGCTTGATTTGGGTTCTAAAATGTACCTGAAAAAATCACTACATCAATCAGTGGGAGAAAAATATTGGCCTCAGGGCTTGTGTGCCACTCCTGACTCTTGTGTGTGCCATCTCTCACTCAGTGGGCCATAGAAAGCCTATTTATTTTTGTTGCTTGATTTGGGTTCCAAAATCTACCTGAAAAAATCACTACATCAATCAGTGGGAGAAAAATATTGGCCTCAGGGCTTGTGTGCCACTCCTGACTCCTGTGTGCGTCATCTCTCACTCAGTGGGCCATAGAAAGCCTTTTTTTGTTTTTTGCTTTATTTGGGTTCTAAATTCTACCTGAAAAAATCAATAAATCAATCAGTGGGAGATTAATATTGGCCTTTGGGCTTGTGTGCCAGTCCTAAGCGTGACATCTCTCTCTCTCAGATAGTGGGACATAGAAAGCCTATTTATTTTTTTTATTGGGTTTAGAAATTTTCCCTGAAAAAAAAAAAAAAAAAGTGGGAGATTAATATTGGCCTCTGGGCTTGTGTGCCAGTCCTGAGCGTGCGATCTCTCTCACAAATAGTGGGCCATAGAAAGCCTATTTATTTATTTTTTTTTTGGTTTTATAAATTCTCCCTGAAAAAAAAAAGGGAGATTAATATTGGCCTTTGGGCTTGTGTGCCAGTCCTAAGCGTGCCATCTCTCTCTCTCAGATAGTGGGCCATAGAAAGCCTATTTATTATTTATTTTATTGGGTTTATAAATTTTCCCTGAAAAAAAAAAAAAAGTGGGAGATTAATATTGGCCTCTGGGCTTGTGTGCCAGTCCTGAGCGTGCCATCTCTCTCACAAATAGTGGGCCATAGAAAGCCTATTTATTTTTTTGGTTGATTTGGGTTCTAAATTCTACCTGAAAAAATCAATAAATCAATCAGTGGGAGATTAATATTGGCCTCTGGGCTTGTGTGCCACTCCTGACTCCTGTGTGCGTCATCTCTCACTCAGTGGGCCATAGAAAGCCTATTTTTTGTTTTATTTGTTTTCTAAATTCTCCCTGAAAAAATCGTTTTATTTTATTTGGTTTCTAAATTCTTTCTGAAAAAATCATTTTTTTTTATTTATTTTTTTCTAAAGTCTCCCTGAAAAAAAAAAAAATCAAATCAGTGGGAGATCAATATTGCCCTTTCTGCTTGTGTGCCAGTCTTGACTCCTGGGTGTGCCATCTCTCTCTCTCTCTCCAATTGTGGGCCATAGAAAGCCTATTATTTTTTTAGCTTGATTTGGGTTCCAAAATCTACCTGAAAAAATCACTAAATCAATCATTGGGAGATAAATATTGGCCTCTGGGCTTGTGTGCCACTCCTGTGTGCGTCATCTCTCACTCAGTGGGCCATAGAAAGCCTATTTTTTGTTTTATTTGTTTTCTAAATTCTCCCTGAAAAAATCGTTTTATTTTATTTGGTTTCTAAATTCTTCCTGAAAAAACATTTTTTTTTTATATTTTTTTTTTCTAAAGTCTCCCTGAAAAAAAAAAAAAATCAAATCAGTGGGAGATTAATATTGCCCTTTCTGCTTGTGTGCCAGTCTTGACTCCTGGGTGTGCCATCTCTCTCTCTCTCTCTCTCCAATTGTGGGCCATAGAAAGCCTATTATTTTTTTAGCTTGATTTGGGTTCCAAAATCTACCTGAAAAAATCACTACATCAATCATTGGGAGAACAATATTGGCCTCTGGGCTTGTGTGCCACTCCTGACTCCTGTGTGCGTCATCTCTCACTCAGTGGGCCATAGAAAGCCTATTTTTTGTTTTATTTGTTTTCTAAATTCTCCCTGAAAAAATTGTTTTATTTTATTTGGTTTCTAAATTCTTCCTGAAAAAATCATTTTTTTTTATTATTTTTTTTTTCTAAAGTCTCCCTGAAAAAAAAAAAAAAATCAAATCAGTGGGAGATTAATATTGCCCTTTCTGCTTGTGTGCCAGTCTTGACTCCTGGGTGTGCCATCTCTCTCTCTCTCTCTCTCTCTCTCTCTCTCTCTCTCCAATTGTGGGCCATAGAAAGCCTATTATTTTTTTAGCTTGATTTGGGTTCCAAAATCTACCTGAAAAAATCACTACATCAATCATTGGGAGAACAATATTGGCCTCTGGGCTTGTGTGCCACTCCTGACTCCTGTGTGCGTCATCTCTCACTCAGTGGGCCATAGAAAGCCTATTTTTTGCTTTATTTGTTTTCTAAATTCTCCCTGAAAAAATCGTTTTATTTTATTTGGTTTCTAAATTCTTCCTGAAAAAACATTTTTTTTATATATTTTTTTTTCTAAAGTCTCCCTGAAAAAAAAAAAAAATCAAATCAGTGGGAGATTAATATTGCCCTTTCTGCTTGTGTGCCAGTCTTGACTCCTGGGTGTGCCATCTCTCTCTCTCTCTCTCTCTCCAATTGTGGGCCATAGAAAGCCTATTATTTTTTTAGCTTGATTTGGGTTCCAAAATCTACCTGAAAAAATCACTACATCAATCATTGGGAGAACAATATTGGCCTCTGGGCTTGTGTGCCACTCCTGACTCCTGTGTGCATCATCTCTCACTCAGTGGGCCATAGAAAGCCTATTTTTTGTTTTATTTGTTTTCTAAATTCTCCATGAAAAAATCGTTTTATTTTATTTGGTTTCTAAATTCTTCCTGAAAAAAATCATTTTTTTTAATTATTTTTTTTTTCTAAAGTCTCCCTAAAAAAAAAAAAAAATCAAATCAGTGGGAGATTAATATTGCCCTTTCTGCTTGTGTGCCAGTCTTGACTCCTGGGTGTGCCATCTCTCTCTCTCTCTCTCTCTCTCTCTCTCTCCAATTGTGGGCCATAGAAAGCCTATTATTTTTTTTAGCTTGATTTGGGTTCCAAAATCTACCTGAAAAAATCACTACATCAATCATTGGGAGAACAATATTGGCCTCTGGGCTTGTGTGCCACTCCTGACTCCTGTGTGCGTCATCTCTCACTCAGTGGGCCATAGAAAGCCTATTTTTTGCTTTATTTGTTTTCTAAATTCTCCCTGAAAAAATCATTTTATTTTATTTGGTTTCTAAATTCTTCCTGAAAAAATCATTTTTTCTTATTATTTTTTTTTTCTAAAGTCTCCCTGAAAAAAAAAAAAAATAAAAATCAGTGGGAGATTAATATTGCCCTTTCTGCTTGTGTGCCAGTCTTGACTCCTGGGTGTGCCATCTTTCTCTCTTTCCAATTGTGGGCCATAGAAAGCCTATTATTTTTTTTGCTTGATTTGGGTTCCAAAATCTACCTGAAAAAATCACTACTTCAATCATTGGGAGAACAATATTGGCCTCTGGGCTTGTGTGCCACTCCTGACTCCTGTGTGCGTCATCTCTCACTCAGTGGGCCATAGAAAGCCTATTTTTTGTTTTATTTGTTTTCTAAATTCTCCCTGAAGAAATCATCTTATTTTATTTGGTTTCTAAATTCTTCCTTAAAAAATCATTTTATTCTATTATTTTTTTTTCTAAAGTCTCCCTGAAAAAAAAAAAAAAAAACAAATCAGTGGGAGATTAATATTTACATTTGTGCTTCAGTGACAGTCCTGCGTGTGTGGCATCTCTCTCATTTGTTGCCACCAAAAACAGAGTGTGTAACATTGTGCCTGATTTTCCTTGCGGTCTCACCCACCTGTAAAGGGGTAGCTAAATCATACTGAAGTTATAGCTCACCGTGTAAGTTGTGTGACAGCAACAAATACCGTTAGTTTGGTTACGTTTTTAAAACAATGAGGAAGTCTGGTGGAAGAGGTCGTGGCCGGGGGCGTTCATTGTCAGCTGGTAATGAGGGTAGTGGTAGTGGTGGAGCATCAGGTGGTCGTGGGAAAAAAAATATTGCACCTATGTCTGGAGATGTGGAGCCAGGTTCGTCGTCTGGCTACACAAGGCCTCGAACACTCCCTTTTCTGGGAGTAGGAAAACCGCTTTTAAAGCCGGAGCAGCAAGAGCAAGTTTTGGCTTATCTTGCTGACTCAGCCTCTAGCTCTTTTGCCTCCTCTCGTGAAACTGGTAAATGTAAAAGCAGCGCGTCGTTAGTGGATGTTCACGGTCAGGAACAAGTCGCTTCCTTGTCCTCTTCAGCAAAAACAACAACAGAGAAGAATGCAGCAGGCGACACAATGGGTTACTCCATGGAGCTCTTTACACATACCGTCCCTGGCTTAGAAAGTGAAGCAGTTAACAGTCCATGCCCATTACAAGTTGAATCTGACATGGAGTGCACTGATGCACAGCCACAGCCAGACTACTATGCTGGTCCTTTGACTCAGACCACAACATTGCCCTCGCAGGGTAATGATCAAGAATCAGACCCTGATGAGACTATGTTGCCCCATCACGAACGCTATACCACCGACCGACACGGTGACACAGACGAAGTTGCACACGAGCTACAAGAAGAGGTAATAGATGACCCAGTTCTTGACCCCGATTGGCAGCCATTGGGGGAACAGGGTGCAGGTGGCAGCAGTTCTGAAGCGGAGGAGGAGGGGCCGCAGCAGGCATCAACATCGCAACAGGTTCCATCTGCCGGGCCCGTATCTTGCCCAAAACGCGTGGCAAAGCCAAAACCTGTTGGAGGACAGGGTGGCCATCCGGTTAAAGCTCAGTCTGCAATGCCTGAAAAGGTATCCGATGCTAGAAAGAGTGCAGTCTGGCATTTTTTTAAACAACATCCAATTGATCAGCGCAAAGTCATCTGTCAAAAATGTTCAACTACCTTAAGCAGAGGGCAGAATCTGAAAAGTCTCAATACAAGTTGCATGCATAGACATTTAACCACCATGCATTTGCAAGCTTGGACTAACTACCAAACGTCCTTTAAGGTTGTAGTACCCTTGGCCAATGAAGCTAGTCATCAACGCAACATCCCTTCCGGCAGTGTAGGGCCACCATTTTCCGCACCACCTGCAGTATCTGTGCAGGTTTCTTTGCCAGGCCAAAGCAGTCAGGGTCAGGGAATCACCAGTTTCGTAGTAGGAAACACTGCATCTAGGGCATCGGCGGCAACAATACCATCTCCCACCGTCTCTCAGTCTGCCATGTCCACCGGCACCCCCGCTAGTTCCACGATCTCCAGCTCTCCAGTCCAACTCACCCTACATGAGACTATGGTTAGAAAAAGGAAGTACTTAGCCTCGCATCCGCGTACACAGGGTTTGAACGCCCACATAGCTAGACTAATCTCGTTAGAGATGATGCCCTACCGGTTAGTTGAAAGCGAAGCTTTCAAAGCCCTGATGGACTACGCTGTATCACGCTACGAGCTACCCAGTCGACACTTTTTTTCCAGAAAAGCCATCCCAGCCCTCCACCAGCATGTTAAAGAGCGCATCGTCCATGCACTCAGGCAATCTGTGAGCACAAAGGTGCACCTGACAACAGATGCATGGACCAGTAGGCATGGCCAGGGACGTTACGTGCCCATCACGGCACACTGGGTGAATGTTGTGGATGCAGGGTCCACAGGGGACAGCAATTTTGGGACAGTTCTGCCTAGCCCATGGTCTAGGAAACAGTTGGCTGTAGCCGTTCGCACCCCATCCTCCTCCTCCTCGTCCTCCTGCAGAAGCGAGAGCTCGTCCACAGACCGCAGTCGCACAACCACTCCATCCGCAGCTGCCACTGTTGCACACCAGGTCTCCCATTATGGGGCAGCTACTGGCAAACGTCAGCAGGCTGTATTGGCTATGAAGTGTTTAGGCGACAACAGACACACCGCGGAAGTTCTGTCCGAGTTCTTGCAGAAAGATACGCAGTCGTGGCTGGGCACTGTAGATCTTGAGGCAGGCAAGGTAGTGAGTGATAACGGAAGGAATTTCATGGCTGCCATCTCCCTTTCCCAACAGAAACACATTCCTTGCCTGGCTCACACCTTAAACCTGGTGGTGCAGTGCTTCCTGAAAAGTTATCCGGGGTTATCCGACCTGCTCCTCAAAGTGCGTGGACTTTGCTCACATACAGTTAGGGCCAGAAATATTTGGACAGTGACACAATTTTCGCGAGTTGGGCTCTGCATGCCACCACATTGGATTTGAAATGAAACCTCTACAACAGAATTCAAGTGCAGATTGTAACGTTTAATTTGAAGGGTTGAACAAAAATATCTGATAGAAAATGTAGGAATTGTACACATTTCTTTACAAACACTCCACATTTTAGGAGGTCAAAAGTAATTGGACAAATAAACATAACCCAAACAAAATATTTTTATTTTCAATATTTTGTTGCAAATCCTTTGGAGGCAATCACTGCCTTAAGTCTGGAACCCATGGACATCACCAAACGCTGGGTTTCCTCCTTCTTAATGCTTTGCCAGGCCTTTACAGCCGCAGCCTTCAGGTCTTGCTTGTTTGTGGGTCTTTCCGTCTTAAGTCTGGCTTTGAGCAAGTGAAATGCATGCTCAATTGGGTTTATATCTGGAGATTGACTTGGCCATTGCAGAATGTTCCACTTTTTGGCACTCATGAACTCCTGGGTAGCTTTGGCTGTATGCTTGGGGTCATTGTCCATCTATACTATGAAGCGCCGTCCAATCAACTTTGCAGCATTTGGCTGAATCTGGGCTGAAAGTATATCCCGGTACACTTCAGAATTCATCCGGCTACTCTTGTCTGCTCTTATGTCATCAATAAACACAAGTGACCCAGTGCCATTGAAAGCCATGCATGCCCATGCCATCACGTTGCCTCCACCATGTTTTACAGAGGATGTGGTGTGCCTTGGATCATGTGCCGTTCCCTTTCTTCTCCAAACTTTTTTCTTCCCATCATTCTGGTACAGGTTGATCTTTGTCTCATCTGTCCATAGAATACTTTTCCAGAACTGAGCTGGCTTCTTGAGGTGTTTTTCTGCAAATTTAACTCTGGCCTGTCTATTTTTGGTATTGATGAATTGTTTGCATCTAGATGTGAACCCTTTGTATTTACTGTCATGGAGTTTTCTCTTTACTGTTGACTTAGAGACAGATACACCTACTTCACTGAGAGTGTTCTGGACTTCAGTTGATGTTGTGAACGGGTTCTTCTTCACCAAATTAAGTATGCGGCGATCATCCACCACTGTTGTCATCCGTGGACGCCCAGGCCTTTTTGAGTTCCCAAGCTCACCCGTCAATTCCTTTTTTCTCAGAATGTACCCAACTGTTGATTTTGCTACTCCAAGCATGTCTGATATCTCTCTGATGGATTTTTTCTTTTTTTTCAGCCTCAGGATGTTCTGCTTCACCTCAATTGAGAGTTCCTTTGACCGCATGTTGTCTGCTCACAGCAACAGCTTCCAAATGCAAAACCACACACCTGGAATCCACCCCTGACCTTTTAACTACTTCATTGATTACAGGTTAACGAGGGAGACGCCTTCAGAGTTAATTGCAGCCCTTAGAGTCCATTGTCCAATTACTTTTGGTCCCTTGAAAAAGAGGACGCTATGCATTACAGAGCTATGATTCCTAAACCCTTTCTCCGATTTGGATGTGGAAACTATCATATTGCAGCTGGGAGTGTGCACTTTCAGCCCATATTACATATATAATTTTATTTCTGAACATGTTTTTGTAAACAGCTAAAATAACAAAACTTGTGTCACTGTCCAAATATTTCTGGCCCTAACTGTATCCGCCGTTCGCCCGTACACTCCAGCCGTATGCAGACCTATCAGCGTTCTTTGAACCTTCATCAGCATCGCCTAATCATAGACGTTGCAACAAGGTGGAACTCAACACTGCACATGCTTCAGAGACTGTGCGAACAGAGGTGGGCTGTTATGTTTTTGTGGGAGGATACACATACACGGGCAGGCAGTAGGATGACAGACATGGAGTTGTCAGGTGTGCAGTGGTCGAAGATTCAAGACATGTGTCAAGTCCTTCAGTGTTTTGAGGAATGCACACGGCTGGTTAGTGCAGACAACGCCATAATAAGCATGAGCATCCCCCTAATGCGTCTGCTGATGCAAAGTTTGACGCACATAAAGGATCAGGCGTCTGCAGCTGAGGAAGAGGAAAGCCTTGATGACAGTCAGCCATTGTCTGGCCAGGGCAGTGTACAGGACGAGGTAGCGGGCGAAGAGGAGGAGGAGGACGAGGAGGATGATGGGGATGATTATATTTTTAATGAGGAAGCTTTTCCGGGGCCACTGGAAATTGTTGGCGCGGCAAGGCCGGGTTCGGGTTTTTGGAGGGACACAAGTGACGTGGATTTGCCTGAAACTGCCCCTCAACCAAGCACAACCGCAGATTTGAGAACTGGAACTTTGGCCCACATGGCGGATTATGCCTTACGTATCCTCAAAAGGGACACACGCATTACTAAAATGATGAACGATGACGATTACTGGTTGGTCTGCCTCCTTGATCCTCGCTATAAAGGCAAATTGCAAAATATAATGCCACATGACAACTTGGAAATAATATTAGCAACCAAACAATCAACTCTTGTTGACCGTTTGCTTCTGGCATTCCCTGCACACAGCGCCCGTGATCGTTCTCACACGAGCTGCAGGGGCCAGCAGACCAGAGGTGTTAGAGGGGCAGAAATCAGAAGTGGCGTTGGCCAGAGGGGTTTTCTGACCAGGTTGTGGAGTGATTTTGCTATGACCGCAGACAGGACAGGTACTGCAGCATCAATTCAAAGTGACAGGAGACAACATTTGTCCAGTATGGTTACAAACTATTTTTCATCCCTTATCGACATTCTCCCTCAACCGTCATTCCCATTTGATTACTGGGCATCCAAATTAGACACCTGTCCAGAATTGGCAGAATATACATTGCAGGAGCTTGCTTGCCCGGCAGCTAGTGTCCTATCAGAAAGAGTATTCAGTGCTGCAGGTTCAATACTAACAGAAAAAAGGACTCGTCTGGCTACCCAAAATGTAGATGATCTAACCTTCATTAAAATGAACCACAACTGGATTTCGAAATCTTTTGCCCCACCTTGCCCGGCTGACACCTAGCTTTCCTATGAAAAGTTCTTGCCTGTGGACTATTCTGAATGACTTTTCCAATCTCGTAATTTTCTGCACCTGATTGTCCAGCATACGACATGTTTACACCTCACTAAATGGCCAAACTCCCCACACGGGGCCGTGGTATCGCCACTTGGCGCCAGCACCCGTGAGAGTGCTGTTTGTCTGAAGAGGTGGGTGTGCCCGCTTTTGGTCGACGGCACTGCCACTGGGTCCCTAATAGTACAATAAAGTGTCTCTGGCGGTGGTGGTGCGCACCCAACGTTAGACACACCGTTGTAATATGAGGGGCCCTGGGCCTGTACCGCCGGCCACAAGACAGTTCCCCCCCCCAGATCAAACAGTGCTCTACCACTTGCAAAATTATCTCTCACAGCTCCACCAATGTTTAGTCTATGCGCTGACATCCTTCAATACCTGGCACTGACAATACCATTGTATTGACATTTTTGTTATGTTAGGCCTTCGAAGCCTGTCTGCGGTCCCTCCTTCCACAAGGCCTCCACTGACCATTGTACTGCTGCCCGTGTACCCCTGGAACCAATTTTAAATTGCCAACAGCCCTATTTTTTTATGTTAGGCCTTCGAAGCCTGTCTGCGGTCCCTCCTTCCACTAGGCCTCCACTGACCATTGTACTGCTGCCCTTGTACCACTGGAACCAATTTTAAATTGCCAACAGCCCTATTTTTTTATGTTAGGCCTTCGAAGCCTGTCTGCGGTCCCTCCTTCCACTAGGCCTCCACTGACCATTGTACTGCTGCCCGTGTACCCCTGGAACCAATTTTAAATTGCCAACAGCCCTATTTTTTTATGTTAGGCCTTTGAAGCCTGACTGCGGTCCCTCCTTCCACTAGGCCTCCACTGACCATTGTACTGCTGCCCTTGTACCACTGGAACCAATTCTAAATTGCCAACAGCCCTATTTTGCTATGTTAGGCCTTCGAAGCCTGTCTGCGGTCCCTCCTTCCACTAAGCCTCCACTGACCACACCACTGCTGCCCGTGTACCCCTGGAACCAATTTAAAATTGCCTACAGCCATCTGTTATTATGTTAGGCCTTCGATGCCTGTCTGCGGTCCCTCCTTCCACTAGGCCTCCACTGACCACACCACTGCTGCCCGTGTACCCACGGAACCAATTTAAAATTGCCTACAGCCAGCCCAATTTTTTTATTTTAGGCCTTTGATGCCTGTTTGCGGTCACTGCTTCCACTAGGCCTCCACTGACCACACCACTGCTGCCCGTGTACCCACGGAACCAATTTTAAATTGCCTACAGCCATGTGTTATTATGTTAGGCCTTCGATGCCTGTCTGCGGTCACTCCTTCCACTAGGCCTCCACTGACCACACCACTGCTGCCCGTGTACCCACAGAACCAATTTAAAATTGCCTACAGCCAGCCCAATTTTTTATTTTAGGCCTTCGATGCCTGTCTGCGGTCCGTTGTTTCTACTACTACTACACTGACCAGGCCACTGCTGCCCGTGTTCCCCTGGAACCAATTTAAAATTGCCAACAGCAATGTGTTATTATGTTAGGCCTTCAATGCCTGTCTGCGGTCACTCCTTCCACTAGGCCTCCACTGACCACACCACTGCTGCCCGTGTACCCACGGAACCAATTTTAAATTGCCTACAGCCATGTGTTATTATGTAAGGCCTTCGATGCCTGTCTGCGGTCACTCCTTCCACTAGGCCTCCACTGACCACACCACTGCTGCCCGTGTACCCACGGAACCAATTTTAAATTGCCTACAGCCATGTGTTATTATGTTAGGCCTTCGATGCCTGTCTGCGGTCACTCCTTACACTAGGCCTCCACTGACCACACCACTGCAGCCCGTGTACCCCTGGAACCAATTTAAAATTGCCTACAGCCAGCCCAATTTTTTTATTTTAGGCCTTCGATGCCTGTCTGCGGTCCGTTCTTTCTACTACTACTACACTGACCAGGCCACTGCTGCCCGTGTTCCCCTGGAACCAATTTAAAATTGCCAACAGCAATGTGTTATTATGTTAGCCCTTCGATGCCTGTCTGCGGTCCCTCCTTCCACTAGGCCTCCACTGACCACACCACTGCTGCCCGTATACCCCTGGAACCAATATAAAATTGCCTACAGCCATCTGTTATTATTTTAGGCCTTCGATGCCTGTCTGCGGTCCCTCCTTCCACTTGGCCTCCACTGACCACACCACTGCTGCCCGTGTACCCACGGAACCAATTTTAAATTGCCTACAGCCATGTGTTATTATGTTAGGCCTTCGATGCCTGTCTGCGGTCACTCCTTCCACTAGGCCTCCACTGACCACACCACTGCTGCCCGTGTACCCACGGAACCAATTTAAAATTGCCTACAGCCAGCCCAATTTTTTTATTTTAGGCCTTCGATGCCTGTCTGCGGTCCGTTCTTTCTACTACTACTACACTGACCAGGCCACTGCTGCCCGTGTTCCCCTGGAACCAATTTAAAATTGCCAACAGCAATGTGTTATTATGTTAGGCCTTCGATGCCTGTCTGCGGTCACTCCTTCCACTAGGCCTCCACTGACCACACCACTGCTGCCCGTGTACCCACGGAACCAATTTAAAATTGCCTACAGCCAGCCCAATTTTTTTATTTTAGGCCTTCGATGCCTGTCTGTGGTCCGTTCTTTCTACTACTACTACACTGACCAGGCCACTGCTGCCCGTGTTCCCCTGGAACCAATTTAAAATTGCCAACAGCAATGTGTTATTATGTTAGGCCTTCGATGCCTGTCTGCGGTCACTCCTTCCACTAGGCCTCCACTGACCACACCACTGCAGCCCGTGTACCCCTGGAACCAATTTAAAATTGCATACAGCCAGCCCAATTTTTTTATTTTAGGCCTTCGATGCCTGTCTGCGGTCCGTTCTTTCTACTACTACTACACTGACCAGGCCACTGCTGCCCGTGTTCCCCTGGAACCAATTTAAAATTGCCAACAGCAATGTGTTATTATGTTAGCCCTTCGATGCCTGTCTGCGGTCCCTCCTTCCACTAGGCCTCCACTGACCACACCACTGCTGCCCGTGTACCCCTGGAACCAATTTAAAATTGCCTACAGCCATCTGTTATTATGTTAGGCCTTCGAAGCGTGTCTGCGGTCCTTCCTTCCAATAGTTCTCCACTGACCAGACCAATGCTGGCAGTGTACCCCTGGAACCCAGCTGAAAGTGCATGTAGCCTCCTTTTTTTCTTTGTTTTATATTTAGAAAGCCCAGATGAACTACGCTGTGCAACGGTTCAAGCTACCCAGTCGACATTTCTTTTGCGAGAAAAGCCATCCCAGCCCTCATCCGGCATGAAAAAGTCTGCATTGTCATAGCACTCAGGCAATCAAACAGTAGAAAGGTGCACCTGACAAGAGACGCATGGACCAGTAGGCATGTCCACAAAAAGTTACGTGTCCATTACGGCGCACTGGGTTAATGTGTTGGATGCATGGTCCACAGGGGACAGCCTACAAAGTCTGTCTGCAGTCCCTAATTCCAATTTTCCTCCGCTGACCACACCACTGCTGCCCGTGTACCCCTGGAACCAATTTTACAGTGTCTACAGCCTAATTTTGTTATGTTAGGCCTACTACGCCTGTCTGCGGTCCCTCCTTCCAATACTCGTCCACTGACCACACCACTGCTGCCCGTGGACCCCTGGAACCTATTTTTAATTGCATAGAGCATCCTTTTTTTAATAGTAGGCGTACAAAGTCTGTCTGCGGTCCACTATTGAAATTGTCCTCCACTGCCCAGAGCACTGCTGCTTGTGTACCCCTGTAACTTTTTTAAGCTGCAGTGAGCCACATTTTTGGGTTAAGTCCTACTACCTGTGTCTGTCTGCGCCACTCAATTCAGCTGTGTTCCTTTGAAAAAAGCTGAGCGTCAATAGTCTTGTTTTCAGCCTCTAGGAATTTTAAAACTGCATTGGGGGTACAACTTTGGTAGGGCCTACTAACGGTGTCTGCCTACCCAAGGTGTGCCCCAGGTTTCCTCGCCATTGCTTCAATCTTAATGCTCTCGTTTAGTAGTTGTTGGAAACTACACTGCATTAGGCCTACAAATTGGGTATGGGGTGTAGAGAGATGGTGTGTTCCACTCCAAGGTGTTCTCCAGTTTGCCTTTCCTGAGCTTCGATCTTCCGGCTCTCGCTTAGTAGTTGTTGGAAACTACACTGCATTAGGCCTACAAATTGGGTATGGGGTGTAGAGAGATGGTGTGTTCCACTCCAAGGTGTTCCCCAGTTTTCCTCTCCATTGCTTCGATCTTCATGCTCTCGTTTAGTAGTTGTTGGAAACTACACTGCATTAGACCTACAAATTGGGTATGGTGTGTAGAGAGATGGTGTGTTCCACTCCAAGGTGTTCCCCAGGTTTCGTCCACATTGCTTCGGTCTTCCGACTCTCGTTTAGTAGTTGTTGGAAACTACGCTGCATTAGACCTACAAATTGGGTATGGGGTGTAGAGAGATGGTGTGTTCCACTCCAAGGTGTTCCCCAGGTTTCCTCTCCAATGCTTCGGTCTTCCGACTCTCGTTTAGTAGGTGTTGGAAACTACGCTGCATTAGGCCTACAAATTGGATATGGGGTGTAGAGAGATGGTGTGTTCCACTCCAAGGTGTTCCCCAGGTTTCCTCGCCAATGCTTCGATCTTCATGCTCTCGTTTAGTAGTTGTTGGAAACTACACTGCATTAGGCCTACAAATTGGGTATGGGGTGTAGAGAGATGGTGTGTTCCACTCCAAGGTGTTCTCCAGGTTGCCTTTCCTGAGCTTCGATCTTCCGGCTCTCGTTTAGTAGTTGTTGGAAACTACACTGCATTAGGCCTACAAATTGGGTATGGGTTTTCCTCTCCATTGCTTCGATCTTCATGCTCTCGTTTAGTAGTTGTTGGAAACTACGCTGCATTAGGCCTACAAATTGGGTATGGTGTGTTCCACTCCAAGGTGTTCTCCAGGTTGCCTTTCCTGAGCTTCGATCTTCCAGCTCTCGTTTAGTAGTTGTTGGAAACTACACTGCATTAGGCCTACAAATTGGGTATGGGGTGTAGAGAGATGGTGTGTTCCACTCCAAGGTGTTCCCCAGGTTTCCTCGCCAATGCTTCGATCTTCATGCTCTCGTTTAGTAGTTGTTGGAAACTACACTGCATTAGGCCTACAAATTGGGTATGGGGTGTAGAGAGATGGTGTGTTCCACTCCAAGGTGTTCTCCAGGTTGCCTTTCCTGAGCTTCGATCTTCCGGCTCTCGTTTAGTAGTTGTTGGAAACTACGCTGCATTAGGCCTACAAATTGGGTATGGGGTGTAGAGAGATGGTGTGTTACACTCCAAGGTGTTCTCCAGGTTGCCTTTCCTGAACTTCTATCTTCAGGCTCTCATTAAATTGTGGTTAAATGGAACAACTGCATTTGGCGTACTAGTTGGTTTGGGGCCTACTATCGGTGTCTGCCACTCCTTGCTGTTCTCCTGGTTTCCTGTCCTGAAATTCCATTTTCAGGCTCTCGTTAAGTAGTTGTTAATGTTAGACTGCATTTGGCCTACTAGTTGGGTTGGGGCCTACTATCGGTGTCTGCCACTCCTTGCTGTTCTCCTCCACTGAACAAAGCTGTGCCGCCTGTTTACTACGGTTGCCAATTTTGAACTGCATTTCGACTACTTACTGATTTGGGCCTACTCTCTGTGTCAGCCTCTCATTCCAGTTGTCCTCCACTGCAATGCCCCCTGGTTAGTCCTGTTACCAATTTTCAACTGCATTTAGCCTACTTTATTATTTGGGCCTACTAACTGTGTCTGTCACTCATTACAGTTTTCCTCCACTGAACAAAGCAATGCCGCCTGTTTAGTCCTGTTACCAATTTTGAACTGCATTTAGCCAACTTTATTCTTTGGGTCTATATCTGTGTTTCCTCCTCATCCTGCCCATTGCCCAGCCAGTGATAGATGAGTTTGCTCGTACATTGACCCATAACGCAAAATTCCCCGTGCACGCTACACAGCAAGATTGTGACCCTGCTGAAAGTCAGGTTCCTCTTCCCGCATACCATACCACCTTACACGGGGACAAAGAGGAAGGTGCAGATGAAAGTGCAGGTTCCTTCATCAGGTGGGGGGAGGAATACTAGTTGGCGACGTCACTGGCACAGGGCCTCTCATAGTACGCAAAAGTGTTGCTGCCGGTGGGAGGTGCCCCCGCCGTGCAAACACACCGCTGTACTTTGAGGGGCCCTGTGCCAGTGCCAATGCCAACGAGTGGGCCCCCCCTGCTTGCTCAGGATCACAGCACTTGCAAAGTTTAAATACTTACCTCTCCCTGCTCCACTGCCGTGACGTGGTCCAGATTTACTGGGCCCACTAATTACTTGAACCAGCCCTACCCCCCACAACTTTAGCCAAATGACCCCCAATTTCAAATGCCTTCCAATTATTATAAGCTAAATTACGATTGACAAGGTTCTGTAACAAGAATGGATGTTTTTGCCATTAAAATGGGCAGTATAGGTGTTTTCCTGGCCTCCACTCACTGCCGACTATGCTCCCCCATTGACTTGCATTGGGTTTCGTGTTTCGGGCGATACCCGACTTTTCGCCATAATCGGCCGATTCCACTCGACTCGACTTCTAAGATAGTCGTGTTTCGCGAAACACGACTCGACTCTAAAAAGGTCAAGGTCGCTCAACCCTAATTTTTACTAATAAAATTATTTTCAACTTTATTTCAGAATTACAGGTTAGAGAAAGTAATTTTGTATTTGAAGATTCAAGAAGTACATTCATTATATTCTAGATTACTCTCTCTCTTTGCAGATGAAAAAGGGACCGCATCTGTGGATATAGACTAGTGATGAGCAAACATGCATTGATGTTTCAAAGTTTAATAAAAGAAATAGCAATCAAGCTTTACTACTAATATTGGAATTCAATATTCAATCAGTTGCATTTAAGAATGCGTGACCCTGCACAGATTTCTGCAAAAATAAAAGCATTCCCATGAAATTAATACCAGTTATATCCCTAAAGTGATGAAATTAAAAATTAAAAGCATTTTAATCTTTTATCTAATTTATTTGAGTTAAGAAAAAAATCAATAATCATAAATGAATACTATTTTAAAGCATAAAAAAGTGAGATCATTTTATTTCCCTGTATGCAAAAAATGTACATGCAGTGTAGTGATTAGACTCCTATTACATCACATATGGGAGATTTATTCTGCTGTAAGTCTTTTAAGATCAAAATGAGGATTTGAATGTGGCTCAAAGAAAAGGAAACCATTTCCAGGCTTGATATGCTTTGGGTCATTGTCTTGTAGGAAATTAAACCTCTGTCCCAGTGTCAAATCACTGACAGATTGAAATAGGTTTTGCTCAAGATTATCCATGTATTTTGCACCTTCCAACTTCCCCTTGACTAGGACCATTTCTCCTGTCCCTACTCCGAAATAACATCCCCACAGCATAATGCATCCTCCATCATGTTTCACTGTGGGAATGGTATTCTTGGCGTGATGAGCTATGTTGATTTGGCGACAGACAAAGTGTTTACTTTGGTGGCCAGAAAGTTTATATTTGTTCTCATGTGAACACAGAAGCTACCTCCATACATGTGGGGAGTCTCTTACATGTCTTGGCAAACTCATAATGAGTTTTGCAATTTTGCTGTGTTAGGCTGGTTTCACATTGGCGTTTTTTCGGGTGCGTTTTTGCGGTAAAAAACGCAAAAAAACGCATGGTGAAAAAACGCATGTAAACGCGTGTAAACGCTGCGTTTTTTTGAGCGCATGCGTTTTTGCATGTGGTGAAAAAAACGCGGCGTTTAACCGCGTTTACATGCGTTTTTTCATGCGTTTGCGTTTTTTAAACGCATGCAGAAAAATGTGTGACAACTGCCAATCATCAAAATAAAGTAAAAAACCCACTATAAACAGAAATAGTTAGGGTTAGGGTTAGGGTTAGGGTTAGGGGTAGGGATCATAACCCTAACCCTAAAGGGATCCTACCCCTAACCCTACCCCTAACCCTAACCCTAAGGGATCCTAACCCTAACCCTAACCCTACCCCTAACCCTACCCCTAACCCTAACCCTAAGGGATCCTAACCCTACCCCTAACCCTACCCCTAACCCTAACCCTAACCCTACCCCTAACCCTAACCCTAACCCTACCCCTACCCCTAACCCTAACCATAAAGGGATTAGGGTTAGGGTTAGGATCCCTTAGGGTTAGGGGTAGGGTTAGGGTTAGGGTTAGGGGTAGGGTTAGGGGTAGGGTTAGGGTTAGGATCCCTTAGGGTTAGGGGTAGGGTTAGGGGTAGGGTTAGGGGTAGGGTTAGGGTTAGGATCCCTTAGGGTTAGGGGTAGGGTTAGGGGTAGGGTTAGGTTCCCTTTATCACCTTTATGCTGGGGGGTGGCATATCAGTGTGTTTTCTGGTTTTTTAATAAAAAAACGCATGCGTTTTTTACCGCAAAAAACGCATGCACCAAAAAACGTATGCGTCCCCATTGACTCCAATGTATTTTTTGACCCAAAAAAAACGCATGAAAACGCATGCGTTTTTTTTTTGTCCAAAAAACGCTTCTAAAAATACTACAAGTAGCATTTCAGAAAATGAACGCATGCAGTAAAAAAACGCATGCGTCAAAAACGCGACCAAACGCGTACACAAAAAAACGCATGCGTTTTCAATGTTAAATATAGGAAAAAAAAACGCATGCGTTTTTTTGAAAAAAAACGCTGCAGACAAAAACGCAAGTGTGAAACCACCCTTAGTAAACCCTTTTTTTACTGGCCACTCTTCCATGAAGGTCACTTCTATGTAGTGTACGGCTTATTGTGATCATACGGACATATACTTCAGTCTCTGCTTGGGAACACTACAGCTCCTTCAGGGTTACCTTTGGTCTGTGCTGCCTCCCTGATTAATGTCCTCCTTTCCTGGGCTGAGAGTTTTGTTGACAGGCCTTCTCTTGGTAGGTTTGTTGTGGTACAATGTTCTTTCCATTTGATGATAATTGATGTAATGGTGCTATAGGGGATCATCAGAATTTGGGATATTTTTTATAATCCAACCCTGACTTTTACTTCTCCAAACCTTTGTCACTGATTTGTTTGGAGATCTCTTTTTTCTTCATGGCCTTGTTTGGTTAGTGGTGCTTCTTGCTTAATGGTGTTGTACCCTGTGTGACCTTTAAGAAAAGGTGTGTATGTACTGACAGACCATGTGACATTTAGATTGCACACAGGTGTACTTCCTGCTGTAGCTAAATAAGTAAAAAGCAAGTGCACTTAAGTAACTCAGGGTTTTTAGTAATACTGTTTTTGATCAAAAATAGCATAAAAGCCATCCCACCGTCGTCAAGGTGCACCTTATTGGGATGTAATCTACACTATCTAATATTAAAAACCTTACCATGTGTCAGAGTTGACCCCAGTGTGTGAACAAGTGCAGACAAAAGGACCGAGTCCTAATCTATGGATACCAGTCTGGGGAAGATTTTAAATGTAATTACCAGCTCAGGAAAGTGAGGCCACGCCCCGGCTTGCACAAAATGCCAAAATACAAAGAAAAAACACAAAAAGTGAGCTTGGATTAAGTTGGTATACATGCAACGTGTAGTGCACAGTATCAGAAAGCTCTGTTTGCATCCCAGGTCAAGAGTTTCTAACAGGATAATGACGCATAACATACTTCAAGTAGCACCCAGAAATGGATGAAAACAAAGCCGTGGAGAGTTCTGAAGTGGCCAACAATGGGTCCATATCTAAATCCCATTGAACACCAGTGCAGAAATGTTAAAATTGCTGTTGGGAGAAGGCACCCTTCAAATATGAGAGACCTGGAGCACTTTGCAAAAGAAGAGTGATCCAAAATTCCAGTTGAGAGGTATAAGAAGCTTGTTGATGGTTATAGTAAGTGATTGATAGCAGATATTTATTCCAAAGGGGGTGCAACCAAATATTAATTTGAAGGTGCCAACAATTTTGTCCTGCCCATTTTTGGGGTCTTCTGTGAAATTATGTCCAGTTTGCCTTTTTTCAGTTTTTTCGTGTTGATCTAATACACACAAAGGAAATAAACATGTGTATATTAAAGCATTGGGTAATTGCAATCATTTTCTCGGAGAAATACTTCATTTTCTTGAACCATTTCACGCATGCAAACACTTTTGACCATCACTGCATATACTGTAACATTGCTTGTCAATCAAATAGCAGACATCTTTACACCTTGAGAATGCATTTGTATGCATACTAGATCATACATTTTGAAAGTCAGATTTCCCTCTTGCACATATAAAAAAAAATGCCAAATTAGTTTTCCCCATGCAAGCTTTACAAGACCTTGTGAGAACAAATGTAATGACACTGCTGAACCATTATCTGACAATTGGATTTATTTGTCTTTTATTACAGATCAGTCTTTCCCTGCAACCATTTGCAAGAAATATTTCTTCTGTTAGTCCTGATATAAAATATTTAATGTGCACATGATGCCTCCATACTAAATATTTTATCACAGACAGACTATGTAAACCAAGGTTGAGTCACTTTTATTTTGTAACTCAATACGTTCATGCATGTAAAATATGCAAATTATGTAAATAGGAATTTAAATATTGATGGCTAAGTAATTGAATTATAATTTTTCTAATTTTATTAATATGTATAATATATTTAAGGCTGTAGCAAATATGGTTTTATTGGATTTTCATATTTAGAGTTTATGCAAAATCCAGATTTACCGTATTTTTCGCTTTATAAGAGACACCTGATTTTAAGACGCACCCCCAAATTTGGTGAAGAAAAAGAGAAAAAATGTTTTTATGTTAAATGGGGGTATGTCTTATAATGCCAGTGTCCGTCTTACAAATCATATACAGTACAGACCAAAAGTTTGGACACACCTTCTCATTTAAAGATTTTTCTGTATTTTCATGACTATGAAAGGCATCAAAACTACGAATGAACACATGTGGAATTATATACTTAACAAAAAAGTGTGAAGCAACTGAAATTATGTCTTATATTCTAGGTTCTTCAAAGTAGCCACCTTTTGCTTTGATGACTGCTTTGCACACTCTTGGCATTCTCTTGATGGGCTTCAAGAGGTAGTCACCAGGAATGGTCTTCCAACAATCTTGAAGGAGCTCCCAGAGATGCTTAGCACTTGTTTACTTTTTTGCCTTCAGTCTGTTGTTCAGCTCGCCCAAACCATCTCGATTGGGTTCAGGTCTGGTGACTATGGAGGCCAGGTCATCTGGCGTAGCACCCCATCACTCTCCTTCTTGGTCAAATAGCCCTTACACAGCCTGAAGGTGTGTTTGGGCTCATTGTCCTGTTGAAAAATAAATGATGGTCCAACTAAACGCAAACTGGATGGAATAGCATGCCGCTGCAAGATGCTGTGGTAGCCATGCTGGTTCAGTATGACTTCAATTTTGAATAAATCCCAAACAGTGTCACCAGCAAAGCACCCCCACACCATCACACCTCCTCCTCCATGCTTCACGGTGGGAACGAGGCATGTAGAGTCCATCCGTTCACCTTTTCTGCGTCGCACAAAGACACCGTGGTTGAAGCCAAAGATCTAAAATTTTGACTCATCAGACCAAAGCACAGATTTCCACTGGTCTAATATCCATTCCTTGTGTTCTTTAGCCCAAACAAGTCTTTTCTGCTTGTTGCCTGTCCTTAGCAGTGGTTTCCTAGCAGCTGTTTTACCATGAAGGCCTGCTGCACAAAGTCTCCTCTTAACAGTTGTTGTAGAGATGTGTCTGCTGCTAGAACTCTGTGTGGCATTGACCTGGTCTCTAATCTGAGCTGCTGTTAACCTGCGATTTCTGAGGCTGGTGACTCGGATAAAGTTATCCTTAGAATCAGAGGTGACTCTTGGTCTTCCTTTCCTGGGGCGGTCCTCATGTGAGCCAGTTTCTTTGTAGCGCTTGATGGTTTTTGCCACTGCACTTGGGGACACTTTCAAAGTTTTCCCAATTTTTCAGACTGATAGACCTTAATTTCTTAAAGTAATGATGGCCACCCATTTGCCTTTGCTTAGCTGCTTTTTCTTGCCATAATACAAATTCTAACAGTCTATTCAGTATGACTATCAGCTGTATATCCACCAGACTTCTGCACAACACAACTGATGGTCCCAACACCATTTATAAGGCAAGAAATCCCACTTATTAAACCTGACAGGGCACACCTGTGAAGTGAAAACTAGAGTTGAGTGACTTTTACTTTTTTCGGATCGAGTCAGAATTTGCGAAACGCGAATTTGTCGAAAGTCGGGTCAGGTGAAATTGGCCGATTATTGCGAAAAGGCGGGGGCCGACTGAGACACGAAACCCAATGCAAGTCAATGGGGAATCAAAGTCGGCAGTGAGTGGAGGACAGGAAAAAACCTATGGTGCCCATTTTAATGCCAAAAGCATCAATTCTTATTACTTAAGCTTGACAATCTTAATTTACTTTATAATAATAGTTAGGTATTGAAAACTGGGGGTTATTTGGCTAAAGTTGTGGGGGGGTAGGGCTGGCTCAAGATTTTCGTGGGCCCAGGAAACGCGGAATACATCACGGCGGTGGAGCAGGGAGAGGTAAGTATTTCAACTTTGCAAGTGCTGTGATCCTGAGCAAGCCAGGAAGGCCCACTGGTTGGTACTGGCACAGGGCCCCTCATAGTACGGCGGTGTGTTTGACGGCGGATGGCGCCTCCCACTGGCAGAGACACTTTTGCGTACTATGAGGGGCCCTGTGCCAGTGATGTTGCCAATGAGTATGCCCCCCCACCTGATGAAGGAACCTGCTCTTTCATCTGCACTGTTGTGAATTCTGTTGTCAAGCTCCCACCTGTGGTCATGAATGGTACTTCGGCTGGTTCTGTCCATGGGCTTCCTCTGGTGGTTGTGAGTGGAGCTGCTGCTTCTGAGTTTCCTTCCACAGGTGACGAGGTTAATTCGTTAGCTGGCTGCTCTATTTAACTCCACTTAGATCATTGCACCATGCCACCTGTCAATGTTCCAGTATTGGTCTTGTTCTCTCCTGGATCGTTCTTGTGACCTGTCTTCCCAGCAGAAGCTAAGTTCCTGCTTGCTTTTCTCTGGTTTGCTATTTTTCTGTCCAGCTTGCTATTTTGATTTTGTCTTGCTTGCTGGAAGCTCTGGGACGCAGAGGGAGTGCCTCCGCACCGTGAGTCGGTGCGGAGGGTCTTTTTGCGCCCTCTGCGTGGTCTTTTTGTAGTTTTTTGTGCTGACCGCAAAGTTACCTTTCCTATCCTCTGTCTGTTCAGTAAGTCGGGCCTCACTTTGCTATATCTATTTCATCTCTGTGTTTGTAATTTTCATCTTTACTCACAGTCATTATATGTGGGGGGCTGCCTTTTCCTTTGGGGAATTTCTCTGAGGCAGGGTAGGCTTTATTTTTCTATCTCTAGGGCTAGCTAGTTTCTTAGGCTGTGTCGAGTTGCATAGGGAGCGTTAGGAGCAATCCACGGCTATTTCTAGTGTGTGTGATAGGATTAGGGATTGCGGTCAGCAGAGTTCCCACGTCTCAGAGCTCGTCCTATATTATTGTAACTATCAGGTCTTTCCGTGTGCTCTTAACCACCAGGTCCATAATTGTCCTAACCACCAGGTCATAACAGTACAGGTGGCCCAAAGTACTAATGCATCTCAATAGAGGGATAAGAGAAGTGCTGAGACCATTTTTTTTCTTTGCAGTGTGTTTTGTCTCTCTTTTCCCCTTTACCTCTGGGTGGTTCAGGATACAGGTGTAGATATGGACATTCAAGGTCTGTCCTCTTGTATGAATAATCTCACTGCAAGGGTACAAAACATTCAAGATTTTGTGGTTCAGAATTCTATTTTAGAGCCTAGGATTCCAATTCCGGATTTGTTTTTTGGAGATAGATCTAAGTTTCTGAATTTTAAAAATAATTGTAAATTGTTTCTTGCTTTGAAACCTCGCTCCTCAGGTGACCCTGTTCAACAAGTGAAAATCATTATTTCTTTGTTACGTGGCGATCCTCAAGACTGGGCATTTTCCCTTGCGCCAGGAGATCCGGCATTGCGTGATGTTGATGCGTTTTTTCTTGCGCTCGGATTGCTTTATGATGAACCTAATTCAGTGGATCAGGCAGAGAAAATCTTGCTGGCTCTATGTCAGGGTCAGGATGAAGCGGAGGTGTATTGTCAGAAGTTTAGGAAGTGGTCTGTACTCACTCAGTGGAATGAATGTGCTCTGGCAGCAATTTTCAGAAAGGGTCTCTCTGAAGCCCTTAAGGATGTCATGGTGGGATTTCCCATGCCTGCTGGTCTGAATGAGTCTATGTCTTTGGCCATTCAGATCGATCGACGCTTGCGTGAGCGTAAAGCTGTGCACCATTTGGCGGTATTATCTGAGCATAGACCTGAGCCTATGCAATGTGATAGGACTTTGACAAGAGCTGAACGGCAAGAACACAGACGTCGGAATGGGCTGTCTTTTTACTGTGGTGATTCCACTTATGCTATCTCCGATTGTCCTAAGCGCACTAAGCGTTTCGCTAGGTCTGCCACCATTGGTACGGTACAGTCGAAATTTCTTTTGTTCGTTACTCTGATTTGCTCTCTGTCGTCCTATTCTGTTATGGCATTTGTGGATTCAGGCGCTGCCCTGAATTTGATGGACTTGGAGTTTGCCAGGCGTTGTGGGTTTTTCTTGGAGCCCTTGCAGTGTCCTATTCCATTGAGAGGAATTGATGCTACGCCTTTGGCCAAGAATAAGCCTCAGTACTGGACCCAATTGACCATGTGTATGGCTCCTGCACATCAGGAGGATATTCACTTTTTGGTGTTGCATAATCTGCATGATGTGGTCGTTTTGGGGTTGCCATGGCTACAGGTCCATAATCCAGTATTGGATTGGAAATCTATGTCTGTGTCCAGCTGGGGTTGTCAGGGGGTACATGGTGATGTTCCATTTTTGTCTATTTCGTCATCCACCCCTTCTGAAGTCCCGGAGTTTTTGTCAGATTACCGGGATGAATTTGATGAGCCCAAATCCAGTGCCCTACCTCCTCATAGGGATTGCGATTGTGCTATCAATTTGATTCCTGGTAGTAAGTTTCCTAAGGGCCGACTGTTCAATTTATCTGTGCCAGAGCACGCCGCTATGCGGAGCTATGTAAAGGAATCCTTGGAGAAGGGTCATATTCGCCCGTCGTCGTCACCATTGGGAGCAGGGTTCTTTTTTGTGGCCAAGAAGGATGGTTCTTTGAGACCTTGTATTGATTACCGCCTTCTTAATAAGATCACAGTCAAATTTCAGTACCCTTTGCCGCTGCTGTCGGATTTATTTGCTCGGATTAAGGGGGCTAGTTGGTTCACCAAGATAGATCTTCGTGGTGCGTATAATCTTGTGCGTATTAAACAGGGCGATGAATGGAAAACAGCATTTAATACGCCCGAGGGCCATTTTGAGTACCTGGTTATGCCATTCGGGCTTTCCAATGCTCCATCAGTATTTCAGTCCTTTATGCATGACATCTTCCGAGAGTACCTGGATAAATTCCTGATTGTATATTTGGATGATATTTTGGTCTTCTCGGATGATTGGGAGTCTCACGTGAAGCAGGTCAGAATGGTGTTCCAGGTCCTTTGTGCTAATTCTTTGTTTGTGAAGGGGTCAAAGTGTCTCTTTGGAGTTCAGAAGGTTTCATTTTTGGGTTTCATTTTTTCCCCTTCTACTATCGAGATGGACCCTGTTAAAGTCCAGGCCATTTATGATTGGACTCAGCCGACATCTGTGAAGAGTCTGCAAAAGTTCCTGGGCTTTGCTAATTTTTATCGTCGCTTCATCAGTAATTTTTCTAGTGTTGCTAAACCGTTGACTGATTTGACCTAGAAGGGTGCTGATGTGGTCAATTGGTCTTCTGCGGCTGTGGAGGCTTTTCAGGAGTTGAAGCGTCGTTTTTCTTCTGCCCCTGTGTAGTGCCAGCCAGATGTTTCGCTTCCGCTTCAGGTCGAGGTTGATGCTTCTGAGATTGGAGCAGGGGCTGTTTTGTCGCAAAGAAGTTCTGATTAGAGTTGAGTGACCTTGACCTTTTTAGAGTCGAGCCGGGTTTCGCGAAACCCGACTATCTTAAAAGTCGGGTCGAGTGAAATCGGCCGATTAGGACGTAAAGTCGGGATCGACCGAAACACGAAACCCAATGCAAGTCAATGGGGCAGCATAGTCGGCAGTGAGTGGGGGCCAGGAAAACACCTAGAGTGCCCATTTTAATGTCAAAACCATCCATTCTTCTTAATGAAGCTTGTCAAGCGTAATTTACCTTATAATAATTGGAAGGCATTTGAAATTGGGGGTCATTTTGCTAAAGTTGTGTGGGGTAGGGCTGGTTCAAGTAATTAGTGGGCCCAGGAAATCTGGACCACGTCACGGCAGTGGAGCAGGGAGAGGTAAGTATTTCAACTTTGCAAGTGCTGTGATCCTGAGCAAGCAGGGGGGGCCCACTTGTTGGCATTGGCACTGGCACAGGGCCCCTCAAAGTACAGCGGTGTGTTTGCACGGCGGGGGCGCCTCCCACCGGCAGCAACACTTTTGCGTACTATGAGAGGCCCTGTGCCAGTGACGTCGCCAACTAGTATTCCTCCCCCCACCTGATGAAGGAACCTGCACTTTCATCTGCACCTTCCTCTTTGTCCCCGTGTAAGGTGGTATGGTATGCGGGAAGAGCAACCTGACTTTCAGCAGGGTCACAATGTTGTTGTGTAGCATGCACGGGGAATGTTGCGTTATGGGTCAATGTACCAGCAGACTCATCTATCACTGGCTGGGCAATGGGCACGATGAAGTGGAAACACAGATATAGGCCCAAAGAATAAAGTGGGCTAAATGCAGTTCAAAATTGGTAACACGGGAATAACCAGGGGGCATTGCAGTGGAGGACAACTGGAATGAGAGGCTGACACAGAGAGTAGGGCCAAATCAGTAAGTAGTCGAAATGCAGTTCAAAATTGGCAACCGTAGTAAACAGGCGGCACAGCTTTGTTCAGTGGAGGAGAACAGCAAGGAGTGGCAGACACCGATAGTAGGCCCCAACCCAACTAGTAGGCCAAATGCAGTCTAACATTAACAACTACTTAACGAGAGCCTGAAAATGGAATTTCAGGACAGGAAACCAGGAGAACAGCAAGGAGTGGCAGACACCGATAGTAGGCCCCAAACCAACTAGTACGCCAAATGCAGTTGTTCCATTTAACCACAATTTAATGAGAGCCTGAAGATAGAAGCTCAGGAAAGGCAACCTGGGGAACACCTTGGAGTGTAACACACCATCTCTCTCCACCCCATACCCATTTTGTAGGCCTAATGCAGTGTACTTTTCTACAACTACTAAACGAGAGTCGGAAGACCGAAGCAATGGCAAGGAAACCTGGGGAACACCTTGGAGTGTAACACACCATCTCTCTCCACCCCATACCCAATTTGTAGGCCTAATGCAGTGTAGTTTCCAAGAACTACTAAACGAGAGCCGGAAGATCGAAGCTCAGGAAAGGCAACCTGGGGAACACCTTGGAGTGTAACACACCCTCTCTCTACACCCCATACCCAATTTGAAGGCCTAATGCAGTGTAGTTTCCAAGAACTACTAAACGAGAGCCGGAAGATCGAAGCTCAGGAAAGGCAACCTGGGGAACACCTTGGAGTGTAACACACCCTCTCTCTACACCCCATACCCAATTTGAAGGCCTAATGCAGCGTAGTTTCCAACAACTACTAAACGAGAGCCGGAAGATCGAAGCTCAGGAAAGGCAACCTGGGGAACACCTTGGAGTGTAACAAACCCTCTCTCTACACCCCATACCCAATTTGTAGGCCTAATGCAGCATAGTTTCCGACAACTACTAAACGAGAGCCGGAAGATCGAAGCTCAGGAAAGGCAACCTGGGGAACACCTTGGAGTGTAACACACCCTCTCTCTACACCCCATACCCAATTTGAAGGCCTAATGCAGTGTAGTTTCCAAGAACTACTAAACGAGAGCCGGAAGATCGAAGCTCAGGAAAGGCAACCTGGGGAACACCTTGGAGTGTAACACACCCTCTCTCTACACCCCATACCCAATTTGAAGGCCTAATGCAGTGTAGTTTCCAAGAACTACTAAACGAGAGCCGGAAGATCGAAGCTCAGGAAAGGCAACCTGGGGAACACCTTGGAGTGTAACAAACCCTCTCTCTACACCCCATACCCAATTTGTAGGCCTAATGCAGCGTAGTTTCCGACAACTACTAAACGAGAGCATGAAGATCGAAGCTCAGGAAAGGCAACCTGGGGAACACCTTGGAGTGTAACACACCCTCTCTCTACACCCCATACCCAATTTGAAGGCCTAATGCAGTGTAGTTTCCAAGAACTACTAAACGAGAGCCGGAAGATCGAAGCTCAGGAAAGGCAACCTGGGGAACACCTTGGAGTGGAACACACCATCTCTCTACACCCCATACCCAATTTGTAGGCCTAATGCAGCGTAGTTTCCGACAACTACTAAACGAGAGCATGAAGATCGAAGCTCAGGAAAGGCAACCTGGGGAACACCTTGGAGTGTAACACACCCTCTCTCTACACCCCATACCCAATTTGAAGGCCTAATGCAGTGTAGTTTCCAAGAACTACTAAACGAGAGCCGGAAGATCGAAGCTCAGGAAAGGCAACCTGGGGAACACCTTGGAGTGGAACACACCATCTCTCTACACCCCATACCCAATTTGAAGGCCTAATTCAGCGTAGTTTCCAACAACTACTAAACGATAGCCGGAAGATCGAAGCTCAGGAAAGGCAACCTAGGGAACACCTTGGAGTGTAACACAACGTCTCTCTACACCACGGAAGGGCTGATTCTTAGGAAGGAAGGCTGTTGGAAATAAGCATTGCGCGTCCGAGGGTGATTATATTCTTATTAGGTATATACTCACCCTCGGACGCGCCCTGCTTCTTTATTTGGAATGAATGTTTATTTGCAATGTGGTGTTGACTTTCTCTATTATTTTGGTAATTAATGATTTTATTATTTTCATTGTTTTGCATCTTCTCGGCAATAATATAAAGAAGACGCGACAGGACAACACTCGGTGGATGCCATATCTGTGTTTTCAATTTAAAAAACCTTTCAGTTAACTACTTGCAGGAGAAAGTAATTGTAGCTGGTGGCCATTTTTAGTACTGTACCAGATTTTAGTTGTGTGTTTGTTTTTAATGTTAAAATGTCTGCATTTGATATCTCACCAGTATTTTCTTTTTTATAAGCAAAATACTTTTTTTTTTATTTTATGATGTTGGTTCAAGGGGTACACGGGCAGCAGTAGACAGGTCAGTGGAGGCCTAGTGGAAGGAGGGACCGCAGACAGGCTTCGAAGCCCTAACATAATAAATTGGGCTGCCTGTAGGCAATTTAAAATTGGTTCCAGGGGAACACGGGCAGCAGTAGACAGGTCAGTGGAGGCCTAGAGGAAGGAGGGACCGCAGATGCGCCAATGTTTCCCCCATACCAAATTTGTAGGCCTAATGCAGTGTAGTTTCCAACAACTACTAAACGAGAGCCGGAATATCGAAGCTCAGGAAAGGCAACCTGGGGAACACCTTGGAGTGTAACACACCCTCTCTCTACACCCCATACCCAATTTGAAGGCCTAATGCAGTGTAGTTTCCAAGAACTACTAAACGAGAGCCGGAAGATAGAAGCTCAGGAAAGGCAACCTGGGGAACACCTTGGAGTGTAACACACCCTCTCTCTACACCCCATACCCAATTTGAAGGCCTAATGCAGTGTAGTTTCCAAGAACTACTAAACGAGAGCCGGAAGATCGAAGCTCAGGAAAGGCAACCTGGGGAGCACCTTGGAGTGGAACACACCATCTCTCTACACCCCATACCCAATTTGAAGGCCTAATGCAGCGTAGTTTCCAACAACTACTAAACGAGAGCCGGAAGATCGAAGCTCAGGAAAGGCAACCTGGGGAACACCTTGGAGTGTAACACAACGTCTCTCTACACCACGGAAGGGCTGATTCTTAGGAAGGAAGGCTGTTGGAAATAAGCATTGTGCGTCCGAGGGTGATTATATTCTTATTAGGTATATACTCACCCTCGGATGCGCCCTGCTTCTTTATTTGGAATGAATGTTTATTTGCAATGTGGTGTTGACTTTCTCTATTATTTTGGTAATTAATGATTTTATTATTTTCATTGTTTTGCATCTTCTCGGCAATAATATAAAGAAGACGCGACAGGACAACACTCGGTGGATGCCATATCTGTGTTTTCAATTTAAAAAACCTTTTAGTTAACTACTTGCAGGAGAAAGTAATTGTAGCTGGTGGCCATTTTTAGTACTGTACCAGATTTTAGTTGTGTGTTTGTTTTTAATGTTAAAATGTCTGCATTTGATATCTCTCCAGTATTTTCTTTTTTATAAGCAAAATACTTATTTTTATATTTTCTGATGTTGGTTCCAGGGGTACACGGGCAGCAGTGGTGTGGTCAGTGGAGGCCTAGTGGAAGGAGTGACCGCAGACAGGCATCGAAGGCCTAAAATAATAACACATGGCTGTAGGCAATTTTAAATTGGTTCCAGGGGTACACGGGCAGCAGTGCCCTGGTCAGTGTAGTAGTAGTTGAAAGAATGGACCGCAGACAGGCATCGAAGGCCTAAAATAATAACACATGGCTGTAGGCAATTTTAAATTGGTTCCAGGGGTACACGGGCAGCAGTGCCCTGGTCAGTGTAGTAGTAGTTGAAAGAATGGACCGCAGACAGGCATCGAAGGCCTAAAATAAAAAAATTGGGCTGGCTGTAGGCAATTTTAAATTGGTTCCAGGGGTACACGGGCAGCAGTGGAGTGGTCAGTGGAGGCCTAGTGGAAGGAGTGACCGCAGACAGGCATCGAAGGCCTAAAATAATAACACATGGCTGTAGGCAATTTTAAATTGGTTCCAGGGGTACACGGGCAGCAGTGCCCTGGTCAGTGTAGTAGTAGTTGAAAGAATGGACCGCAGACAGGCATCGAAGGCCTAAAATAAAAAAATTGGGCTGGCTGTAGGCAATTTTAAATTGTTCCAGGGGTACACGGGCAGCAGTGGTGTGGTCAGTGGAGGCCTAGTGGAAGGAGTGACCGCAGACAGGCATCGAAGGCCTAAAATAATAACACATGGCTGTAGGCAATTTTAAATTGGTTCCAGGGGTACACGGGCAGCAGTGGTGTGGTCAGTGGAGGCCTAGTGGAAGGAGTGACCGCAGACAGGCATCGAAGGCCTAAAATAATAACACATAGCTGTAGGCAATTTTAAATTGGTTCCAGGGGTACACGGGCAGCAGTGCCCTGGTCAGTGTAGTAGTAGTTGAAAGAATGGACCGCAGACAGGCATTGAAGGCCTAAAATAAAAAAATTGGGCTGGCTGTAGGCAATTTTAAATTGGTTCCAGGGGTACACGGGCAGCAGTGGTGTGGTCAGTGGAGGCCTAGTGGAAGGAGTGACCGCAGACAGGCATCGAAGGCCTAAAATAATAACACATGGCTGTAGGCAATTTTAAATTGGTTCCAGGGGTACACGGGCAGCAGTGCCCTGGTCAGTGTAGTAGTAGTTGAAAGAATGGACCGCAGACAGGCATCGAAGGCCTAAAATAATAACACATGGCTGTAGGCAATTTTAAATTGGTTCCAGGGGTACACGGGCAGCAGTGCCCTGGTCAGTGTAGTAGTAGTTGAAAGAATGGACCGCAGACAGGCATCGAAGGCCTAAAATAAAAAAATTGGGCTGGCTGTAGGCAATTTTAAATTGGTTCCAGGGGTACACGGGCAGCAGTGGTGTGGTCAGTGGAGGCCTAGTGGAAGAAGTGACCGCAGACAGGCATCGAAGGCCTAAAATAATAACACATGGCTGTAGGCAATTTTAAATTGGTTCCAGGGGTACACGGGCAGCAGTGGTTTGGTCAGTGGAGGCCTAGTGGAAGGAGTGACCGCAGACAGGCATCGAAGGCCTAAAATAATAACACATGGCTGTAGGCAATTTTAAATTGGTTCCAGGGGTACACGGGCAGCAGTGCCCTGGTCAGTGTAGTAGTTGTTGAAAGAATGGACCGCAGACAGGCATCGAAGGCCTAAAATAAAAAAATTGGGCTGGCTGTAGGCAATTTTAAATTGGTTCCAGGGGTACACGGGCAGCAGTGGTGTGGTCAGTGGAGGCCTAGTGGAAGGAGTGACCGCAGACAGGCATCGAAGGCCTAAAATAATAACACATGGCTGTAGGCAATTTTAAATTGGTTCCAGGGGTACACGGGCAGCAGTGGTGTGGTCATTGGAGGCCTAGTGGAAGGAGTGACCGCAGACAGGCATCGAAGGCCTAAAATAATAACACATGGCTGTAGGCAATTTTAAATTGGTTCCAGGGGTACACGGGCAGCAGTGGTGTGGTCAGTGGAGGCCTAGTGGAAGGAGTGACCGCAGACAGGCATCGAAGGCCTAAAATAATAACACATGGCTGTAGGCAATTTTAAATTGGTTCCAGGGGTACACGGGCAGCAGTGCCCTGGTCAGTGTAGTAGTAGTTGAAAGAATGGACCGCAGACAGGCATCGAAGGCCTAAAATAAAAAAATTGGGCTGGCTGTAGGCAATTTTAAATTGGTTCCAGGGGTACACGGGCAGCAGTGGTGTGGTCAGTGGAGGCCTAGTGGAAGGAGTGACCGCAGACAGGCATCGAAGGCCTAAAATAATAACACATGGCTGTAGGCAATTTTAAATTGGTTCCAGGGGTACACGGGCAGCAGTGGTGTGGTCAGTGGAGGCCTAGTGGAAGGAGTGACCACAGACAGGCATCGAAGGCCTAACATTACAAAAATGTCAATACAATGGTATTGTCAGTGGCAGGCATTGAAGGATGTCAGCGCATAGACTAAACATTGGTGGAGCTGTGAGATAATTTTGCAAGTGGTAGAGCACTGTTTGAGCTGGGGTGGGGGGAAACTGTCTTGTGGCCGGCGGTACAGGCCCAGGGCCCCTCATATTACAACGGTGTGTCTGACGTTGGGTGCGCACCACCACCGCCAGAGACACTTTATTGTACTAGGAGGGACCCAGTGGCAGTGCCGTCGACCAAAAGCGGGCTCACCCACCTCTTCAGACAAACTGCACTCTCACGGGTGCTGTCGTCAAGTGTCGATACCACGGCCCCGTGTGGGGAGTTTGGCCATTTAGTGAGGTGTAAACATGTCGTATGCTGGACAATCAGGTGCAGAAAATTACGAGATTGGAAAAGGCATTCAGAATAGTCCACAGGCAAGACCTTTTCATAGGAAAGCTAGGTGTCAGCCGGGCAAGGTGGGGCAAAAGATTTCGAAATCCAGTTGTGGTTCATTTTAATGAAGGTTAGATCATCTACATTTTGGGTAGCCAGACAAGTCCTTTTTTCTGTTAGTATTGAACCTGCAGCACTGAATACTCTTTCTGATAGGACACTAGCTGCCGGGCAAGCAAGCTCCTGCAATGCATATTCTGCCAATTCTGGCCAGGTGTCTAATTTTGATGCCCAGTAATCAAATGGGAATGACGGTTGAGGGAGAACATCGATAAGGGATGAAAAATAGTTTGTAACCATACTGGACAAATGTTGTCTCCTGTCACTTTGAATTGATGCTGCAGTACCTGTCCTGTCTGCGGTCATAGCAAAATCACTCCACAACCTGGTCAGAAAACCCCTCTGGCCAACGCCACTTCTGATTTCTGCCCCTCTAACTCCTCTGGTCTGCTGGCCCCTGCAGCTCGTGTGAGAACGATCACGGGCGCTGTGTGCAGGGAATGCCAGAAGCAAACGGTCAACAAGAGTTGATTGTTTGGTTGCTAATATTAGTTCCAAGTTCTCATGTGGCATTATATTTTGCAATTTGCCTTTATAGCGAGGATCAAGGAGGCAGGCCAACCACTAATCGTCATCATTCATCATTTTAGTTATGCGTGTGTCCCTTTTGAGGATACGTAAGGCATAATCCGCCATGTGGGCCAAAGTTCCAGTTCTCAAATCTGCGGTTGTGCTTGGTTGAGGGGCAGTTTCAGGCAAATCAATGTCACTTGTGTCCCTCAAAAAAACAGAACCCGGCCTTGCCGCGCCACCAATTTCCAGTGGCCCCGGAAAAGCTTCCTCATAAAAAATATAATCATCCCCATCATCCTCCTCGTCCTCCTCCTCCTCTTCGCCCGCTACCTCGTCCTGTACACTGCCCTGGCCAGACAATGGCTGACTGTCATCAAGGCTTTCCTCTTCCTCAGCTGCAGACGCCTGATCCTTTATGTGCGTCAAACTTTGCATCAGCAGACGCATTAGGGGGATGCTCATGCTTATTATGGTGTTGTCTGCACTAACCAGCCGTGTGCATTCCTCAAAACACTGAAGGACTTGACACATGTCTTGAATCTTCGACCACTGCACACCTGACAACTCCATGTCTGCCATCCTACTGCCTGCCCGTGTATGTGTATCCTCCCACAAAAACATAACAGCCCGCCTCTGTTCACACAGTCTCTGAAGCATGTGCAGTGTTGAGTTCCACCTTGTTGCAACGTCTATGATTAGGCGATGCTGGGGAAGGTTCAAAGAACGCTGATAGGTCTGCATACGGCTGGAGTGTACGGGCGAACGGCGGATATGTGAGCAAAGTCCACGCACTTTGAGGAGCAGGTCGGATAACCCCGGATAACTTTTCAGGAAGCACTGCACCACCAGGTTTAAGGTGTGAGCCAGGCAAGGAATGTGTTTCAGTTGGGAAAGGGAGATGGCAGCCATGAAATTCCTTCCGTTATCACTCACTACCTTGCCTGCCTCAAGATCTACAGTGCCCAGCCACGACTGCGTTTCTTTCTGCAAGAACTCGGACAGAACTTCCGCGGTGTGTCTGTTGTCGCCCAAACACTTCATAGCCAATACAGCCTGCTGACGTTTGCCAGTAGCTGCCCCATAATGGGAGACCTGGTGTGCAACAGTGGCAGCTGCGGATGGAGTGGTTGTGCGACTGCGGTCTGTGGACGAGCTCTCGCTTCTGCAGGAGGACGAAGAGGAGGAGGAGGGGGTGCGAACGGCTACAGCCAATTGTTTCCTAGACCGTGGGCTAGGCAGAACTGTCCCAAACTTGCTGTCCCCTGTGGACCCTGCATCCACCACATTTACCCAGTGTGCCGTGATGGACACGTAACGTCCCTGGCCATGCCTACTGGTCCATGCATCTGTTGTCAGGTGCACCTTTGTGCTCACAGATTGCCTGAGTGCATGGACGATGCGCTCTTTAACATGCTGGTGGAGGGCTGGGATGGCTTTTCTGGAAAAAAAGTGTCGACTGGGTAGCTCGTAGCGTGGTACAGCGTAGTCCATCAGGGCTTTGAAAGCTTCGCTTTCAACTAACCGGTAGGGCATCATCTCTAACGAGATTAGTCTAGCTATGTGTGCGTTCAAACCCTGTGTACGCGGATGCGAGGCTAAGTACTTTCTTTTTCTAACCATAGTCTCATGTAGGGTGAGCTGGACTGGAGAGCTGGAGATCGTGGAACTAGCGGGGGTGCCAGTGGACATGGCAGACTGAGAGACGGTGGGAGATGGTATTGTTGCCACCGGTGCCCTAGATGCAGTGTTTCCTACTACGAAACTGGTGATTCCCTGACCCTGACGGCTTTGGCCTGGCAAAGAAACCTGCACAGATACTGCAGGTGGTGCGGAAAATGGTGGCCCTACACTGCCGGAAGGGATGTTGCATTGCTGACTAGCTTCATTGGCCGAGGGTGCTACAACCTTAAGGGACGTTTGGTAGTAAGTCCAGGCTTGCAAATGCATGGTGGTTAAATGTCTATGCATGCAACTTGTATTGAGACTTTTCAGATTCTGTCCTCTGCTTAAGGTAGTTGAACATTTTTGACAGATGACTTTGCGCTGATCAATTGGATGTTGTTTAAAAAAATGCCAGACTGCACTCTTTCTAGCATCGGATACCTTTTCAGGCATTGCAGACTGAGCTTTAACCGGATGGCCACGCTGTCCTCCAACAGGTTTTAGCTTTGCCACGCGTTTTGGGCAAGATACGGGCCCGGCAGATGGAACCTGTTGCGATGTTGATGCCTGCTGCAGCCCCTCCTCCTCCGCTTCAGAACTGCTGCCGCCTGCACCCTGTTCCCCCAATGGCTGCCAATCGGGGTCAAGAACTGGGTCATCTATTACCTCTTCTTGTAGCTCGTGTGCAACTTCGTCTGTGTCACCGTGTCGGTCGGTGGTATAGCGTTCGTGATGGGGCAACATAGTCTCATCAGGGTCTGATTCTTGATCAGCACCCTGCGAGGGCAATGTTGTGGTCTGAGTCAAAGGACCAGCATAGTAGTCTGGCTGTGGCTGTGCATCAGTGCACTCCATGTCAGATTCAACTTGTAATGGGCATGGACTGTTAACTGCTTCACTTTCTAAGCCAGGGACGGTATGTGTAAAGAGCTCCATGGAGTAACCCGTTGTGTCGCCTGCTGCATTCTTCTCTGTTGTTGTTTTTGCTGAAGAGGACAAGGAAGCGACTTGTCCCTGACCGTGAACATCCACTAACGACGCGCTGCTTTGACATTTACCAGTTTCACGAGAGGAGGCAAAAGAGCTAGAGGCTGAGTCAGCAAGATAAGCCAAAGCTTGCTCTTGCTGCTCCGGCTTTAAAAGCGGTTTTCCTACTCCCAGAAAAGGGAGCGTTCGAGGCCTTGTGTAGCCAGACGACGAACCTGGCTCCACAGCTCCAGACTTAGGTGCAATATTTTTTTTCCCACGACCAGCTGATGCTCCACCACTACCACTACCCTCATTACCAGCTGACAATGAACGCCCCCGGCCACGACCTCTTCCACCAGACTTCCTCATTGTTTTAAAAACGTTACCAAATGAACGGTATTTGTTGCTGTCACACAACTTACACGGTGAGCTATAACTTCAGTATGATTTAGCTACCCCTTTACAGGTGGGTGAGACCACAACGAAAATCAGCCACAATGTTACACACTCTGTTGTTGTTGGCAACAAATGAGATGGCACACACGCAGGACTGTCACTGAAGCGCAAATGTAAATATTTATCTCCCACTGATTTGTGTTTGTTTTTTTTAAAAGGGAGACTTCAGAAAAAAATAAAATTAAAAAAAAATTATTTTTTACAGAAGAATTTATAAAACAAATAAAATGAAATGATTGTTTCAGGGAGAATTTAGGAAAAAAAAAAAGGCTTTGTAGGGCCCACTGAGTGAGAGAGGACACACACAGGAGTCAGGAGTGGCACACAAGCCCAGAGGCCAATATTAATCTCCCACCGATTGATTTAGTTATTTTTTTTGGTAGATTTTGGAACCCAAATCAAGCAAAAAAATTAATAGGCTTTCTATGGCCCACAATTGGGGAGAGAGAGAGAGATGGCACACCCAGGAGTCAAGACTGGCACACAAGCAGAAGGGGCAATATGAATCTCCCACAGATTTTTATTTTTTTTTTTTCAGGGAGACTTGAGAGAAAAAAAAATACAAAAAAAATGATTTTTTTCAGGAATAATTTAGAAACCAAAGAAAATAAAATGATTGTTTCAGGGAGAATTTAGAAAACAAATAAAACAAAAAATAGGCTTTCTAGGGCCCACTGAGTGACAGATGACGCACACAGGAGTCAGGAGTGGCACACAAGCCCAGAGGCCAATATTAATCTCCCACTGATTGATTTAGTGATTTTTTTTGGTAGATTTTGGAACCCAAATCAAGCAAAAAAATTAATAGGCTTTCTATGGCCCACAATTGGGGAGAGAGAGAGAGATGGCACACCCAGGAGTCAAGACTGGCACACAAGCAGAAGGGGCAATATGAATCTCCCACAGATTTTTTTTTTTTTTTTTTTTTCAGGGAGACTTGAGAGAAAAAAAAATACAAAAAAATGATTTTTTTCAGGAATAATTTAGAAACCAAAGAAAATAAAATGATTGTTTCAGGGAGAATTTAGAAAACAAATAAAACAAAAAATAGGCTTTCTAGGGCCCACTGAGTGACAGATGACACACACAGGAGTCAGGAGTGGCACACAAGCCCAGAGGCCAATATTAATCTCCCACTGATTGATTTAGTGATTTTTTTGGGTAGATTTTGGAACCCAAATCAAGCAAAAAAATTAATAGGCTTTCTATGGCCCACAATTGGGGAGAGAGAGAGAGATGGCACACCCAGGAGTCAAGACTGGCACACAAGCAGAAGGGGCAATATGAATCTCCCACAGATTTTTTTTTTTTTTTTCAGGGAGACTTGAGAGAAAAAAAAATATTAAAAAAATGATTTTTTTCAGGAATAATTTAGAAACCAAAGAAAATAAAATGATTGTTTCAGGGAGAATTTAGAAAACAAATAAAACCAAAAATAGGCATTCTAGGGCCCACTGAGTGACAGATGACGCACACAGGAGTCAGGAGTGGCACACAAGCCCAGAGGCCAATATTAATCTCCCACTGATTGATTTAGTGATTTTTTTTTGGTAGATTTTGGAACCCAAATCAAGCAAAAAAATTAATAGGCTTTCTATGGCCCACTATTTGGGAGAGAGATGGCACGCTCAGGACTGGCACACAAGCCCAGAGGCCAATATTAATCTCCCATTTTTTTTTTTTCCAGGGAAAATTTATAAACCCAATAAAAAAAATAATAATAAATAGGCTTTCTATGGCCCACTATCTGAGAGAGAGAGATGGCACGCTTAGGACTGGCACACAAGCCCAAAGGCCAATATTAATCTCCCACTGATTGATTGATTGATTTTTTCAGGTAGAATTATGAACCCAAATCAACCAAAAAAATAAATAGGCTTTCTATGGCCCACTATTTGTGAGAGAGATGGCACGCTCAGGACTGGCACACAAGCCCAGAGGCCAATATTAATCTCCCACTTTTTTTTTTTCCAGGGAAAATTTATAAACCCAATAAAATAATAAAAAAATAGGCTTTCTATGGCCCACTATCTGAGAGAGAGAGAGATGGCACGCTTAGGACTGGCACACAAGCCCAAAGGCCAATATTAATCTCCCACTGATTGATTTAATGATTTTTTCAGGTAGAATTTAGAACCCAAATCAAGCAAAAAAATGAATAGGCTTTCTATGGCCCACTGAGTGAGAGATGGCACACGCAGGAGTAAGGAGTGGCACACAAGCCCTGAGGCCAATATTTTTCTCCCACTGATTGATTGATTGATTTTTTCAGGTAGAATTATGAACCCAAATCAACCAAAAAAATAAATAGGCTTTCTATGGCCCACTATTTGTGAGAGAGATGGCACGCTCAGGACTGGCACACAAGCCCAGAGGCCAATATTAATCTCCCATTTTTTTTTTTTCCAGGGAAAATTTATAAACCCAATAAAAAAAATAATAATAAATAGGCTTTCTATGGCCCACTATCTGAGAGAGAGAGATGGCATGCTTAGGACTGGCACACAAGCCCAAAGGCCAATATTAATCTCCCACTGATTGATTGATTGATTTTTTCAGGTTGAATTATGAACCCAAATCAACCAAAAAAATAAATAGGCTTTCTATGGCCCACTATTTGTGAGAGAGATGGCACGCTCAGGACTGGCACACAAGCCCAGAGGCCAATATTAATCTCCCACTTTTTTTTTTTTTCCAGGGAAAATTTATAAACCCAATAAAATAATAAAAAAATAGGCTTTCTATGGCCCACTATCTGAGAGAGAGAGAGATGGCACGCTTAGGACTGGCACACAAGCCCAAAGGCCAATATTAATCTCCCACTGATTGATTTATTGATTTTTTCAGGTAGAATTTAGAACCCAAATCAAGCAAAAAAATTAATAGGCTTTCTATGGCCCACTGAGTGAGAGATGGCACACACAGGAGTAAGGAGTGGCACACAAGCCCTGAGGCCAATATTTTTCTCCCACTGATTGATGTTGTGATTTTTTCTGGTAGATTTTGGAACCCAAATCAAGCAAAAAAATAAATAGGCTTTCTATGGCCCACTGAGTGAGAGATGACACAGACAGAGATGGCACTCTAGCAGAAATGTCAATCTTAATCTCCCACATAAAAAAAAAAAAAAAAAAAAAGGAACTGTCCTTCAATTACTATCTCCCTGCAGTAATCTCAGCCAGGTATGGCAGGCAGCAATAAGGAGTGGACTGATGCACAAATTAAATAAAAAGTGTGGACAAACAAACAAGATAGCTGTGCAGAAAGGAAGGAACAAGAGGATTTGTGCTTTGAAAAAAGCAGTTGGTTTGCACAGCGGTGTACACACAGCAATGCAGCTATCAGGGAGCCTTCTAGGGCAGCCCAATGAGCTACAGCGCTGAGGAAAAAAAATGTAGCCTCCACTGTCCCTGCAAACAAAAGGTGGTGTTGGACACTGGAAATCGCTACAGCACAAGCGGTTTGGGGGTTAATGGACCCTGCCTAACGCTATCCCTGCTTCTGACGAAGCGGCAGCAACCTCTCCCTAAGCTCAGATCAGCAGCAGTAACATGGCGGTCGGCGGGAACTCCCCTTTATAGCCCCTGTGACGCCGCAGACAGCAAGCCAATCACTGCAATGCCCTTCTCTAAGATGGTGGGGACCAGGACCTATGTCATCACGCTGCCCACACTCTGCGTTTACCTTCATTGGCTGAGAAATGGCGCTTTTCGCGTCATTGAAACGCGACTTTGGCGCGAAAGTCGCGTACCGCATGGCCGACCACGCACAGGGGTCGGATCGGGTTTCATGAAACTCGACTTCCCCAAAAGTCGGCGACTTTTGAAAATGTTCGACCCGTTTCGCTCAACCCTAGTTCTGATGGCTCGGTGATGAAACCATGTGCCTTCTTTTCTAGAAAGTTTTCGCCTGCTGAGCGCAATTATGATGTTGGCAATCGAGAGTTGTTGGCCATGAAGTGGGCATTCGAGGAGTGGCGTCATTGGCTTGAAGGAGCCAAGCATCGCGTGGTGGTCTTGACGGATCACAAGAATTTGACTTATCTCGAGTCTGCCAAACGGTTGAATCCTAGACAGGCTCGTTGGTCGCTATTTTTCTCCCGTTTTGATTTTGTGGTTTCGTACCTTCCAGGCTCTAAGAATGTGAAGGCTGATGCCCTGTCAAGGAGTTTTGTGCCCGACTCTCCGGGTGTTCCTGAGCCGGAGGGTATTCTCAAAGAGGGGGTAATTTTGTCTGCCATCTCCCCTGATTTTGCGGCGGGTGCTGCAAAAATTTCAGGCTGATAGACCTGACCGTTGCCCAGCGGAGAAACTGTTTGTCCCTGATAAATGGACTAGTAGAGTTATCTCTGAGGTTCATTGTTCGGTGTTGGCTGGTCATCCTGGAATCTTTGGTACCAGAGATTTGGTGGCTAGATCCTTTTGGTGGCCGTCTTTGTCGCGGGATGTGCGTTCTTTTGTGCAGTCCTGTGGGACTTGTGCTCGGGCTAAGCCCTGCTGTTCTCGTGCCAGTGGGTTGCTTTTGCCCTTGCCGGTCCCGAAAAGGCCCTGGACGCATATCTCTATGGATTTTATTTCGGATCTCCCTGTCTCTCAAAAGATGTCGGTCATTTGGGTGGTTTGTGATCGCTTCTCTAAGATGGTCCATTTGGTACCCTTGTCTAAATTGCCTTCCTCCTCTGATTTGGTGCCATTGTTTTTCCAGCATGTGGTTCGTTTACATGGCATTCCGGAGAACATCGTTTCGGACAGAGGTTCCCAGTTTGTTTCGAGGTTTTGGCGAGCCTTTTGTGGTAGGATGGGCATTGATTTGTCTTTTTCCTCGGCTTTCCATCCTCAGACAAATGGCCAAACCGAACGAACTAATCAGACTTTGGAAACATATCTGAGATGCTTTGTTTCTGCTGATCAGGATGATTGGGTGTCCTTTTTGCCTTTGGCTGAGTTCGCCCTTAATAATCGGGCCAGCTCGGCTACTTTGGTTTTGCCGTTTTTCTGCAATTCTGGTTTCCATCCTCGTTTCTCTTCAGGGCAGGTTGAGTCTTCGGACTGTCCTGGTGTAGATACTGTGGTGGATAGGTTGCAGCAGATTTGGACTCATGTGGTGGACAATTTGACATTGTCCCAGGAGAAGGCTCAACGTTTCGCTAACCGCCGGCGCTGTGTGGGTCCCGACTTCGTGTTGGGGATTTGGTTTGGTTGTCATCTCGTTATGTTCCTATGAAGGTTTCCTCTCCTAAGTTTAAGCCTCGTTTCATTGGTCCGTATAAGATTTCTGAGGTTCTCAATCCTGTGTCGTTTCGTTTGACCCTTCCAGCTTCTTTTGCCATCCATAATGTATTCCATAGGTCATTGTTGCGGAGATACGTGGCGCCTGTGGTTCCATCCGTTGATCCTCCTGCCCCGGTGTTGGTTGAGGGGGAGTTGGAGTATGTGGTGGAGAAGATTTTGGATTCTCGTATTTCGAGACGGAAACTCCAGTACCTGGTCAAGTGGAAGGGTTATGGTCAGGAAGATAATAATGAGTCGGTGCGGAGGGTCTTTTTGCACCCTCTGCGTGGTCTTTTTGTAGTTTTTTGTGCTGACCGCAAAGTTACCTTTCCTATCCTCTGTCTGTTCAGTAAGTCGGGCCTCACTTTGCTATATCTTTTTCATCTCTGTGTTTGTAATTTTTATCTTTACTCACAGTCATTATATGTGGGGGGCTGCCTTTTCCTTTGGGGAATTTCTCTGAGGCAAGGTAGGCTTTATTTTTCTATCTCTAGGGCTAGCTAGTTTCTTAGGCTGTGTCGAGTTGCATAGGGAGCGTTAGGAGCAATCCACGGCTATTTCTAGTGTGTGTGATAGGATTAGGGATTGCGGTCAGCAGAGTTCCCACGTCTCAGAGCTCGTCCTATATTATTGTAACTATCAGGTCTTTCCGTGTGCTCTTAACCACCAGGTCCATAATTGTCCTAACCACCAGGTCATAACACTGCACCTTCCTCTTTGTCCCCGTGCAAGGTGGTATAGTATGCGGGAAGGGGAACCTGACTTTCAGCAGGGTCAGATTCTGGCTGTGTAGAATGCAAGGGGAATGTAGTGGTCTGGGTCAATGTACCAGCAGACTCATCTAGCAGTGGCTGGGCAATGGGCAGGATGAGGAGGAAACACAGATATAGGCCCAAATAATAAAGTAGGCTAAATGCAGTTCAAAATTGGTAACAGGACTAAACAGGCGGCATTGCTTTGTTCAGTGGAGGAAAACTGTAATGAGTGGCAGACACAGTTAGTAGGCCCAAATAATAAAGTGGGCTAAATGTCTGCCAAAAAATTGTTCATAAATAAACAGGCGACATTGCTTTGCTCAGTGTCGTAAAATTGTAATAAGTAGCAGACTAAGTTAGTAGGCCCAAATAATAAAGTGGGCTAAATGTCTGCCAAAAATTGTTCGTAAATAAACAGGTGGCATAGCTAGGTACAGGGGTGGGCTCCTCTGCTGAGTAGCAGACAGTGGTAGTAGGCGCAAAGTATTAACTAGTCTAAATGGAGACCAGGGCCCCTGTATATTTTAACTATCATCTATCATTTCAACAAATTTGTATTGGCAGTGCCTTTGAAGGATTTAACAGCACAGACTACACAAGTGGTGGAGCAGGGAGAGGTGAGTATTGCAAGTGGTATTGCACTGTTTGAGCTGGGGGGGAACACTCTCCCGTGGGTGGTGGTACTGGCACAGGGCCCCTCATATTACGACGGTGTGTCTGATGTTGGTTGTGCACGACCACCGTCAGAGACACTTCATTGTACTATGAGGGACCCTGTGCCAGTGCCGTCGCACAAGAGTGGGCCCACCCACCTGTCCAGGCAAACAGCACTCGCATGGGTGCTTGTGCCAGGTGGTGACCATGGCCCTGTGGGGGGAGTCAGCCCATTTAGGGAGGTATAAAAATGGCCTATGACATTCAGCAGCTGCAAATGGAGTAAGAGGAGGCCAAAAGCAAGACATTTTTCAGGCAAGCTACGTGTCAGCAGGGGAAGGTGGGGTAAAATAATTTGAAATCCATGATTGGTTCATTTTAATGAAGGTTAGATCATCAACATTCTGGGTAGCCAGACGTGTCCTTTTTTCGGTCAGTATTGAACCAGCAGCACTGAAGACTCTTTCTGATAGCCACTAGCAGCAGGGCAAGCGAGCTTCTGTAATGTATATTTTGCCAATTCAGGCCAGATGCCTATTTTAGATGCCCATTAATCAAAGGGGAATGACCTGTGAGAGAGAACATCCATAAGGGAGGAAAAGTAGTTCGTAACCATACTGGACAAATGCTGTCTCCTGTCACTTTGAATCAATGCATACTCAGCCATGTGGGCCAATGTTCCAGGTGTCAATTCACTGCTTGCGCTGGGTTGAGGAGCACTTTCTTGCAAATCAACATCACTTGTGTCCCCCAAAAACCCTGTACCTGACCTTGCAACGCCACCAGTTTCTATTGCCCCCTGAGAAGCATCCTCCCATAAATATTCATCCCCATCATCCTCCTCCTCCTCTTCATCTGCCACCTCGTCCAGGAGAGTTCCCTTAACAGACAATGGCTGACTGTCATCAAGGCTTCCCTCCTCCTCGGCTGCAGATGCCAGCTCCTTAATGTGCATCAAACTTTGCATCAGCAGACGCATTAGTGGGATGCTCATGCTTATGATGGCATCATCTGCACTTACCAGCCGTGTGCATTCCTCAAAACACTGGAGAACTTGACAGAGGTCTTGGAGCTTTGACCACTGCACACCAGACAACTCTATGTCTGTCATCCAAGTGCCTGCTCGTGTATGTGTATCCTCCCACAAATTAATTACAGCACGCCTCTCGCAGAGCTTCTGAACCATGTGCAGTGTGGAGTTCCAACTTTTTGTAACGTCGATTATTAGGCGGTGCTGGGGAAGATTCATCGATCGTTGATGGTTCAGAATACGGCTGGAGTGTACGGGCGACCGCCGGATGTGCGAGCAAAGTCTTCGCACCTTCAGGAGCAGGGCTGGTAACTCCAGATAAATTTTGAGGAAGCACTGCACCACCAGGTTCAAGGTGTGAGCCAGACAAGGTATGTGTTTAAGTTCTGAAAGGTCTATTGCAGCCATAAAATTCCTTCCGTTATCACTGACTACCTTGCCTGCCTCAAGATGTACACTGCCCAGCCATGACTGAGTTTGTTGCTGCAAGTACTCTGCCATTACTTTCGCGGTGTGTCTGTTGTCACCCAAACACTTCATTTGTAACACAGCCTACTGACACTTACCACTAGCTGTTCGATAATGGGACACCTCGTGTGCAACACTGGCAGCTGCGGATGTAGTGGTCGTGCAACTGTGCTCTGTGGACCTTTCACTTCTGTGGGAGGGGGAGGAGGAGCAGGGGTGGAGAACGCCTACAGCCAACTGTTTCCTAGTCCGTGGGCTAGGCAGAACTGTCCCACTATGGCTGTCCCCTGTGGACCCTGCATCCACCACATTAACCCAGTGCACCATGATGGACATGTAACGTCCCTGGCCATGCCTACTGGTCCATGCATCTGTTGTGAGGTGCACCTTTCCACTAACTGATTGTCTCAGTGCATGGACAATGCGGTCTTTGACATGCTGGTGGAGGGCTGGGATGGCTTTTCTCGCAAAGAAGTGCTGACTGGGTAGGTCTTAGCTTGGTACTGCGTAGGCCATCAGATCTTTGAAAGCTTCGCTTTCAACCAACCGGTAGGGCATCATCTCTAACGAGATTAGTATAGCAATGTGGGGGTTCAAACCCTGTGTACGTGGATGAGAGGATGAATACTTTCTATTCCTAATGAGAGTCTCTTGTAGGGTGAGCTGGACTGGAGAGCTGCATATGGTGGAACTAGGGGTGGTGGTGCTGGACATGGCGGATTGAGAGAGGGTTGGTGATGGTATTCTTGATGTTGGCCCACATACAGTGTTTCCTACCAATAACCTTGTGATTCCCTGACTGCTTTGGCCTTGTGATGATACCTTCACATTTTCTTCTGGTGGTGTCCTAACCGGTGGGCTTACAGTGAGGGAAGCAATGTAGCATTGCTGACTACCTTCATTCTGAGCAGGTGCACCAACGGTACGGGACGTTTGGTTGTTAGTCCAGGCTTGCAAGTGCATGCTGATTAAATGTCTAAGCATGCACGTTGTATTTAAATTTTGACGATTCTTCCCTCTGCTAAAGGTCTTTGAGCATTTCTTACAGATAACTTTTGAATGATCATTCAGATCTTGGTTAAAAAATTGCCACGCTACACTCTTCCTACTATGGAATACCTTTTCAGGCATTGCACTCTGTGCTACTTTCACCGGATGGCCACGCTGTCCTAAAATTGTTTTTGTTTTTGACAAACGTTTTTGGGCTGACACGGTCCTGCCAGATGACAGCTGTTGCGATGTAGATGGCTGCTGCGGATAATCCTCCTCCGCTTCTGAGCTACTGGCAGCGGCACCCACTTCTCCCAATGGCTGCCAATCTGGGTTAACAACTGGGTCATCTATCATCTCCTCTTCAATGTCATGTGCACCTTCCTCTGTGTCACTGTGTAAGGTGCTATAGCGTTCGGGACAGGGCATCATAGTCTCATCAGGGTCAGATTCTGGCTAAGTACACTGCGAGGGCAATATAGTGATCTGAGTCATTGGAACAGCATAATAATCTAGCTGTGGCTGTGCATCAGTGCACTCCATGTCCGATTCATCTAGTAAGGGGCTGTTAACAATTTCCCTTTCTAACCCATGCACGGTATGTGTAAAGAGCTCCATGGAGTAACCTGTAGTGTCGCCTGACGCATCCTTCACTTTTGGTTTGGGTGAAGGACACAAGGAAATGTCTTGTTCCTGACCGGGAGCATCCACTGACGACTCACTGTTTTTATATTTGAAACTTTCTGAAGAGGAGGCGAAAGAGCTAGAAGCTGAGTCAGCATGGAAGGCCAAAACTTGTTCCTGCTGCTCAGGCTTTAAAAGCTGTTTTCCTACTCCCAGATAAGAGAGCCTTCGAGGCCTTGTGTAGCCAGACGATGACGCTGGTTCAACACCTCCAGCCTTAGGTGTTATTGTGCTTTTGCCACTACCACCAGATGCATCACCACCACCACCACCACCATCAGTACCAGCTGGCAACCACTGCCTAAGGGCTCTTCCACCAGACTTCCTCATTTTTTGGAAAATCTAACCAAAATAACAACCGTTATATGGTACTGTAAAACAAGGTAGAAGGTGTATATAAACTTGTTGAGAATTTAAATCTCCCTTTTTTTTTGGGAGACTGAACCAAAACTCATTCCCTGTGCATAAAACAACACAATGTAAGTGGCAGAAAGTGGCTGGCTGATATACAACAAATTAACAGGACTGAACTATATCCACTTTGTGAGAATTTGAATCTCCTTTTTTGGGGGGGAGACAGAACCAAAACTCAGGCCCAGTGTATATAACAACGCAATCTAAGTTACAGAAAGTGGCTGGCTGACATACGACAAACTAACAGGACTGAAGTATATCCACTTTGTGAGAATTTGAATCTCACTTTTTTTGGGGGGAGACTGAACCAAAACTCAGGCCCAGTGTAAAAAACAACACAATGTAAGTGGCAGAAAGTGGCTGGAAGATATATGAAAAAATACAAGGACTGTAGTAAAATTTCAATCTCCCTACAATGATCTCAGGAAAAGTATGGCAGCAATAAAAAGGACTGCTGCACACAAAAGTGTGGATAAATAAACAAGAGAACTGTGCAGAAAGGAGCAACAGGATTTTTGCTTTTAAAAAAGCAGTTGGTTTGCACAGCAGCGTGCAAACAGCAATGCAGCTATCAGGGAGCCTTATAAGGCAGCCTAGTAAGCTACAGAGCTGATGCACAAAAATATAGCCTCCACTGTCCCTGCAAAAAAATGGTGGTGTTGGACAGTGGAAATCGCTACAGCACAAGCAGTTTAGGGGTTAATCTTCCCTTCCTAACTATAGCCCTTCTTCTGATGGAGCTGCAGCAACCTCTCCCTATGCTAAGATCGGCAGAAGTAAGATGGCGGTCGGCGTGCACGCCCCTTTATAGCCCCTGTGACGGCGCAGAAAGCAAGCCAATCACTGTCATGCTCTTCTCTAAGATGGTGGGGACCGAGACCTATGTAATCACGCTGCCCACACTCTGCATCCTCCTTCATTGGCTGAAAAATGGCCCTGAAAGCGTCATATGAAACACGACTTTTGCTCGCAGATCGGCGACCTCATGGCCGATCCCACACTAGGATCGGGTCGGGTTTCATGAAACCCGACTTTTCCGAAAGTCGGCGATTTTTGAATTTGTCCGATCCGTTTCACTCAACCCTAGTGAAAACCATTCACGGTGACTACCTCTTGAAGCTCATCAAGAGAATGACAAGAGTGTGCAAAGCAGTCATCAAAGCAAAAGGAGGCAACTTTGAAGAACCTAGAATATAAGACATAATTTCAGTTGTTTCACAATTTTTTGTTAAGTATATAATTCCACATGTGTTAATTCATAGTTTTGATGCCTTCATTGTGAATGTACAATTTTCATAGTCATGAAAATACAGAAAAATCTTTAAATGAGAAGGTGTGTCCAAACATTTGGTCTGTACTGAATATGTCCCTCATCCTGGTATTTATATAACCCCATCCTGGCACAAGGCCCCCCCTGTGCTGCTGGCACACTGGCACATTTCCCCCTTGTGCTGCTGGCACACTGTCTCCCTTGTGCTTCAGGCACACTGCCCCATGTGCTGCTGGCACACCTGCCCCCTGTGCTGCTGGCACACTGCCCCCCCTGTGCTGCTCGCACACCTGCCCCCCTGTGCTGCTGACACACTGCCCCCTGTGCTGCTGGCACACTGCCCCCCTGTGGTGCTGGAACACTGCCCCCCTGTGCTGATGGCACACTGCCCCTATCTCATCCTGGATATGGCCCCGTCACTATAAGCCCCCTGCTGGCACGCACATGGCCCCCCTCTTTATATATGCTCCCCTGCTGGCACACACATGGCCTCCCAGTCACTACATGCCCCCCTGCAGGCACGCACATGATTAAATAACAAACACTTAACTCACCTTCTGATGATGGCTCCATGCTCTCAGCTCCTCGGTTGCGCATCCTGTTTCCCAGGCATCAGATCATGTGACCTGGGTACACAGTGATGACATCACTGTGCTGTGACGATCACATGATCGGATGTCGGCACAGACACAGGAAGAGCCACGGGAGAACTGGGAGCACAGAGCGATAATCAGAAGGTGAGTTAAGTGTTTGTTATTTTATCATGTGTCTGCTTGCAGGGGGGCATGACTGGGGGGCCATGTGTGTGCCAGCAGGGGGCCATATAGAGTGACCGGGGGGGCATATTCATGATGGGGGAGTGCAGGCACATGCAATATGCACTGCTCCTCTGTCAAGCAACTTGGCGCGGCTTCAGCACTGAGGTGATGGACAGCGGGTGCAGTGAATATTACATGAGGCTAATGAGCGGGAGCACAGGACCTCCTGCTGTCTCTGCAGCCTGCAGCCAACCCACTCCAGCCCCCTGACACCACTCCAGAGCTGCCCCCCTCCTCTACAGCACAGCACACAGATTAGAATTATAAGACGCACTCCCCACTTTCCCCATAAGTTTGGGGGAACAAAAGTGCATCTTATAATCCAAAAAATACGGTATATAATATTTTTAAGGTGACCTGTAGGGTGTACTGTAATGTCTGTTTTATTTCTCTACAGTACCCTTACAATCATGGAGCAATTACTATATTTCCTGATTTCATATATTTTTTTTGTCAGATGGTATCAGAATTTGACAGAAATAATATGTAATATGATAAGATCTGGGATTTATAGAAGTTAAAGAGAATATTTTTTTCTACATATGACATATGATGCTCACTTGAGCCAGTATTGCAGAACACAGAAGATGTGCTGCACTTTTCTAAGGTTCTGGAGAGATCTATTTCTCATCAAGCAGGCACAGGAACTTGGTTTCTTTTACCCTATTCAATCCTTGGCACTATATTCACAGACAATGCAATCCCAACTACTTCATGATTAAGAGTCACAGCAATCTAACACTTGAGAGCTGTTTTATCGGTCTCTCTGCTTGTAAGACTATGCAGCCTCATCCCCCTGACGAAGCCAGTCTAGCTGGCGAAACATGTTGGGAAGGCTTAGGAGCAAGTTTTAATAGCACTTTTTAGTGATTGTGTTGTGGGAATTGAGGGGATATAGACAGCGGCCATACCATACCCCATACCCCTGAATACTGTTGCCTAATGGGAATAGGACTGCGAGTTATCTTAAAAGACATCAGTCTTTAAAGCAGTATATGTTTGTCCTATTGATACACACTGAAACATGAAAGTTTTAGAATGATTTTCCTTTTTAATTGCACCATTAAAAGTTACGGTATATTTTAGAATCTTTAGTTAGGGATTTTTTACCCTTTGACAATTTGTGATATACAGTGGGTACGGAAACTATTCAGACAAAGACCCCAGTTTTTCTTTTTTATTAAATTTGCAAAAATTTCTACATTTCTGCTTTTTTCAGTCAAGATGGGGTGCAGAGAGTACATTAATGAGAAAAAAATGAACTTTTTTGAATTTACCAAATGGCTGCAATGAAACAAAGATTGAAAAATGTAAAGGAGTCTAAATACTTTCCATACCCACTGTATGTTAGTATTACCCTATGCTGACTTGCTTTGGTCAGCAATTGTTGTTGCTATGTAAAGCTATGTTCGCATGTTCAGTATTTGGTCCGTATTTTACATCAGTATCTGTGAACCAAAACCAGGAGTGGTTGAAAAATGCAGAAGTTAATATTTTACTTTTCCTCTGATATTTCAATTCGTGGTTTTGACTTACAAATACTGATCTAAAATACTGACTAAATACTAAAAGTGGGAACAAGGCCTAATTACAACGTGTACATAAAACAATAAAACAGTTACAAAAGCAAAAGGGATCATGTAAATACCAGTAAAGAGGGCATGAGATACTAGTCAAAAACTAACATACAATTTAACATATATATATATAAAGGCTTCCAAAAATTCCAAGATGTACATAAGACTCTAAAATAGTATGAATAGTAGAGTCAATAAGTGCAGGAATAAACAGCTACAGTAAAAGAGTCAAGTGCTTAAATATATATCTCTGTGCAAAAATGTAAGATGCTTGTAGAGTGCTATAAGGTATGATTACTTACAAAATAGAAGTGCTTAGTGCATAAATAAATAATTGAAAACCTTATAATGTAAATTCTCAAATGGAAAAAGTAGAAGATAAATCACTGCCACAGAGTTAATGAGACACATCCACATTAATTGCTGCTCACTTTCCCCGATCCCGCACGCTCGGTGCCTCGGGGTGATCCTTGACTCTACCCTCTCTTTCAAGCCACATATCCAAGCCTTTGCCTCCTCTTGCCGATTCCAGCTCAAAAATATTTCCCGGATCCGTGCATTCCTTGACCATGAAACCACAAAAACACTAGTATATGTTAGGGCTGGCGGAATGCACCGAGTAAATATAGAGAGGTTATTTGGTGCGTTCGCAGCCCGGGGTCCACCGTGCAGGAAAAGAACCTGCTGCTGGCAAACAGCGGCACAATATGGCGGTAGAAGCGAACTCTGTTGCATCACAGAGTCGCTATAAGGAAAGGACTGTGTCCTGTTAAACTCCACAGGAATACACAGTAACTGCTGGGCAGATAGCAGCTTGTGGTCACGCAGTCCAGGAGGCAAACATACAATCTCCTCACCGGAGGAGCCGGTATTCTAGTGGCTTATTTCAGCCGGGGCCCTGTAACCAAACACACAATCTCCTCACCGGAGGTGCCGGTATTCTAGTGGCTTATTTCAGCCGGGTCCCTGAATACACAGCGAGCCTTATATAGCTGCAGCAAGTAAAAGACCTTCCTAGAAGGACCAATGAGAGACTGCCATACCTGAGCATGTGACCCTAGATCTCCACTGAGAGATCTTACCCTGGGCATGCTCAGTGTGTGAAAAGCAGGAGTTAGTCCTAGCAGCTATAGGACCTTCCTACCATGTGACCCTTGATCTCCACTGAGAGATCTTACACAGGGCATGCTCAGAATTAGAAAAGCAGGACTTAGTCGCAGAAGCGTTTGCTCGCCGCTGCCCAGCACAGACTTCAATGGCAGAAGCAGGAAAGGCAGCAGTAACTCTTTGTACAGAGTGGGACTGAGCAAGACGCTTGGACTGACGTCTCCGCTGAGCAGGCTCAACTGCGGCAGGAGAGGAATGGGAGACCGCAGCGGAGATGGCCCGAGATTCCCCCTGTGCAGAGGCGGGAACTCGACCCCTAACATTACCCCCCCTTCTAGGGCCCCCCCTCCTTGGACCTCGCTACGTTCAAAGGCAGCAATGAGCTGCGGAGCCTGAATGTGCTCAGCAGGCTCCCAGGACCTGTCCTCAGGACCATAACCCTTCCAGTCCACCAAATAAAATTTTTTACCACGTACCACCTTGCACCCCAAAATAGCATTCACCTCGTAATCGTCCGTAGACGAACCCGATGTCCCAGCAGATGACTTGGAAAACCGGGACATGTATACGGGTTTCAAGAGGGACACATGAAAGGTGTCGGTGATACCCAGGCGTGGCGGAAGGGCTAAACGATAGACCACAAGATTAACCTGTTCGAGGACCTTAAAAGGACCCAAGAAGCGAGGTGCAATCTTAGTGGACTCCACTCGCAGCCTGATGTTACGGGCGGAGAGCCACACCAAGTCGCCAGGAGCAAAGGTCGGAGCGGGGCGCCGATGTGCATCGGCGGAGGACCTCATTCTCTCCTTGGAGGCCCGAATGGCATCCTGAGTGCGGTCCCAAATATCCCGTGCCTCCACAGCCCAGTCTGCCACCCTGGAGTCGGCGGAAGACACGGGCATAAGCACAGGTACCCGCGGATGCTGACCATAGTTAAGGAGAAATGGGGTTTGTCCAGTGGAGTCGGCCACGGCATTGTTCAGCGCAAACTCTGCCCAAGATAGCAAGGATGCCCAGTCATCCTGCCTGGCTGAGACAAAATGTCGCAGATATGTGACCAAGGTCTGGTTGGCCCTCTCTACCAACCCATTCGTCTCGGGATGATATGCGGAAGAGAGATTTAACTCAACGCTGAGAAGACGACAAAGCTCTCTCCAGAACCGAGACGCAAACTGGGGACCCCGGTCACTGACAATTTTGTCCGGCATACCGTGTAGGCGGAAGATGTGTTTTATGAACAACGCTGCCAAGGCCCGTGCAGAAGGTAACCGTGGAAGCGGGACCAAATGCACCATTTTAGAAAAATGATCGGTGACAACCCAAATGATGGTACAGCCACGAGACTTGGGCAAACCCACCACAAAGTCCATCCCGACCATCTCCCAGGGCCTGTCTGCCACCGGCAAGGAATAGAGTAACCCTGCTGGCCGTTGTCGAGGAGATTTATTTTTGGCACAGGAGACACACGCCTGAATGTAATCTCTGACATCACGAACCATATGTGGCCACCAGTACGACCTCGCCAGTAGCTCAGATGTCCTTTTTGTCCCAAAGTGTCCACCCACCCTGGACGAATGAGCCCAAGAGAGAACCTCCAGTCGCAAATTAATGGGTACAAAAGTCTTGCCTGGAGGCACAGACTCTAGCGAAACCGTAGCTACGGTTCTCAGGCTCTTAGAAGGGACAATAAGCCGAGGCTCCTCTTCCTCCTCCTCAGATGACACAACAGAGCGAGAGAGGGCGTCAGCACGAATGTTCTTCTCCCCATCGAGATAATGGAGGGTGAAGTGGAACCGGGAGAAGAACAAGGACCATCTGGCCTGGCGAGAATTTATCCGCTGGGCTGTTTGCAAATATAACAAATTTTTGTGGTCCGTGAAGACTTGAAAGGGAAAGCGAGCCCCCTCCAAGAGATGTCTCCACTCCGAGAAAGCCAACTTCATCGCTAGCAACTCCCTGTCCCCAATGGAATAATTCCTCTCCGCTGGTGTGAAGGTCTTGGAGTAGAAGAAGCAAGGATGCTTCCGACCTTGAGCATCCTTTTGGAAGAGGACTGCTCCTGCACCAACAGATGAGGCATCCACCTCCATTATGAATGGCTTATCAACATCGGGACGATGTAGGATGGGAGCGCTAGCAAAACGGGACTTAATAGAAGAAAAGGCCCTGGAGACCTCTTCTGACCACAATTTTGGATTTGCTCCCTTCTTGGTGAGGGCTACCAAGGGAGCTACCAAAGTTGAGAAGTGGGGAATGAACTGGCGGTAATAATTAATGAACCCCATAAAGCGCTGCACCGCTTTAAGAGAATGGGGTTCTTGCCAGTCCAACACAGCCTGTAGTTTGGCAGGATCCATAGCCAATCCCTGGGTGGAGATGATATAGCCCAGGAAAGGTAAAGACTCCTGCTCAAACATACACTTCTCCAACTTTGCATAGAGAGAATTTGCCCGTAAGCGGTCGAAGACTCTGCCAACATCTCTCCAGTGGGAGTCAATATCTGGAGAAAAGATGAGGATATCATCCAGATAGACTACGACCGAGGTGGAAAGCATATCCCGGAAGATGTCATTGACAAAGTCTTGGAAAACGGCTGGGGCATTACAGAGCCCGAAGGGCATCATCAGATACTCATAGTGCCCATCTCTGGTGTTAAATGCCGTCTTCCATTCGTCCCCCTCACGGATGCGAATCAGGTTATAAGCACCCCGCAGATCTAATTTGGTAAATACCTTAGCTCCCCTTAGCCTATCAAAAAGCTCAGAAATCAGGGGCAGCGGGTACTTATTCTTAACGGTGATGGCGTTAAGACCCCTGTAATCTATGCAAGGACGTAATTCTCCATTCTTCTTCTGCACGAAGAAGAACCCTGCCCCTGCTGGTGACACTGACTTCCTAATGAACCCTCTTGCCAAATTCTCCTGGATGTATTGGGACATGGCCTCCGTTTCCGGAAGAGAGAGGGGATAGACACGTCCCCGAGGAGGTTCTGCTCCAGGCAAGAGATCTAAAGGACAGTCATAGGGGCGGTGAGGCGGAAGGGTCTCCGCAGCCTTTTTGGAGAAGACGTCTGCATAGGACCAATAGTATTTGGGAAGAGAAGAGAGATTTGCGGGTATCTCAGTGGTGGAAACCTGAACGCACTCTTTCACACATCTGCCCTTACAGGATTCACTCCAACCCAATATCCTCCCAGAGGACCACTCAATATGTGGGGAGTGGAGGGTATTCCCAGCAGAATCTCATCCATTCCCTCGGGAAGGACAAGAAGGGAAATTATCTCCTGGTGGGATGGGGACATAGCTAACGTGAAAGGGACAGTCTGGTGTGTGATCTGAGATGGAAGTGTCGACCCATTCACTACCCTAACAGTCACCGGTTTGGCGAGCATCACCAGAGGTATTGCATGGCGCAGAGCAAAAGCTGAGGAGATGAAATTCCCCTCAGCTCCAGAATCCACACAAAGCTCGACTGTTAGAGAGTAAGAGCCTAATATGATTGTCCCTTTGAAGGACAGCTTGGAGGAAAATGCCGCTGTGTCTAGTGAACCTCCTCCAAGGGTTACTAGATGCGATCGTTTACTCGACCGCCGTGGACATTTATTGGCATAATGTCCTTCTTGTTGGCAATTTCTGCAAACCACGGGTACTCAAGCGGTCCGAGACTTAGGTCCCGCTCGAGAAACCTCCATGGCCTCATGGGAGTCGGACGCCTGAACGGAAGATTTCAGAGGTCTGGCGAAGGTGGGAGCCAGCCGAAACCTCTGCCTACACTGGGCCCGCTCCAACCTCCGCTCGTTAAAACGGAGGTCGATGCGGGTAGATATAGAAATAAGCTCCTCCAGTGTGGCGGGAATCTCCCTGGTGGCCAAGGCGTCCTTCACATTGTCTGCCAGTCCTCTCCAGAACACCGGACTTTATCCGGCCATTCCAGCTCAGAGACCAGAGTCCGGAATTGCACGGCGAACTGGCTGACCATGGACGAACCCTGTGTTGTTGCCAACAATTGGAGCGCGGTATCGTGGGTGACACGAGGTCCCAAAAAGACCTGTTTCAGAGCGTCCAGGAAGAGAGGAGCACTCTGCGCCACATGATCATTGCGCTCCCATAGCGGCGTTGCCCACTCCAACGCCCTGCCCGACAAAAGGGATAAAATAAATCCCACTTTCGCCCGTTCCGTAGGTAAACGTGCAGCCAGAAGCTCAAGATGTATGGAGCACTGACTCACGAATCCCGGACATAGCTTACTGTCACAAGCAAACTTGTCTGGAAGCGGGAGACGGGATAAAGTCGGAGCAGGGGTGGCAGGGGACAAACTGGCTGCAGCTACACTTGCAGCCTGAACAGCGACTGCGGTAACATCCACAGCTGAGATTGTGCGCTCGAGAGCCGTCAACCTACCCTCCAGCTGCTGGATGTACCGCTGTAAACGCTGATCGTCCGCCATTTACCAGCCAGACCCTGGCGCTAGTATACTGTTAGGGCTGGCGGAATGCACCGAGTAAATATAGAGATGTTATTTGGTGCGTTCGCAGCCCGGGGTCCACCGTGCAGGAAAAGAACCTGCTGCTGGCAAACAGCGGCACAATATGGCGGTAGAAGCGAACTCTGTTGCATCACAGAGTCGCTATAAGGAAAGGACTGTGTCCTGTTAAACTCCACAGGAATACACAGTAACTGCTGAGCAGATAGCAGCTTGTGGTCACGCAGTCCAGGAGGCAAACATACAATCTCCTCACCGGAGGAGCCGGTATTCTAGTGGCTTATTTCAGCCGGGGCCCTGTAACCAAACACACAATCTCCTCACCGGAGGTGCCGATATTCTAGTGGCTTATTTCAGCCGGGTCCCTGAATACACACAAGCGTGACCACACTTGCGCAAAACTCATGTCATGCATTGATACTAGCGCATGGCCGTGCGGCCATGCGAGCCTTATATAGCTGCAGCAAGTAAAAGACCTTCCTAGAAGGACCAATGAGAGACTGCCATTCCTGAGCATGTGACCCTAGATCTCCACTGAGAGATCTTACCCTGGGCATGCTCAGTGTGTGAAAAGCAGGAGTTAGTCCTAGCAGCTATAGGACCTTCCTACCATGTGACCCTTGATCTCCACTGAGAGATCTTACTCAGGGCATGCTCAGAATGAGAAAAGCAGGACTTAGTCGCAGAAGCGTTTGCTCGCCGCTGCCCAGCACAGACTTCAATGGCAGAAGCAGGAAAGGCAGCAGTAACTCTTTGTACAGAGTGGGACTGAGCAAGACGCTTGGACTGACGTCTCCGCTGAGCAGGCTCAACTGCGGCAGGAGAGGAATGGGAGACCGCAGCGGAGATGGCCCGAGATTCCCCCTGTGCAGAGGCGGGAACTCGACCCCTAACAGTATATGCCCTTATCATCTCCCGCCTTGACTACTGCAACCTCCTACTCTCTTGCCTTCCCTCTAGCACTCTGGCACCACTTCAATCCATCCTAAACTCTGCTGCCTTACTAATCCACCTGTCTCCCCGTTACTCCCCAGCCTCTCCACTCTGCCAGGCCCTTTACTGGCTTCGTATTGCCCAGAGGCTACAGTTCAAAACACTAGAAATGACATACAAAGCCATTCACAACCTGACTCCTCAATACATCTGTGACATGGTCTCCTGGTACTCCCGGTACCTACCTACATGCAACCTTCGATTGTCTCATGATCTCCTTCTCTACTCCTCTCTCATCTCTTCCTTCCACAACCGCATCCAAAACTTCTTCCGTGCTTCCCCTATACTCTGGAACTCTCTACCCCAACACATCAGGCTCTCGCCTACCACGGAAACCTTCAAAAAGAACCTGAAGACCCACCTCTTCCGACAAGCCTACAACCTGCAATGATCCCCAGTCTACTGAACTGCCGCATGACCAGCTCTACCCTCTCCTAGTGTATCCTCACCCATCCCCTGTAGACTGTGAGCCTTCACGAGCAGGGTGCTTTCTCCTCCTGTACTTGTGTGTGTCTTGTTTTACTCATGTTTATTGTACTTTTTATTTGCCCCGTTCACATGTAAAGCGCCATGGAATAAATGGCACTATAAAAATGTATAATAATCTACTATATGATTGTCTAAGGGTAATTTCCGTCTGTCTGTCCAGGATATTCATTGGTCGTGGCCTCTGTCTGTGATGGAAATCCAAGTCGCTGATTGGTAATGGCAAAACGCCCACGACCATTGCCACAACCAATCAGCGACGGGCGCAGTCCGGCGGCAAAATGGCCGCTCCTTCCTCCCCGCAGTCAGTGCCCGCTCCATACCTCATCCAGTCAGCGCTCACACAGGGTTAATTGCAGCGCTAATGGACTGCATTATGCCGCGGTGTACCGCACTCCTTAAACGCTGCTATTAACCCTGTGTGACCAACATTTTTACTATTGATGCTGCCTATGCAGCCTCAATAGTAAAAAGATCTAATGTTAAAAATAATAAAAAACAGTAAAAAATCATCATATACTCACATTCCCGCTCCTCGCGACGCTCCGGTAACCGTTCAATGCAAGTGGCAGCTTCCGGTAGGATGGTATGCGACAAGGACCTGCCATGACGTCACGGTCATGTGACCGCGACGTCATCATAGGTCCTGCGAGAAAGACCTGCCATGACATCACGGTCCTGCGCCCATACCAACCCTGGGACCAGAAGCTGCCGCGTGTACAGCACACAGGGCCAGGACTTCAACGGAGGGTGAGTATATGTTCATTTTTTATTTTAAGTCTGTATACTACATGGCTCTGTGCTGTATGCTCCATCGCTGTGCAATATACTATGTGGCTGGGCAATATACTACGTGACTGGGCAATATACTACGTGGCTGGGCAATATAATATGTGGCTGGGCAATATACTATGTGGCTGGGCAATATAATATGTGGCTGGGCAATATACTAAGTGACTGGGCAATATACTACATGGCTGGGCAATATACTACGTGGCTGGGCAATATACTGCATGACTGGGCAATATACTACGTGGCTGGGTAATATACTATGTGGTTGGGCAATATACTACGTGACTGGGCAATATGCTACGTGGCTGGGCAATATACTACGTGGCTGGGCAATATACTATGTGGCTAGGCAATATACTATGTGACTGGGCAATATACTATGTGGCTGGGCAATATACTACGTGGCTGGGCAATATACTACGTGGCTGGGCTATATACTATGTGGCTGGGCAATATACTAAGTGGCTGGGCAATATACTATGTGGACATGCATATTCTAGAATATCCGATGCGTTAGAATCGGGCCACCATCTAGTAATAATATTAAAGTCTTATTGTTTTTAAATCAAGAGCGTAAAAGATATACAAACTTAGAATGTGTAAGTAACAGAATGTAAATAAACATTACCTCTACTCAACACCCATCGTACATTTGGCTGTTACTGATACCTGTTGCATGTTTCAGCATTGCTTCATCAAGGGACCCTTGAGAAAGCATAATGCGGTAAAAGTGGTTTGAAAAGACAGAAGGAGAATCACAGACTTCATAAAACATATCCATATAAAAGTCTTATTGTTGGTAAATCATGAGTGTAATGGAAAATTAGAATGTAAGTAAAGAAAATGTAAACAGAGCGACTACCTCTCCTCATCTATTGGCACATTGTGCATTTAGCTGTTGCTTCATCAAGTAACCCTTGAGAAAGCCCTATGAGGCGAAACCAGTCAGCTTATGTGCAATTGATGTTTTACTTGAAGAGCTGGTTTTAATTATATATCCTGTAAGTATAAAATTAAAGCATGCAGAATTACCTTTTAATCCTGATCTACAGAGTATACACATTATGATATCTTTATAATCAACAGTTATTCAAAATAAGATGGCTTCAGTGCTTTGGGGAAGGTTAAAGGTATTTTTGCGTATACATCAAGGAAAATGGTCCCTGCAAATAAACCAAGCAGTAAACTTATCTTACAGTTACAACAGTTATCTTGAAAGGAAACAGCAGATTTCAGTGTTTTACGATTCCGCAGACACTCGGAGGTCGTGGTCAGCATACAGTGCACATAACATGCTCAGGTAACCATGGGTTGAAGTAGAGTTGGAGTGGAGTGGATGCTTGTCTTATAACATAGCATTATTTGTAACTAACGTGACAGTTGCTCCAGATAGGTAATTTCTTACCATTTATTATTTCTTTTATTGACTGAAGATAAAAAAGTAAAAGAGAAATAATATGTATATGATCTTTAAAAAATGTAACATGTTTTACCATTTCAAAGGTTTCTCTAAGGGTGGCCAAATTGGTGACTTACATTTCCTTCTTGTTTGTGTTGACATGGCAGTAGTGTATGTGTCCGATTTAAGACAGCTTACATGAGTGGTAGTCAGTTTCTCTCCTAGTACAACCTCACTTATTTTGGGGACCAGGGGAGAAGTTTTGAGACTGACACAAATTTTGATTTTCACACAAAGTGTCAATTTATCTGAAGAATATTTTGAAGAGTGATCAGATGAATCACAAAAAATGTCAAAGTATTTCCTTCCCATGAAAATTAACTTAATCACTAAAGTCCCATTTCCACTGTATTTCAGCCCCTCCTTAAAATTATATACTTTCATCATTTCAGTGATCTTCTTCTTACCTCAGGTGAAAGTGTTAACAAGGACAAGGCAGCTGCTATCACTCTGTCATGCTAATTGAATTAGTAATGCAAACTGCTTTTAACTAGTGATGAATGAAAATACTTGTTACCTGAGATTTCCCGAGCACGCTCAGGTGTCCTCCCAGAATTTTTTAGTGCTCGGAGATTTAGTTTTTATTGCCGCAGCTGAATGATTTTCATCTGTTAGCCAGGTTGATTACATGTTGGGATTCACTAGCAACCATGCAACCCTCACATGTAGTTATGTTGGCTAACAGATGTAAATCATTCAGCAGCGGCAATAAAAACTAAATTTCCGAGCCCTAAAAAATACTCGGAGAACACCCGAGCGTGCTCGGGAAATCTCGAGTAACGTCTATATTCGCTCATCACTACTTTTAACCCTAGAATGCGGATTGGGGGCCTTTTAGGCCCTGACGCTTACTTTATTGATATTATCTGCAAAACTACTTTAGTCAGAATTTTGAAACTCTAGGTATTCCTCAAGTATGTCGTTGTTGGTAATATCTAGTTGTTGATATAAGGCCCCCCTATGTAAAAGTGTAGATTTTTGTCACGTCATGTATTCTAGGGTTATACGACTCGTCTGCACTGCAGCGTCAGCTTGTTATCATTCTGACGCTGCAGTGCAGAGGAGTCGTATAATGCTGTAGGAAAGAGGCGAAGGGAGATGGGAACAGCCACAAAGACTAACTGTGCATGCGCCAGATTCCCAGCCTCGCAGTAAGAATAAATTATAACACACTGTGGAGCGGGATCTCGGACATCCGCTAAACACAGGCGCAATATCAGGAGATCAGCTGATTTGAGTTCCAGGGCAGCGCGCACAGCGCATGCCTGAAAAATAAGAGAGCACAGCGCAGGTGCCGGTGACGTGAATATAAACTGAGGAGGCGGCGCCCGGTGCACTGAGGGGATGATTGACGTCTGGGAGGTGGTTGAGTCCGGGGGAAAATATGTACCCCCAGACTCAATACAGGTATGGCGCGCAATTTATTTGACTGAATATTTCTGCGTTATTAGGGAGCAAAAACATAAGAGCCACCTTCACAGAATGCACACTTAGTGCTGATGAAGGTGGCTCTTTTACTTAAAAACGCCCTGAGTGGGTGACAGATTCCCTTTAAACATGTTGCATAATCTAATACTTGGCTCTTTCCTATCCCAGTGCTGGTGTATACTGTAGAGCTGAAGAGTAAACTATAGGAAATAACTGAAGACTTGGAAGGTCTCATAACAACACCACTAAAGTTGAATACATATCTATATTTTGAAACTTATTTAATTAGTATGTCCTTTTCTGATTATGTATTCACATTAATTATTCCATGTTGATGCAGTTTATGGTGCATATATAGCTTTAAGAGATAACCCATTTAGTTTTTCACTAGAATATTAAATGAGGAATATACTGTATCCCCACTCAAAAAAAAAAAATCTATCTAAAATAGATTTTAGCATTGCCTCATGTAATTCTCTTTTTTCTTAGTTTATTTTTTCTCGTGTTACAATGAAAAATGTGATAAAACAAAATAAAATATGTTCCTTTTGTGTTCCAGGAAATCAGCCCAACCTCTTCTCACTAGCATATGTCAGGTGTAAAGCAACTGGCTGCAGCAGGAGCCTTTCACCACTGCTCTGTCTGAAAGATGTTTTCACTAAGTTGTACCCTCAGAAAGAATCTTGAAGATTTCTATCAGATTGTTTCAGTAGATACAAACATTAGAAAAGCACTGTTGCCTTGTTTTTCTTTTCTTAAGTTGTATCAGTTTATTTTCATTCTTCGCTTTAGGTCAATACCCAATGCTGATCGTGTAAGGGTTTGACAGGGGTTTTATCAGACAGATGAGATTAGCTATGAGTTAGATAAAATGTTAGCAGGCTACAAAAATTCACATGGCCCCACGTGCTGCGTGAAAACGCAAGAAAATTCCTATAAAATAGTATCCAGGTGGTACACTTCACAAACCAAAATCCAAATCTGGAAACCTGACACCTCTACCTCATGTTGGAAATGCAAAAAAGGAACAGGTGACTATTTTCACTTATGGTGGTCTTGCCCCATCCTACAACAATTCTGGTCTCTTGTGGAGACGACTATCCTGGATATCGTAGGTAAAAAATTGAAGCGAACACCAGAGTCTGTTCTCTTAAACCTACCCATTTGCCCCAATCTACCTCGCCGCTCCTCTTCCTTAGCCTACAACATCATAGCGGCTGCTAAGCTACTGGTGTAGACACTCTGGAAATCAACAAAAATACCCTCACTCCCACAACTATTATCCAAAATTGACCAACTTTACAGATTAGCTGAATTAGCAGCCTCTGTGAACCATACGATCCCATCATTGAAAGAAGCATGGCTCCCTTGGGTCCTCTATAGGTCTAACAAACATCTGATGCCTGAAGACATACCTTAAACAAAGCTGACTGCAGAACAAGGTGCTACCCCCACCCCATCTTTACCCCTGAATTCTGATCCCTTCTTTTCTACCTCCTTTTCTTCTCTAAATTCTTTCTCCTTCATCTGTGTTGTTTTTATTTTTCGACGACCTGCATTATTAGACGGAACATAATTAATGTCTGATTGCAGGAACACCTTCCTTCCTCTTAGTATAAAACAAGATTTATGTATCCTCCAATTGACAACTACTCATCATTCATATAATACAATTGTCTTACCTACATATAATCTGAGTGACCTCAAAGCTCTATGTTTGTCCTAAGAGCTTTTACTCGAAGTTTATCTAATGTCGTTCTATTAACTGTTCTCTTTTTCGTATTTTATACATGTTTGTACATCTGTTCTTTAATGAAAATCAATAAAAAGAACATTGAAAAGAAAAGAAAGATAAAATGTTAGCAGGAATTCAAAGCCAGAGGGTTGGAGGACACGAGAATTATGAACTATTTGGCAGTATGAGTACATCGGCAACTGTCTTTAACGGACATTCATTCAATGTCTGGGGCCTACAGCCCCAATTAGGCACTGGGAAGTGTGCCTTACTCCCTTCCAAAAAGTAGAAGCCAGGGTGGGATTCATGGAAACTGTAAATCCGGATGGAGTATCCCAGGAGCAGAGGGAGCCATTATGCAATGTGATAGCTCAGGGGAATAAACAGATAACATTGAAATTTACTGTTCTGTAACTGCTAATGAATAAAAAATGCTAAGTAAAGTTGGACTGTTTGTAAAGACTTGTATGTCCCCTGGTTTGTGCACGGATGTCCCTGGATCTGGAATCATGGAGACAGAGGAGGCTTGAGGCCAAAACGCGAGTGTACTGTACCACACACCCGTAGAAGCGCCGGTGTTGGCGTGAAACGGCTGTTGTCCTCTCCCCGCTCACCTCCTCCCGTTCCTTGTCTCCCCCGTGCCGTGAAAATGTGTTCACAATTGCTTCAATAAAGGAATATTCTGCTTCACAGGGTCGGTGAGTGTTGCCACGTTTCTTTCTATTTTTGCTACTATGTGCCTACTTTTTCTCTAACGTGAGCACCTCCCCCAAGTGTTAGGCTCGGCTGTTTAACCAGTGACTCCATATTTAGTCTCACTGTTGGGCTGTGCTGCCTTCATGACTTCTTTTTGTGCATTAAAGTTGGACTGTTTGTAAAGATGTGTATGTCCCCTGGTTTGTGCGCGGATGTCCCTGGATCTGGAATCGTGGAGACAGAGGAGGCTTGAGGCCAAAACGCGAGTACTGTACCACACACCCGTAGAAACGCCGGTGTTGGCGTGAAACGGCTGTTGTCCTCTCCCCGCTCACCTCCTCCCGTTCCTTGTCTCCCCCGTGCTGTGAAGATGTGTTCACAATTACTTCAATAAAGGAATAGTCTGCTTCACAGGGTCGGTGAGTGTTACCACGTTTCTTTCTATTTTTGTTACTATGTGCCTACTTTTTCTCTAACGTGAGCACCTCCCCCAAGTGTTAGGCTCGGCTGTTTAACCAGTGACTCCATATTTAGTCTCACTGTTGGGCTGTGCTGCCTTCATGACTTCTTTTTGTGCATTAAAGTTGGACTGTCCCTGGATCTGGAATCGTGGCGACAGAGGAGGCTTGAGGCCAAAACGCGAGTGTACTGCACCTCACACATACCACACAGAAATCAGAACGCTTTTTTATTTGTAGGGTGCCAGTGTGTGGAAAGACAGCAGCCTCTTGTGCATCATTATTGCCCTGTGCACCTTACAGTTACAAGTCAGTGAATTGTTTGATGTGTATTTTTTGCTTTATTTTGACTTAATAAACCCTTGATAAACTATTTTTAACAAAAGCATGAAACTTCTATATTTCTAAATTTATAGGAAATAATAAAAGCAAATAACCACAGTATGGATCCTGGTGCCTTTAAATTGTATGTGACTCAATACTGTTCAGCAACAGTGTATGTATATTGCTAGTCTGTAGAGGAGCAACATTCATCAAACTTCTACAATGTTGCCAGTTGATTAATGATCTGTAACAACTAATCTATAATAGATTTGGAGAAACCTTGGATGTTAGGGCAGGAATGACCGAATTATATGCTTATGACACATCATTCAACCTTGCACCTGGTCTTTATTCTTCTGTATATTCACAGTATGTTGCTGAAATCATTTGTTTAGGTATTGATCTGAAGATGTGATAATAGCACTTTTGTCAGGAAGTGGCTTTCATGTTCACCAGTAGATAGGAGAATAGTAAAATTACCATAAAGGCAATGTTATTTGAATAATAATAACAATGTAACTTGGGTGACATGCCTAAAAGTTAAAATATTTGAGTCTAAAAGCTTTTTTATTTTCCTGAAAAAAGAAAGAAATAAAGCAATGACATAATGAGAAGGATAAAGAAAACCACTGACTATTTTTATGGATATTATGGTTGTTATATACAGTATATATGCAGTTAGAATAACATTTTGTAATTTTTTTTTAATGAAAGAGTAACTAATAGTGATGGGCAAACATGCTGGGATAATGTCTTATCCGGGCATGCTCAGGTGTTATAGGAGTATCTGGGCATGCTTGTATATCATGTTCGTGACCTTGTGGCTGCATGATTTGTGGCTGCTAGACAGCTACAGCACATGTTCATTTTGCCTAACAAACAGGCAGTCCCCACATATGTTTAGGCTGTCTAACAGCTGCAAATCATGCAGCCACAGGGACAAGAACATAATATAATAGCACGCCCAAGATACTCAGATAACAACCTCATCACTAGTAACTAAGCAATTTTTTAATTTAACTTTTAGCCATTTTTTAAATCACATAATTACCATTTTTACATTTTACTCCCCCAAACACCATTATGGAGTTGTGTTTTGCATGGTCAGCTCATGCTTTCAACTGCTGCTCAGCCAAGATACGGTCTCTATTTTCAAAGGAAATGAATTCCACTGTTAGATAATGGAAGAAGATAGGAGAGAGGTTCAGACAGCAATTTAAACACCTCTAGTAATTTATAGGTTTATAAATAGGGTAAGGATCTTGTTTGAGCAGCAGCTGAAAGCAGCTTTAAAGGGAACATGAACTGTCCAAATGAAATAGCAGTAAATAATACTTCAGAAATAAGGAATGTAATTATTGTAAGATAATAAAGAATATTACAACAAATAACAAAGTTTAGTTATTCTTTAAATAGTCAAAACTGTTTATATTTCATTCTTTATTTCATTGCCAGCGCATTTTTTTTTGCAGAAAATTATGTTTTACCACTATAAAATGCCCAACAGCGCTGCCATTAGGCGTTTCTCTCCTTTGTATCTTGGTGTCTACTCTATGTTGTTAGACTAAATCCATCTGGTCCCCAACGTTCTCTGACCTTGAGAGCCACATCCATCCTTGAGAGAGGGTCGCGAGTCACATTTAGCTCCCGCCCCTTCACAATAGTGGCAACCAAAGCCCCCGTTACAGGCATAATGGAAGATCTATAGGTTCCCACAATACCCCCATTCAGTATTCTCCTATAACGCACTCCCAAGACACTGTCACATCCAGCTTCCAATACCTCCTCTGACAGATGGTATCATCTTGTCTCCAGCGTAGCATACTTAAATTAACTGTAGACCCCTAAGACCAGAATATGTGCATCCAGATCTGCTCTTCTGTGCAGGGTTGCTCACAAAATTCACCAGTTTCAGATGTGCTCTTCATACCTGTTTGCTTGATCTGGAGCTAAAGCACAAAGCTGGCAGACAGCCGCGAGCCACAATTCATGGGACCGCGAGCCACATGTGGCTCCCGAGCTACAGGTTGGGGACCCTGATCTAGAGTAACAGAAAAAGAAAGATAGGTCTCAGGTAGTTGGGCCAGGATTAGCAATGCTAGCAATGAACCACTGTATGCGGAGAATATATATATACTAGCTATTGAACCCGTTCTACGCCCGAGTGACGAGCATTTATATTGGTATATGGTCTCCATGCTGGTATGTGCTGCTCCATCCTGCGTCCCCATCCTGTCATGTGCTGCTCCATCCTGCGTCCCCATCCTGTCATGTGCTGCACCCATCCTGCGTCCCCATCCTGTCATGTGCTGCACCCATCCTGCGTCCCCATCCTGTCATGTGCTGCACCCATCCTGCGTCCCCATCCTGTCATGTGCTGCACCCATCCTGCGTCCCCATCCTGTCATGTGCTGCACCCATCCTGCGTCCCCATCCTGTCATGTGCTGCACCCATCCTGCGTCCCCATCCTGTCATGTGCTGCACTCATCCTGCGTCCCCATCCTGTCATGTGCTGCACCCATCCTGCGTCCCCATCCTGTCATGTGCTGCACCCATCCTGCGTCCCCATCCTGTCATGTGCAGCACCCATCCTGCGTCCCCATCCTGTCATGTGCTGCACCCATCCTGCGTCCCCATTCTGTCATGTGCTGCACCCATCCTGCGCCCCCATCCTGTCATGTGCTGCACCCATCCTGCGCCCCCATCCTGTCATGTGCTGCACCCATCCTGCGTCCCCATCCTGGTATGTGCTGCACCCATCCTACGTCCCCATCCTGCGTCCCCAACCTGTCATGTGCTGCACCCATCCTGCGTCCCCATCCTGTCATGTGCTGCACCCATCCTGCGTCCCCATCCTGTCATGTGCTGCACCCATCCTGCACCCCCATCCTGTCATGTGCTGCACCCATCCTGCATCCCCATCCTGGTATGTGCTGCACCCATCCTGTGTCCCCATCCTGCGTCCCCATCCTGTCATGTGCTGCACCCATCCTGCGTCCCCATCCTGGCATGTGCTGCACCCATCCTGCGTCCCCATCCTGTCATGTGCTGCACCCATCCTGCGTCCCCATCCTGTCATGTGCTGCACCCATCCTGTGTCCCCATCCTGTCATGTGCTGCACCCATCCTGCGTCCCCATCCTGTCATGTGCTGCACCCATCCTGCGTCCCCATCCTGGTATGTGCTGCACCCATCCTGCGTCCCCATCCTGCGTCCCCATCCTGTCATGTGCTGCACCCATCCTGCATCCCCATCCTGTCATGTGCTGCACCCATCCTGCGCCACCATCCTGTCATGTGCTGCACCCATCCTGCGTCCCCATCCTGCGTCCCCATCCTGTCATGTGCTGCACCCATCCTGCGTCCCCATCCTGGTATGTGCTGCACCCATCCTGCGTCCCCATCCTGTCATGTGCTGCACCCATCCTGCGTCCCCATCCTGTCATGTGCCGCACCCATCCTGCGTCCCCATCCTGTCATGTGCTGCACCCATCCTGCGTCCCTATCCTGTCATGTGCTGCACCCATCCTGCGCCCCCATCCTGTCATGTGCTGCACCCATCCTGCGTCCCCATCCTGGTATGTGCTGCACCCATCCTGCGTCCCCATCCTGTCATGTGCTGCACCCATCCTGCGTCCCCATCCTGTCATGTGCTGCACCCATCCTGCGTCCCTATCCTGTCATGTGCTGCACCCATCCTGCGCCCCCAACCTGTCATGTGCTGCACCCATCCTGCGTCCCCATCCTGGTATGTGCTGCACCCATCCTGCGTCCCCATCCTGTCATGTGCTGCACCCATCCTGCGCCCCCATCCTGTCATGTGCTGCACCCATCCTGCGTCCCCATCCTGGTATGTGCTGCACCCATCCTGCGTCCCCATCCTGGTATGTGCTGCACCCATCCTGCGTCCCCATCCTGCGTCCCCATCCTGTCATGTGCTGCACCCATCCTGCGTCCCCATCCTGTCATGTGCTGCACCCATCCGGGGGCCTGAGCAGGCGGGGACACCGGCGCGCTGTGGGGGTCAGGTGCCGGTATCGCCGCCAGCTCAGGCCCCCCAGCACTTACTATATTCACCTGTCTTCTGTTCCACCGCTGGGCGCCGCCATCTTCCCGGTCTCCTGGCTGTGACTGTTCAGTCAGAGGGCGGCGCCGGTGCGCATTAAGCGCGTCATCGCGCCCTCTGAACTGAAGGTCACAGGCCGAAGACCAGGAAGATGGCGGCACTCAGCGGTGGAACAGAGGACAGGTGAATATGGCCGATACTCACCCTCCTGGCGGTCCCTGCTTCTCTGTTGGAGATCGCGGTGTGCGTTCAGTGTGAACGCATACCGCGATCTCCCGGGAGCGTCACTCTGTGAGGCCCAGACTGCGCCGGCGCTTGCGCCTGCGCAGTCTATAAAGGCTTCGAACAGAGTGACGCTCCCAGCGTTATATTATATTATATATACATATATATATATATATATATACAGCTCTGGCAAAAATTAAGAGGCCACTGAAAAATGTTCAATTTGTCTGAGTTTTCTCCTTATAGGTATATTTTTGAGTAAAATGCAATTGTTCTTTTACTCTATAAACTTCTGACAACATGTCTTCGAATTTCCAAGCAATAATTTTTTTATTTTTTTACTGACAAAGAAAAATGCTTAAAATTAAAAAAAAAAAACAGTGCTTTCAGACCTCAAAAAATGCAAAGAAAACAATTTCATAATCATTTAGAAACAACAATACTAACTGGGGAAGAGTTCAGAAATCAATATTTTGTGGAATAACCATGATTTTTAATCACAGCTTTCATGTGTCTTGGCATGCTTTCCACCAGTCTTTCACACTGCTTCTGGTGAAAAAATTTAAGCAGTTCTTAATAATAATAATAATAATAATAATTTTATTTATATAGCCCTAACATATTCCGCAGCGCTTTACAGATTATAGAGGGGATTTGTACAGACAATAGACATTACTGCATAACAAAAATCACAGTTGAAAATAGATACCAAGAGGAGTGAGGGCCCTGCTCGCAAGCTTACAAACTATGAGGAAAAGGGGAGACACGAGATGTGGATGGTAACAATTGCTTTCGTTGTTCGGACCAGCCATAGAGTAAGGATCGAATGTTCATGTAAAGCTGCATGAACCAGTTAACTGCCTAAGTATGTAACAGCACAGGCACAGAGGACTATTAACTGTATAAAGTGTATGAGAACATAACGGGAGGAACCTGCTTATGGTTTAACTTATATGAATGGGCCACACAGGGATAATTAGGTTAATGTGGTGAGGCAGTAGGCCAGTCTGAACAAATGTGTTTTTAGGGCACGCTTAAAACTGTGGGGATTGGGGATTAATCATATTAACCTGGGTTTTGCATTCCAAAGAATTGGCGAAGCACATGAAAAGTCTTGGAGACGGGAGTGGGAGGTTCTGATTATTGAGGATTAGTGTTGAGCATTCCGATACTGCAAATATTGGGTATCGGTCGATTTTCGCTGTATCGGAATTCCGATACTGAGTTCCGATACTTTTACAATATCGAATACTGGAATCAGAAGTTCCCATAATGCAATGAGCCAGTTTTATTCTATTCAGCCAATGAGGATCCTAAGAAGTGTGGGCACATCCTGTTAGGCATGTTAGCCATGTTAACTAATGGCATGACTGTGATTGGCTGCTGAAATGATGTCGGTGGTGGGTGGTGTGTGGCGGAGACTGTGTGTCTGTTTGTGCAGGCAGTGTCTGTGCAGGCCTCTCGAGGGTGTGTGCGTGCCTGCCGGGGGTCTGTATGGGCCTCTCGGGGGTCTGTGTGTGCTTCCGGGGGTCTGTATGTGCCTCTCAGGGTCTGTGCGGGCCTGCCGGGGGTCTGTAAGGGCCTCTTGGGAGTCTGTGTGGGCCTGCTGGGGGTCTTTGTGTCTATGTGCAGGCATCGTCCGATAGGACTACAAGTTCCATCGGGCTATGTCTGCTACAATGACAGTGATTGACACATTAGCCAATGATGGGACAGTAGTAGTCCCATCATCCGGCTAATGTGTTGAATGTAAAAAAAGCACAAACATACATACTACATACAACATACTACATACATACAACATACATACTACATACATACAAACAAACATACAACATACATACTACATACATACATACATACAACATACTACATAAATACTACATACACATAACATACTACATACATACATACAACATACTACATATATACTAGATAAATAAAACATACATACTACATACATACATTCATACAGCATACATACTACATGCATACAACATACTACATACATACTACATACACACAACATACTACATACATACTACATACGTACAACATACAACATACTACATACATACTACATACAAACATACTACATACATACTACATGCATAGATACTACACATACTACATATATACATACAACATACTACATACATACTAAATATGATGAAAACAAGACCAACTAAGGGGCCAAATATATAATAAGGTGCCAAAAAGACTAGTCCCCATATGGATGTCTAAGAATAGGTACACCTAATTGGTACACTCCCAATGAATACTGCAAACAATATAGAACAAATGGGAGTAACAATGCCCAATAGAATAGAAAAAAGGTAAATTTTATTGATTACAAACACAATTAAACAGACTGGGATCAGGTAGTGAAGGCTACCAATGTCCAGACAACCATGTACATGAATAGGCAAATAAATAAAGTGCCTAGTGTATATTATTTCAAGGGGAACCAAAAAGTAATGGCCAAAAACAGTGTAACACCAAAAAAGTAATGGTGAAATGCGCGCACAGTAAACAAAGCCCCCGTTCCCCCATATTAGCCTTGCTTACCCATGGTGTAACTGAGTCTGGACACGCGCCACGCCAACACCGACGCGCATTTCGCTCAGCTTTCTCTAGGTGCAGTAGTGTGTTACACACATACATACATACAGTACATACTACATTCATACTACATACAACACACATACATACTACATACATACAACATACTACATTCATACTACATACATACTACATACATACTACATACATACATACATACTACATACATACTACATACATACTGCATACAGTACATTCATACATTACATACAATACATACATACATACAGTACATATAACATAGAGTACTGTTGTGAATTCTGTGGCAGAGCTCCCTCCTGTGGTCACAAGTGGTACTTCGGCTGGTTCTCTCTGTGAGCTTCCGTTGGTGGAGGAAAGTGGTACTGCGGCTTCTGAGTTTCCTTCCTCAGGTGATGTGGTGAAGTCGTTAGGTGCTGCTCTATTTAACTCCACCTAGTGCTTTGATCCTGGCCTCCAGTCAATGTACTAGTATTGGACCTGTTTCCTCCTGGATCGTTCCTGTGGCCTGCTGCTCTGCATAGCTAAGTTCCTCTTTGCTATTTGTTTGCTGTTTTTTTCTGTCCAGCTTGTCAATTTGTTTTTTACTGCTTGCTGGAAGCTCTGGGACGCAGAGGGTGTACCTCCGTGCCGTTAGTTCGGTACGGAGGGTCTTTTTGCCCCCTTTGCGTGGTTTTTGTAGGGTTTTGTGTTGACCGCAAAGTTACCTTTCCTATCCTCGCTCTGTTCAGAAAGTTGGGCCTCACTTTGCGAAATCTATTTCATCTCTATGTTTGTCTTTTCATCTTAACTCACAGTCATTATATGTGGGGGCTGCCTTTTCCTTTGGGGTATTTCTCTGAGGCAAGATAGGCTTATTTTCTATCTTCAGGCTAGCTAGTTTCTCAGGCCGTGCCGAGTTGCATAGGGAGCGTTAGGCGCAATCCACGGCTGCCTTTAGTGTGGTTGGAGAGGATTAGGGATCGCGGTCAACAGAGTTACCACGTCTCAGAGCTCGTTCTTGTTTTTTGGGTTATTGCAAGGTCACTGTATGTGCGCTGACCTCTATGTCCATTGTGGTACTGAATTACCTTTCATAACAGTACTGGAGGCCAAAAGTACTAATGATTCCCAATAGTGGGAAAAAAGAAGTTCTGAGACCATTTTTTTTTCTTTGCACTGTGTTTTGCCTTTTTTTCCCCTAGACATTTGGGTGGTTCAGGACACAGGTGTAGCAATGGACATTAAAGGTCTGTCTTCATGTGTGGTTCAGCTCACGGCAAGAGTACAAAGTATTCAAGACTTTGTGGTTCAGAATTCTATGTTAGAACCGAGAATTCCTATTCCTGATTTGTTTTTTGGAGATAGAACTAAATTTCTGAGTTTCAAAAATAATTGTAAACTATTTCTGGCTTTGAAACCTCGCTCCTCTGGTGACCCAGTTCAACAAGTTAGGATCGTTATTTCTTTTTTGCGTGGCGACCCTCAGGACTGGGCATTTTCTCTTGCGTCAGGAGATCCTGCATTAAGTAATATCGATGCATTTTTCCTGGCACTCGGATTGCTGTACGATGAGCCTAATTCTGTGGATCAGGCAGAGAAGAATTTGCTGGCTCTGTGTCAGGGTCAGGATGAAATAGAGGTATATTGTCAGAAATTTAGAAAGTGGTCCGTACTCACTCAGTGGAATGAAGGTGCGCTCGCAGCTATTTTCAGAAAAGGTCTCTCTGAAGCCCTTAAGGATGTCATGGTGGGATTTCCTATGCCTGCTGGTCTGAACGAGTCTATGTCCTTGACTATTCAGATCGGTCGACGCTTGCGCGAGCGTAAATCTGTGCACCATTTGGCGGTATTACCTGAGCTTAAACCTGAGCCTATGCAGTGCGATAGGACTTTGAACAGAGTTGAACGGCAAGAACACAGACGTCTGAATGGGCTGTGTTTCTACTGTGGTGATTCCACTCATGCTATCTCTGATTGTCCTAAGCGCACTAAGCGGTTCGCTAGGTCTGCCACCATTGGTACGGTACAGTCAAAATTTCTTCTGTCTGTTACCTTGATCTGCTCTTTATCATCGTATTCTGTCATGGCATTTGTGGACTCAGGCGCTGCTCTGAATTTGATGGACTTGGAGTATGCTAGGCGTTGTGGGTTTTTCTTGGAGCCCTTGCAGTGTCCTATTCCATTGAGAGGAATTGATGCTACGCCTTTGGCCAAGAATAAGCCTCAGTACTGGACCCAGCTGACCATGTGCATGGCTCCTGCACATCAGGAGGTTATTCGCTTTCTGGTGTTGCATAATCTGCATGATGTGGTCGTGTTGGGGTTGCCAAGGCTACAAGTCCATAATCCAGTATTAGATTGGAAATCCTTGTCTGTGTCCAGCTGGGGTTGTCAGGGGGTACATGGTGATGTCCCATTTCTGACTATTTCGTCATCCACCCCTTCTGAGGTTCCTGAGTTCTTGTCTGATTACCGGGATTTATTTGATGAGCCCAAGTCCGATACCCTACCTCCGCATAGGGATTGTGATTGTGCTATCGATTTGATTCCTCATAGTAAATTCCCAAAAGGTCGACTGTTTAATTTATCTGTGCCTGAGCACGCCGCTATGCGGAGTTATGTGAAGGAGTCTTTGGAGAAGGGGCATATTCGCCCGTCATCGTCGCCATTAAGAGCAGGGTTCTTTTTTGTAGCCAAGAAGGATGGTTCACTGAGACCTTGTATAGATTACCGCCTTCTAAATAAGATCACGGTTAAATTTCAGTACCCCTTGCCATTGTTATCTGATTTGTTTGCTCGGATTAAGGGGGCTAGTTGGTTCACCAAGATAGATCTTCGTGGTGCGTATAATCTTGTGCGTATTAAGCGAGGCGATGAGTGGAAAACTGCATTTAATACGCCCGAGGGCCATTTTGAGTATCTAGTAATGCCATTCAGACTTGCCAATGCTCCATCAGTGTTTCAGTCCTTTATGCATGACATCTTCCGAGAGTACCTGGATAAATTCCTGATTGTGTACTTAGATGACATTTTGATCTTCTCGGATGATTGGGAGTCTCATGTGAAGCAGGTCAGAACGGTGTTTCAGGTCCTGCGTGCTAATTCTTTGTTTGTGAAGGGATCAAAGTGTCTCTTTGGTGTTCAGAAGGTTTCATTTTTGGGGTTCATCTTTTCCCTTTCTACTATCGAGATGGACCCTGTTAAGGTCCAAGCCATCCATAATTGGACTCAGCCGACATCTCTGAAAAGTCTGCAAAAGTTCCTGGGCTTTGCTAATTTTTATCGTCGCTTCATCTGCAATTTTTCTAGTATTGCTAAACCATTGACCGATTTGACCAAGAAAGGTGCTGATTTGGTCAATTGGTCTTCTGCTGCGGTGGAAGCTTTTCAAGAGTTGAAGCGTCGTTTTTCTTCTGCCCCTGTGTTGTGTCAACCAGATGTTTTGCTTCCGTTCCAGGTCGAGGTTGATGCTTCTGAGATTGGAGCAGGGGCTGTTTTGTCGCAGAGAAGTTCTGATTGCTCGGTGATGAAACCATGCGCCTTCTTTTCCAGGAAGTTTTCGCCTGCTGAGCGAAATTATGATGTGGGCAATCGAAAGTTGCTGGCCATGAAGTGGGCATTCGAGGAGTGGCGTCATTGGATTGAAGAAGCTAAGCATCGCGTGGTGGTCTTGACTGATCATAAGAACTTGACTTATCTCGAGTCCGCCAAGCGGTTGAATCCTAGACAAGCTCATTGGTCGTTGTTCTTTGCCCGTTTTGACTTTGTGATTTCATACCTTCCGGGCTCTAAAAATGTGAAGGCGGATGCTCTGTCTAGGAGTTTTGTGCCCGATTCTCCGGGTGTATCTGAGCCGGCGGGTATCCTCAAAGAGGGAGTAATTGTGTCTGCCATCTCCCCTGATTTGCGGCGGGTGCTGCAAAAATTTCAGGCTAATAAACCTGATCGTTGCCCAGCGGAGAAACTGTTTGTCCCTGATAGGTGGACGAATAAAGTTGTCTCTGAGGTTCATTGTTCGGTGTTGGCTGGTCATCCTGGAATCTTTGGTACCAGAGAGTTAGTGGCTAGATCCTTTTGGTGGCCATCTCTGTCGCGGGATGTGCGTACTTTTGTGCAGTCCTGTGGGATTTGTGCTCGGGCTAAGCCCTGCTGTTCTCGTGCCAGTGGGTTGCTTTTGCCCTTGCCGGTCCCGAAGAGGCCTTGGACACATATCTCTATGGATTTTATTTCAGATCTTCCCGTCTCTCAAAAGATGTCAGTCATTTGGGTGGTCTGTGATCGCTTCTCTAAGATGGTCCATTTGGTACCCTTGTCTAAATTGCCTTCCTCCTCTGATTTGGTGCCATTGTTTTTCCAGCATGTGGTTCGTTTACATGGCATTCCAGAGAATATCGTTTCTGACAGAGGTTCCCAGTTTGTTTCGAGGTTTTGGCAAGACTTTTGTGGTACGATGGGCATTGACTTGTCTTTTTCCTCGGCTTTTCATCCTCAGACTAATGGCCAGACCGAACGAACCAATCAGACCTTGGAAACATATCTGAGATGCTTTGTTTCTGCTGATCAGGATGATTGGGTGTCCTTTTTGCCTTTGGCTGAGTTCGCCCTTAATAATCGGGCCAGCTCGGCTACCTTGGTTTCACCGTTTTTCTGCAACTCTGGGTTCCATCCTCGTTTCTCTTCAGGGCAGGTTGAGTCTTCGGACTGTCCTGGTGTGGATACTGTGGTGGACAGGTTGCAGCAGATTTGGACTCATGTAGTGGACAATTTGACTTTGTCCCAGGAGAAGGCTCAACGTTTCGCTAATCGCAGACGCTGTGTGGGTCCCCGACTTCGGGTTGGGGACTTGGTTTGGTTATCTTCTCATCATATTCCTATGAAGGTTTCCTCTCCTAAGTTTAAACCTCGTTTTATTGGTCCGTATAGGATTTCTGAGGTTCTTAATCCTGTGTCTTTTCGTCTGACCCTTCCAGATTCTTTTTCCATACATAACGTATTCCATAGGTCATTGTTGCGGAGATACGTGGCACCTATGGTTCCATCTGTTGATCCTCCTGCCTCGGTATTGGTGGAGGGGGAGTTGGAGTATATTGTGGAGAAGATTTTGGATTCTCGTGTTTCAAGGCGGAAACTCCAGTATCTGGTTAAGTGGAAGGGTTATGCTCAGGAAGATAATTCCTGGGTCTTTGCCTCTGATGTCCATGCTCCCGATCTTGTTCGTGCCTTTCATATGGCTCATCCTGGTCATCCTGGGAGCTCTGATGAGGGTTCGGTGACCCCTCCTCAAGGGGGGGGTACTGTTGTGAATTCTGTGGCAGAGCTCCCTCCTGTGGTCACAAGTGGTACTTCGGCTGGTTCTCTCTGTGAGCTTCCGTTGGTGGAGGAAAGTGGTACTGCGGCTTCTGAGTTTCCTTCCTCAGGTGATGTGGTGAAGTCGTTAGGTGCTGCTCTATTTAACTCCACCTAGTGCTTTGATCCTGGCCTCCAGTCAATGTTCTAGTATTGGACCTGTTTCCTCCTGGATCGTTCCTGTGGTCTGCTGCTCTGCATAGCTAAGTTCCTCTTTGCTATTTGTTTGCTGTTTTTTTCTGTCCAGCTTGTCAATTTGTTTTTTACTGCTTGCTGGAAGCTCTGGGACGCAGAGGGTGTACCTCCGTGCCGTTAGTTCGGTACAGAGGGTCTTTTTGCCCCCTTTGTGTGGTTTTTGCAGGGTTTTGTGTTGACCGCAAAGTTACCTTTCCTATCCTCGCTCTGTTCAGAAAGTTGGGTTTCACTTTGCTAAATCTATTTCATCTCTACGTTTGTCTTTTCATCTTAACTCACAGTCATTATATGTGGGGGCTGCCTTTTCCTTTGGGGTATTTCTCTGAGGCAAGGTAGGCTTATTTTCTATCTTCAGGCTAGCTAGTTTCTCAGGCCGTGCCGAGTTGTTAGGCGCAATCCACGGCTGCCTTTAGTGTGGTTGGAGAGGATTAGGGATTGCAGTCAACAGAGTTCCCACGTCTCAGAGCTCGTTCTTGTTTTTTGGGTTATTGCCAGGTCACTGTATGTGCGCTGACCTCTATGTCCATTGTGGTACTGAATTACCTTTCATAACAGAGTACATACTCACCATCACTTGTCACTTTGTTCCCCGAAGCCAGTGTCATCTGTAAAAAATATTAAAATAACAAACAAACAATATACTCCCTGATCCGCAGAAATCCACGAGTGTCCCACGACGATCTACTGTGGAGAACAACAGCATCAGCTGATGCGACCGCTCTCTAGAGGCTCCAGGAATACAATGACGGGAGGAAGGTATCCAGTCTCACTTTTGGCATTACTGTGTGAGAAAGTTCCTACACAGCTTTTGCCATAAAGTGAGACCAGTGAACTATAGCAACCTCTCAGTGATGCACTGCAGGAGCCATTGTCTCCTGTCAGTGTGTCACTGAAGGTTCTATAGAACAGTGACATCACTGTTCTATAGGGGAGATTGTCGTGGGACACTTGTTGACTGCATCAGACATGGAGTATATAGTTTATTATTTTACATTTTTTGCAGCGCTGAAGTATGGTAAGTTTGGTTAAATTAAGAATATTAAAATACTTTTTTCTGGCTGTGGCGGATTGTGTCTGATGGCCACACGATTCATCCGTTTTTGCCGGATCCGTCGCTGTGCATTTTTTTGCCGGACAGAAAAACCATTCCTCTGTATGTGTTTTCCGTCCGGCGGAAACAGCTTTTTTGACAGATCTGGCAAAAAATGGATGAAACGTGTGGCCATCAGGCGCAAACCCATGCTAATACCACTCTCTGAGAAAAAACGGATCCAGCAGAAAAAAAACGATCTTTTTTTTAAAAACTTGCCGGATTGTGCCTGATGGCAAAAACCTGATGTTTGAAATTAGCCAGATAGATATATGGATAGAAACATCTATGTATCTATAGATATATCTCTAGATAGATATAAGATATATCCATAGATAAGCCGATGTTGATAAATGAACATAAAGAAAAAAACGGGAAAAGAAACAATGTGGGCTCCCGCACAATTTTCTGCACCAGAGGGGGAAAGCCGACGGCCAGGGGCCAATATTTGTAGCCTGGGAAGGGGGTAATACCCATGGCCCCTCCCAGGCTTAGAATATCAGTCCGCAGCTGTCTGCATAGCCTTTACTGTCTATTAAAATAGGGGGACCCCCCAAAAAAATGATGTGGGGTCCCCCTATATTTTATAGCCAGAAAGGCTACGCAGACAGCTGCGGGCTGATATTCATAGCCTAGAGAGGGGCCATGGATATTTCCCCCCCCGGCTTCAAATACCAGTCGGCAGCCACCCCAGAAATGGTGCATCTGTACCCTCTCTTCCCACTCCCGTGTAGCGGTGGGATATGGAGTAATAAGGGGTTAATGTCACCTTGCTATTGTAAGGTGACATTAAGCCGGGTTAATATTGGAGAGGCGTCAATAAGACGCCTATCTATTATTAATCCTACAGTAGTGAAAGAGTTAAAAAAATTAAAGACACAGCCAGAAAAAAAGTATTTTAATATTCTTAATTTAACCATATTTACCATACTTCAGCGCCTGCAAAAAAACATAAGAAAATAAACCGTATACTGCCTGTCTGCCGTAGTTCAATTAATAACGAATGTCCCACGACGATCTTCCCTATAGAACTGTGACATCGGGTGATGTCACTGCTCTATAGGACCTTCAGTGACACACTGACAGGAGACAATGGCTCCTGCAGTGCATCACTGAGAGGTTACTATAGTTCACTGGTCTCACTCTATGGCAAAAGGTGCGTGGGAACTTTCTCACACAGCAATGCCAAAAGTAAGACTAGGGACTATTTTTTTACAGTGGCAGAGGAATACAGTGCGGAAGGATGCCTTCCTTCCGTCATTGTATTCCTGGAGCCCCTAGAGAGCGGTTGCATCAGCTGATGCTGGTGTTCTCCATGGGAGATCATCGTGAGACACTCGTGGATTTCTGCGGATCAGGGAGTATATTGTTTGTTTGTTATTTTAGTGTTTTTTACAGATGACACTGACTTCGGGAATCAAAGTGACAAGTGATGGTGAGTATGTACTCTATGTTATATGTTCTGTATGTCTATATGTATGTATTGTACGTAATATGTGAATGTATTGTATGTAGTATGTATGTAGTATGTATGTAGCATGTATGTAGTATGTTGTATGTGTGTAGTATGTATGTAGTATGTATGTATGTAGAATGCATGTAGTATGTTGTATGTATGTAGTATGTATGTAGTATGTATGTAGTATTCATGTAGTATGTATGTATGTATGTAGTATGCATGTCGAATGTTGTATATGTGTTGTATGTACGTAGTATGTTGTATGTATGTTGTATGTATGTATGTATTATGTATGTATGTAGTATGCATGTAGTATGTTGCATGTATTTAGTATGTAGTATACATGTTGTCTGTATGTAGTATGTATGTATGTAGTATGCATGTAACATAGTAACATAGTAACATAGTTAGTAAGGCCGAAAAAAGACATTTGTCCATCCAGTTCAGCCTATATTCCATTATAATAAATACCCAGATCTACGTCCTTCTACAGAACCTAATAATTGTATGATACAATATTGTTCTGCTCCAGGAAGACATCCAGGCCTCTCTTGAACCCCTCGACTGAGTTCGCCATCACCACCTCCTCAGGCAAGCAATTCCAGATTCTCACTGCCCTAACAGTAAAGAATCCTCTTCTATGTTGGTGGAAAAACCTTCTCTCCTCCAGACGCAAAGAATGCCCCCTTGTGCCCGTCACCTTCCTTGGTATAAACAGATCCTCAGCGAGATATTTGTATTGTCCCCTTATATACTTATACATGGTTATTAGATCGCCCCTCAGTCGTCTTTTTTCTAGACTAAATAATCCTAATTTCGCTAATCTATCTGGGTATTGTAGTTCTCCCATCCCCTTTATTAATTTTGTTGCCCTTCTTTGTACTCTCTCTAGTTCCATTATATCCTTCCTGAGCACCGGTGCCCAAAACTGGACACAGTACTCCATGTGCGGTCTAACTAGGGATTTGTACAGAGGCAGTATAATGCTCTCATCATGTGTATCCAGACCTCTTTTAATGCACCCCATGATCCTGTTTGCCTTGGCAGCTGCTGCCTGGCACTGGCTGCTCCAGGTAAGTTTATCATTAACTAGGATCCCCAAGTCCTTCTCCCTGTCAGATTTACCCAGTGGTTTCCCGTTCAGTGTGTAATGGTGATATTGATTCCCTCTTCCCATGTGTATAACCTTACATTTATCATTGTTAAACCTCATCTGCCACCTTTCAGCCCAAGTTTCCAACTTATCCAGATCCATCTGTAGCAGAATACTATCTTCTCTTGTATTAACTGCTTTACATAGTTTTGTATCATCTGCAAATATCGATATTTTACTGTGTAAACCTTCTACCAGATCATTAATGAATATGTTGAAGAGAACAGGTCCCAATACTGACCCCTGCGGTACCCCACTGGTCACAGCGACCCAGTTAGAGACTATACCATTTATAACCACCCTCTGCTTTCTATCACTAAGCCAGTTACTAACCCATTTACACACATTTTCCCCCAGACCAAGCATTCTCATTTTGTGTACCAACCTCTTGTGCGGCACGGTATCAAACGCTTTGGAAAAATCGAGATATACCACGTCCAATGACTCACCGTGGTCCAGCCTATAGCTTACCTCTTCATAAAAACTGATTAGATTGGTTTGACAGGAGCGATTTCTCATAAACCCATGCTGATATGGAGTTAAACAGTTATTCTCATTGAGATAATCCAGAATAACATCCCTCAGAAACCCTTCAAATATTTTACCAACAATAGAGGTTAGACTTACTGGCCTATAATTTCCAGGTTCACTTTTAGAGCCCTTTTTGAATATTGGCACCACATTTGCTATGCGCCAGTCCTGCGGAACAGACCCTGTCGCTATAGAGTCACTAAAAATAAGAAATAATGGTTTATCTATTACATTACTTAGTTCTCTTAGTACTCGTGGGTGTATGCCATCCGGACCCGGAGATTTATCTATTTTAATCTTATTTAGCCGGTTTCGCACCTCTTCTTGGGTTAGATTGGTGACCCTTAATATAGGGTTTTCATTGTTTCTTGGGATTTCACCTAGCATTTCATTTTCCACCGTGAATACCGTGGAGAAGAAGGTGTTTAATATGTTAGCTTTTTCCTCGTCATCTACAACCATTCTTTCCTCACTATTTTTTAAGGGGCCTACATTTTCAGTTTTTATTCTTTTACTATTGATATAGTTGAAGAACAGTTTGGGATTAGTTTTACTCTCCTTAGCAATGTGCTTCTCTGTTTCCTTTTTGGCAGCTTTAATTAGTTTTTTAGATAAAGTATTTTTCTCCCTATAGTTTTTTAGAGCTTCAATGGTGCCATCCTGCTTTAGTAGTGCAAATGCTTTCTTTTTACTGTTAATTGCCTGTCTTACTTCTTTGTTTAGCCACATTGGGTTTTTCCTATTTCTAGTCCTTTTATTCCCACAAGGTATAAACCGCTTACACTGCCTATTTAGGATGTTCTTAAACATTTCCCATTTATTATCTGTATTCTCATTTCTGAGGATATTGTCCCAGTCTACCAGATTAAGGGCATCTCTAAGCTGTTCAAACTTTGCCTTCCTAAAGTTCAATGTTTTTGTGACTCCCTGACAAGTCCCCCTAGTGAAAGACAGGTGAAACTGCACAATATTGTGGTCGCTATTTCCTAAATGCCCAACCACCTGCAGATTTGTTATTCTGTCAGGTCTATTAGATAGTATTAGGTCTAAAAGTGCTGCTCCTCTGGTTGGATTCTGCACCAATTGTGAAAGATAATTTTTCTTGGTTATTAGCAGAAACCTGTTGCCTTTATGGGTTTCACAGGTTTCTGTTTCCCAGTTAATATCCGGGTAGTTAAAGTCCCCCATAACCAGGACCTCATTATGGGTTGCAGCTTCATCTATCTGCTTTAGAAGTAGACTTTCCATGATTTCTGTTATATTTGGGGGTATGTAACAGACCCCAATGAGAATTTTGTTACCATTTTTCCCTCCATGAATTTCAACCCATATGGACTCGACATCCTCATTCCCTTCGCTAATATCCTCCCTTAAAGTGGACTTTAGACAAGACTTTACATAGAGACAAACCCCTCCTCCTCTCCGATTTTTACGATCCTTTCTAAACAGACTGTAACCCTGTAAGTTAACTGCCCAGTCATAGCTTTCATCTAACCATGTCTCGGTTATTCCCACTATGTCAAAGTTACCTGTAGATATTTCTGCTTCTAGTTCTTCCATCTTGTTTGTCAGGCTTCTGGCGTTTGCGAGCATGCAGTTCAGAGGATTTTGTTTTGTTCCAATCTCCTCACTGTGGATTGTTTTAGAAATGTTCTTACCTCCCTTCTGAGTATGTTTTCCTGGGTCGTCTTTGTTCGAGTCTAATGTTTTTCTTCCCGTCCCCTCTTCTTCTAGTTTAACGCCCTCCTGATGAGTGTAGCGAGTCTTCTGGCGAATGTGTGTTTCCCAGGTTTGTTGAGGTGTAGTCCGTCTCTGGCGAGGAGTCCATCATACCAGTAATTCACACCGTGGTCCAGGAATCCAAATCCTTGTTGTCTGCACCATCGTCTTAGCCAGTTGTTTGCATCAAGGATCCTGTTCCATCTCCTGATGCCATGCCCGTCTACTGGAAGGATAGAAGAAAAAACTACCTGTGCATCCAGTTCCTTTACTTTCTTCCCCAACTCTTCAAAGTCCTTGCAGATTGTCGGTAGGTCCTTCCTTGCCGTGTCATTGGTGCCAACATGTATCAGAAGAAATGGGTGGACGTCCTTGGAGCTGAAGAGCTTTGGTATCCTATCGGTCACATCCTTGATCATCGCACCTGGAAGGCAGCATACTTCTCTTGCAGTTATGTCCGGTCTGCAGATGGCTGCTTCTGTGCCTCTCAGTAGTGAGTCTCCCACCACCACCACTCTTCGTTGCTTCTTGGCTGTACTTTTTGCTGTCACTTGTTGCTGTGTGCCCTTTTCTTTTTTGCTTGCTGGTATTGCTTCATTCTTAGGTGTGCCATCTTCATCCTCTACAAAGATTTGATATCGGTTCTTCAGTTGTGTGGTTGGTGATTTCTCCATGGTCTTCTTGCTTCTTTTGGTCACATGCTTCCACTCATCTGCTTTTGGAGGTTCTCTGACACTTTTTGCACCTTCTGTGACCAGTAGAGATGCTTCTGTTCTGTCTAGAAAGTCTTCATTCTCTTTGATGAGTTTCAAAGTTGCTATTCTTTCTTCCAGACCCCGCACCTTTTCTTCTAAAAGGGCCACTAGTCTACACTTCTGACAGGTGAAATTGGATTCTTCTTCTGGTCGATCTGTGAACATGTAGCACATGCTGCAGCTCACCATGTAGGTTGTCACATCTGCCATGTTGCTCCTAGATCCTGCTGACTTGCTGTGTGTTTTCCTTCTTGTGTAATCTACTCAGCCAAGCTCTCTTGCAATAATGTCCTACAGGCAAAAATTTGCGCGCCGTAAGGCGCGCGGTTTGGTGATGCTTTCGAAGCAGCTGGTCCCGGCTGTACCCAACGATCTTCTAGCTTAGGGAGACTTCGCTTCTCCCAGAAGGCACCTGGAATATGCAAATTAGCCTCCTGAATCTTGAATCCCTGGTTTGGTGATGCTTTCGAAGCAGCTGGTCCCGGCTGTACCCAACGATCTTCTAGCTTAGGGAGACTTCGCTTCTCCCAGAAGGCACCTGGAATATGCAAATTAGCCTCCTGAAGCTTGAATCCCTGGTTTGGTGATGCTTTCGAAGCAGCTGGTCCCGGCTGTACCCAACGATCTTCTAGCTTAGGGAGACTTCGCTTCTCCCAGAAGGCACCTGGAATATGCAAATTAGCCTCCTGAAGCTTGAATCCCTGGTTTGGTGATGCTTTCGAAGCAGCTGGTCCCGGCTGTACCCAACGATCTTCTAGCTTAGGGAGACTTCGCTTCTCCCAGAAGGCACCTGGAATATGCAAATTAGCCTCCTGAAGCTTGAATCCCTGGTTTGGTGATGCTTTCGAAGCAGCTGGTCCCGGCTGTACCCAACGATCTTCTAGCTTAGGGAGACTTCGCTTCTCCCAGAAGGCACCTGGAATATGCAAATTAGCCTCCTGAAGCTTGAATCCCTGGTTTGGTGATGCTTTCGAAGCAGCTGGTCCCGGCTGTACCCAACCAGGGATGTAGTATGTTGTATGTATGATGTATGTATGTGGTATTTTGTATGTATGAAGTATGTATGTAGAATGTTGTATGTATGTTGTATGTATGTATGTAGTATGTATGTAGTATGTATGTAGTATGTTGTATGTATGTTGTATGTATGTTGTATTTTGTATGTATGTATGCTTGTGGTATGTATGTTGTATGTATGTTGTATGTATGTTTGTGTTTTTTTTTACATTCAACACATTAGCCGGATGATGGGACTACTCCTGTAGAATGTAAGCCCGCAAGGGCAGGGTCCTCGGCCCTCTGTATCAGTCCGTCAATGTTAGTTTGTTTACTCTATGTGATATTTGTAACTTTTATGTAACCCCTTCTCATGTACAGCACCATGGAATCAATGGTGCTATATAAATAAATAATAATAATAATGATCATTGGCTAATATGTCAATCACTGTCATTGTAGCAGGCATAGCCCGATGGGACTTGAAGTCCCATCGGATGATGCCTGCACACAGACACAAAGACCCCCGAGAGGCCCATACAGACCCCGCCAGGCCCGCACAGACCCTCGAGAGGGCCGTACAAACCCCCAGCAGCATGCACAGACCCCCGAGAGGCCCATACAGGCCCCAGCAGGCCCGCACAGACCCCCGAGAGGCCCGTACAGGCCCCGGCAGGCCCGCACAGACACTGGAGAGGCCCATACAGGCCCTGGCAGGCCTGCACAGACCCCTAAGAGGCCCATACAGACCCAGGCAGGCCCATACAGACCTACACAGACCCCCGAGAGGCCTGTACATGCCCCGGCAGGCCCACACAGACCCTGGAGAGGTCCATACAGATTCTGCCCGCACACACAGACATGCACAGTCTCTGCCCACGCACCACCCACACGCTCTCCCCCTCCCAAACTGGATGTGCAGGAAAAGAAAGGGTTTATTTTCATTCCGATATTTGTGTCCCATTGACTTGCATTGGTTTCCGGTATCGGAATCGGCGATACCCGATACATTTGGAGTATCGGTCCGATCCAATCCAATCTGATATTTCCGGATATCGGAAGGTATCGCTCAACACTATTGAGGATGCTAACCTCAGGTCATTAGCAGAAAGGAGAGCAAGGGTAGGGTGGTAGGCTGAGACCAGGGAGGAGATCTAGGGTGGTGCTAAGCCATGGAGTGCTTTGTGAATGAGGGTAATAGTTTTGTACTGGATTCTGGAGTCGATGGGTAACCAGTGTAACGACTGGCACAGGGTAGAGGCATCGGTGTAACGGTTGGTGAGGAATATAATCCTGGCAGCAGCATTCAGGAGAGATTGGAGGGGGGAGAGTTTGGTAAGAGGTAGGCCATTTAGGAGAGAGTTACAATAGTCCAGATGAGAATGAATGAGTGAAACAGTAATAGTTTTTGCAGAGTCGGCGAAAGTAAGAAAATGGCGAAGTCTAGAAATGTTTTTGAGATGCATATAAGAAGAGGAAGCCAATGATCAGATGTGAGGGTGAAGGAAAGCTCGGAATCAAGTATGACCCCAAAGCAGCGGGCATGTTGCTTTGGAGTAATGGTGGAACCACACACGGAGATGGCAATGTCAGGCAAAGATAGGTTAGTAAAGAGAGAGAACACGAGGAGTTCAGTTTTTGACAGGTTCAGTTTCAGATAGAGGGAGGACATGATGTTAGAGACAGCGGTAAGACAATCACTGGTGTTTTCTAAAAAGGCAGGCGTGAGATCAGGAGAAGAAGTGTATAATTGAGTGTCATCAGCATAGAGTTGGTACTGGAACCCAAATCTACTGACTGTTTGTCCAATAGGGGCAGTATGCAAAAAGAAGAGGAGGGGGCCTAGGACTGATCCTTGAGGAACCCCAACAGTAAGCGAAAGGTGAGAGGAGGAACCAACAAAGGATATAGTGAAGGAGCGATGAGAGAGATAGGAGTTCTTCTTTGTTTGATGGCTTGTGAGTGACTATCCATGATCCTCTTGATTACATTCCAGAGGTTTTCAATAGGGTTTAGGTCTGGAGATTGGGCTGCCCATGACAGGGTTTTGATGTGGTGGTCTCTTAATTTTTGTCAGAGCTGTATACAAGTCATTATACAGGAAAAAATGTTTCTTAACTTTTTTTTCTATGTAAACTCCTTCCTTCCAGGAGTCTTCCCCATGCTGCTCTCTTTCCATTCTGCACTTTTTCTAAACATTTCAACATTTTCACTGCCCCTCAGACCTCCTTGTAGAGTCTGCAGGGAAAATGCTCGGATTACTCATTGACTCCCATTACACTCATCAGTTGAAACTTGCATCCGAGCATTAGGAATTGCTCAGTTTGAGTAACGATCATTTGAGCATTTTAGTGCTCACTCATCCCTACTCACATGTACTTTAATGTCAAAATTAAAAAGAATTGTGGCTAACACAGATCCTTGTGGTTCCCACTGTTTAATTCTCCCATTTAGGACATGCAGCATCTACAACAACTCTTTGTTTCTTGCCACTTAACTAGTTCATTACCAATCTGCATATAGTGTCCCTCAGTCTCTGTTTTACAGCTTCAGGACAAGGTTGTTGAGTGGTACAGTATGAATTGACTTCACAAAGATGAATCACGTCAACCACATAACCAAAATCCAGATTTGCATTGTTCACCCAATAGAAAGACACCGTGTTGGTTAGACAATTTGTTTTAGGTCATGTCTTATAATGCCCTCAAAAATGTTGCACAGCATTAACACAGTATATAACAGCCCACGTAGTATATAACACAGCTACGTAGCACATAGCACAGCCACGTAGTATATTGCACAGCCGTGTAGTATATACCACAGCCCACATATTATGTAGCACAGCAATGTAGTATATAACACAGCCCATGCTGTCTATAACACAGCCCACGCAGTATGTAGCACAGCCTACATAGTATATAACACAGCCCATGTAGTGTATATGTATGTGGGCACCATATCCCTGTTAAAAAAATAAATAAAATAAAAAGTAGTTATATGCTCACCCTCCGGTGGCATAGGCAGCATCAATAGTAAAAAGTTGGTCACACTTGTCAAAAGCGGTGACGGACCCGGAAATGCTGCAGGCAGCGTTTCCGAGTCCATCACAGAATGATGGAAAAACGCTAGTGCATGCCCAGTATGGCATGCATTGGTAATGCGCCCGGTAACAGGGTTAATGGCAGCATTAATGGACTGCATTACACCACGTTATGCCGCGGTGTAATGCAGTCTGTTTAACGGACTGCTAAAACGCTACGTGGGTGCTGACTGGAGGGGAATATAAAGGGGCACTGACTGGAGGGGTGTAGGGAGGGGCCAATTCACGGCCAGACTGTGCCGGCCGCGACCAATCAGCAACGCTGGATTTCCGTGACAGGCAGACAAATAGACAAACAGAAGTGGACCTTAGATGATTATATATACAGTATAGATGCACCTTTTCTATTCATACAGCTTTTTGTTTCTATTTCCTTTCCTTCCTCCCCTTAGATGTCCATCTGACTGTCCAACCAGTCTTTATCTCAAGACAGCTTGAGGTGCCTTCTGTAGATCCTGTTGCCAACCAAAAAGTTGGTCTAGTTCTCCAGGAATGCAAACCATTCCTTCCTGTACCTATTTCTAAGACACTTATTTAACCCTCTAAGATCCCGCTGCATTTCTGGTAAGCTCATGGCATTGGCAGTGTTTTTGAAAACACCCTTTTGGAGATCCTGGATTAAAGCTTCTCTACTAAAACCCTGAAATCATTTTTAAAGGACCTTTAACCTCTCACTGAATTTGGTACCGATGTTATTTATAACCACTGGGTTCTGTTAGGACTGGCGGAACGCACCAAGTACTAGATGAAATGGAACTAGGTGCGTTCGCAGTCCGAGGTCCACCGTGCAGGTAAAAAACCCTGCTGCTAGTAAGACGGACTATATGGCGGTACTACAAGTATGCACGCACGGGTTGACTACACCGTGCGTGAAGGAAGCAATCCTGTTGCGTCACAGGACCGCGGTACCGCACATAGAGCGCGAGCAAGTAGTCAGCGAACTCAACCCCAACTAGGATTGAAGTCCGATTAGACACTTGCTGGCACAACACCGCAACAGGGTGTGTAAGGAAACTAAATAATAATATGAAAGGCACAAGAGTGCGTGCGGTGCCGCACAGAAGGACGCCACTAACCACCCAGGCTTGGGTCAGGAAAGCGCAGAGCAAGCGCACGGCGCCGTACAGGTGGACACAGCAACTGGTAGCTGTAATGTGTGTTACGTGCTGTTGGATAAGTCGGGCGCTAGATAGCAAACATACACCTTCCGCGAACAGACATTCAATAGGGAGGGTTATTTAAAGAGCGACTTTCACTCACAACACACACACATATTTACAAGACAATACTAGCGCATGGCCATGCGGTCATGTGCAGTTTATATAGCTGCAGCACAGGAAACAGCTACAGAAGTTTTGCCCTTTCAGGACCTGCCAAAAGGACCAATGGGATGTGCTGCAGTACCTGAGCATGTGACCCTCGATCTCCAACAGGAGATCTTGCCCTGGGCATGCTCAGTGTGTGCAAATAAGGACTTAGATCCAGAAACGTCCACTCGCCGCTGCCCAGCACTGGCTTCAATGGCAGAAGCAGGAAAAGCAGCAGTAACTCTTCGCACAGAGTCAGACTGAGCGAGACGCTGGGATCGACGTCCCTGCTGAGCAGACTCCACTGCGGCTGGAGGAGAATGGGAGACCGCAGCGGAGACGGATCGAGATTCCCCCTGTGCAGCAGAGGAAACTCGACTCCTAACAGGTTCTCATCACCAACCAGTAATCTGTCTATCTGAATACATGCGAATACTGTCTAACTGAATCTGTCTATCTGAATACATGTGAATCTGATTATCTGGTAGAGAATAAATTGTTCTACATTTTGGTGGCAGATGATCATGCCTGTCTGCCTAATAATAGAGTACTCTACCAACAACATCTGTTTTACCTTTGCTGCAGTTCTATTTCCATTTTTCCTATTGCAATCATTTTCTTCGTTGCTAGAAGCAACATCCTGCTGTTGTATCCTTCACTTGCATCCCAAGTATCAGTCAAATAGGCATACTTTTGTTCCATACCTCTTGTTCTAAGGCTGCGACAACATGCTGACTTTGGCCAGAACTCTTGCCGCATGACCAAAGTTGGCTCGGTGCCACTGCTATACTACAGTGCAATGCAAATGAATGAGGTCACCATGCAACCGCAAGGGTACTATGACTGAGAAAAGCAAGCCCCAAGAAGTCCAAAATCATCAGACTTTTGTTACTTGTATCTTGCATTTGCTGTATCCTTGGATTGGTGCAGCAGTGCCACCAAGCGAACCTTGATTGTGTGACAGGTACAGCCCCACTTGTTACCTCGCTAACTACCTTTGTGTTCTGATCTTTCTTACTTCCACCCACCTCTATATTACTGACCTCATCCGTAGACTGCTCAGTGAGATTTAAAACCCTCTATACTCATGAATATTGCCTGAGAGTAACATCCGTGCTGGTTTCTGCTTCAACTACTAAGCGACACCACACTTTTGTTGCAGATGATGCATGACAGCATCAATCCTATTTTATTCCTGGGACTTGTGGCTCTGGCCAGTCCAGAAGCTAATGGGTTAGACCTGTTAGTTTGTGTTTCTTCCTGTTATCAGCACTGGGGGGAGTAGTTAATATACAAACCCCTGAGAGTAAGTTCCCACTGCAAGTCAATGTTTGTGCTACATGGCTTTACTTGTGTTCTGTGCTTTTGGTGTTTACTACTGATATATCCTGTTCCGTGACCTTGCCTAGTTTATTGCTATTACTCCTACCTAACGATTTTGTTCCTTTCACACCTCTTGGAACTGACCAGGCTACCTGACTACCTGTCTTTCCAATTTGTGAAACCGAACAGCAGCTAACTCCAGGGCCCTAGTCTAGTGACCCCTGTGTAAGTGCAGATCCTTCAAGAGGGATAAAGGGTAAACCCTTGGCTTTGGGAAATTGAGTAGCTTATGCCAACACTGTTGTGGTACTTTTTTTTAGCTGCCTGGTGCCCACTAACAATGCCCTTGTAATACTGAGCTTCCAAATATACAACACGCTTACATCTCAGGTAGTGTTATATTTATCATCAAATGGTTGTTCATGGCAAGCATACATCCTGGAAGAATACACTCTTCAAAGCATTATCCATGGAGCACATACAACTCTGGCAAAAATTAAGAGACCACCACATAAAAACCCTGTCATGGGCAGCCGAATCTTCAGACCTGAACCCCATTGAAAACCTCTGGAATGTAATCAGGAGGATGATGGATAGTCACAAGCCATTAAACAAAGAAGAACTGCTTACATTTTTGTGCCAGAAGCAGTGTGAAAGACTGGTGGAAAGCATGCCAAGACGCATGAAAGCTGTGATTAAAAATCATGGTTATTCCACAAAATATTGATTTCTGAACTCTTCCTGAGTTAAAACATTGGTATTGTTGTTTCTAAATTATTATGAACTTGTTTTCTTTGCATTATTTGAGGTCTGAAAGCCCTGGGTTTTTTTTTTTAAATTTTGACCATTTTTCCTTTTTCAGAAAAAATACATTTATTGCTTGGAAATTCGGAGACATGTCAGAAGTTTATAGAATAAATGAAAAATTTACATTTTACTCAAAAAAATACCTATAAAGAGAAAAATCAGACAAACTGAAGATTTTGCACTGGTCTCTTAATTTTTGCCAGAGCTGTATATAATTGGTAATGAGCAGTGCAGGCAATTTGTGTTTTAAAAAAAATAAAACAATGTAAAACAAATAAAGAAAAACATCACCTTTTAGTTTCCTATATTATTATGTTCAAAAACAATTATGAATTATATATTGAGTTGAGTTGAACTATGCTGAACTATATCTTCAAGCACTTGATCACAGTCCTTCCTCAACTCAGCAAATCTCCATTGGATTCACTGGAACATATAGTGATTAGTTAACAAGCTGCAAGCACAGTAATTAACTAATTAACACTAATAAAGCTTTTTTAGCCTTAACCACAGCTTAAATCACATTACTGATGTGCAAACTGACAATATCAAAAACAAATTAACCAATTAACCAAATTAACTAATTTCTCAGTTATCACAGACAATGCTATTGTGTTAAACTAAAGGTACCGTCACACTAGACGATATCGCTAGCGATCCGTGACGTTGCAGCGTCCTCGCTAGCGATATCGTCCAGTGTGACAGCGACCAACGATCAGGCCCCTGCTGGGAGATCGTTGGTCGCTGAACAAAGTCCAGAACTTTATTTCGTCGCTGGATCTCCCGAGGACATCGCTGGATCGGCGTGTGTGACACCGATCCAGCGATGTCTTCACTGGTAACCAGGGTAAACATCGGGTAACTAAGCGCAGGGCCGCGCTTAGTAACCCGATGTTTACCCTGGTTACCATCCTAAAAGTAAAAACAAACAAACACTACATACTTACCTACCGCTGTCTGTCCTCCAGCGCTGTGCTCTGCTCTCCTCCTGTACTGGCTGTGAGCACAGCGGCCGGAAAGCAGAGCGGTGACGTCACCGCTCTGCTTTCCGGCTGACCGACGCTCACAGCCAGTACAGGAGGAGTGCAGAGCACAGCGCTGGAGGACAGACAGCGGTAGGTAAGTATGTAGTGTTTGGTTTTTTTTACTTTTAGGATGGTAACCAGGGTAAACATCGGGTTACTAAGCGCGGCCCTGCGCTTAGTTACCCGATGTTTACCCTGGTTACCGGCATCGTTGGTCGCTGGAGAGCGGTCTGTGTGACAGCTCTCCAGCGACCAAACAGCGACGCTGCAGCGATCCGGATCGTTGTCGGTATCGCTGCAGCGTCGCTAAGTGTGACGGTACCTTAAGCACTAAATTAAAGTCCTTGCTTCACATGGTCATGCTGCTGCTATTTACTCTTTGCATATATGAATTATTATATTATAAAAATGATAGAAAAGGAAAAGATTTGGCATTGCATCCTGTATGATAAAATCCCAAAACGTTTTTCCGGCTTATCAAGCCATGTTAAAAACATAGAAGAACACCTGACTCGTTTCTGGTGCGTTAGAGGCACCCTTACTCATAGACCTAAGCCAGAATAAAGTTTTTGGATTTTATCATACAGGCTGGAGTGCCGAATCTTTTCCTTTTCAATGGATTTGCTGTGCTTACCAGTGGAACGAGCACCCACCTGTTTCTTTTGTCATTGGACCCAGCCCAAGTTGGTTTAATTTTTGGATTACGTCGAAAGCTCCCAGATCTCTCTCTCCCACTATAAAAATGAGGTTATTTCCCTCCTATCCCATAGTAGAACACGAGCTTACTTCTTCTCTACCTGCTTGCTATCTCCACACATCCCTGCTCCCCCACTCCTCTTCCATCTATGGAGAGGAATTGGAAGCAGCACATGTTTGCTGCATCCAAAGAGCTGCCGGCTATTGAACGCAAGTGAATCTGCATGTGTTCACTGAACGGTGAACTGTGTGGGATCACCAGGTCCAATAGATTGTATGGCTGAAATTTCTCTTGCGGAGACAAGCTATGGTCTGGAGAGACGCGCCGCATGTCCGTCTCCGCGGGTGAGCGTCTGTGGGCCACTATGCTGTTACAGCTGGCCACTGCACAAGTACGCAGCATCCAATAGGCATCGTTTACTGATTGTAGGCACATACCCAAAAACTGTGCTACATAGAAGTTGAAAATTAATGAAAATACATGTTGCATTTTAGAATGGTGATGACTCTTAGCGAGAATACAGGCAACATTACATATTTAGGTATTTTTTTATACTCTTGGAAAATACCTTTAGGCTGAAACTATGATTTGTCCATAGTTGAATTGTGGACTTTATAATGGATTTTATTGTGCTCATCTAGATCCATTGAATGATGGACACCATCAGGACTCAATGGACTATATTAACTAAAAATGTGATCTGTTGAGTTGCACAATTTTTTTTGCTGTTTTGAAGTGCTATTTTTAGCACCAAAACAGCAAAATGTTTCAAGGTGGCTCGTAATGGAGTCTCAGGCACCAATGCAAACATAGACATAGGTAGATCTCATTAAAACTTTATGAAAACTAAAAATGCCTACACATTGACGCCAGAAATAAAGTAACAAAGTCCTTGGAAATTTTGATAATTATGAAAAGGGTAGTATAAGCATGTAAAGTAAATCTTTTCTTAACTGTTGAGTAGTATAGTTAATAGAATTATCCCTCAACCCCTTTTGAAATGGGCAGACAAGTGCAAGGAAACAGCAATATTTCTCTGCAGTAATTATACATTCACACCAAGGCTACATCCGTAATTATCCTGGATAAGGGACATTATTTGCAAGAAGCTTTCCCTCAATTATCTGAATGCAAATATTATGAGAAGTTAAAATCTTATCCAACAAAGTTTAATTAGAATACATAAGGATCTTTAGTAGATTAGAAAAAAGAATTTGATTTATTGTACATTGATATTCCACAATGGCAACCTTTTGTTCTTTCTCTAAGCTATGGCTTCAGAAAACCACCTGTTTTTTTTTTTTTTTTGTGATCATCACAAAATGTTCTCCATGAAATATTACAGATGCGTTTTATTTTTCAATACCCTGCAGTGCTTGCAAATTGTATTTGAACTAATTGTTTCATCTATTCAAGGTGACTTGAGCAATTCGGAAAAATACTTTGGAGTGTATAAATACTTAGGAGAGTATTGATTCCAAATGCCATCATCTAGTCATGTGTATTATTGAGGTTCAATACAGTGAAGGAGATGGCACTAAAGAAGAATTAAAATAAGAAGCACTACCCCTTCCCAGCCCCACATCTGTGGATGGTTGTGGATGGCTCCCCTGTGGACATTTTTAGTATTAAAATAAAAGATTTTTTTTTCCACCAAAACACATGAATTTATGACCCATGATCCACTACGACTCACAAGGTTCTCTTATAATTTTTCAAGCCAAAAACAAAGTTGAATAAAACTTGGCACATAAACGCATGCAATTAGAATAATTTTTAATATGGTCCAAAAAGTGGTACAACTTCGCTCAACCCAGTAAAAATGATGTAGACGTTTCGGTCGTACAACAGTGACCTTCATCAGTGTCCCGACTGCTTTAGTGTTCATGTACGTCTGGTATGAAAAAGGAAGAAAGGCCCGTGGGCGTCCTGGGGCTAGTAAATATAGGGGTCACACTAAATCTTATTATAATAAGCGGTAGTGATTAGTCGGTGCGTAATAACGAGTCTCTTATGGGACGTGGTATCCACCATTTGTCATGTCAAAAAACAGGTTGACTTACTCTGGTAATTGGTCTGCTCCTATGAATTTGGTTCAAATGGCTGATTTAACCCATTATCTACCAATGTCCTTTTTTTGGGACGCCTAATCTTTAGCTTCTAGCAACTAAGATTTTATAATTTTTATAATTAGATCCAATTTTTTTTTGTGTTGTGTTTGTAAAATGAATGTTTTCAAAATAGGAAATCATGTCATTGTCATTTTTAATTGAATATTGGGACGAACTTTTCTGAAAAATCTGTACTTGAAAAAATGTTGAAAATTATGTTTCTGATTCACTAAGACCCAAATCATTAAAATTCTGTCATTAAAAAAAAAAAAGAAAATTGCTAATTTGGCAAGTAATGGGGTAAAGGGAATTTGACAGTCAATTCGCTATGTAATCTGGGGCCAGTATGATGCAGGGGTAGAGATGTTGCTTGCAGTGATGTGTTTCTTACTGGGTTGATTGTTGCAGTTTCAATAATTGTTTTATCAGCAGTAGATCTACTTTTCACTAGATGACTGGTTGTCTTATGCCTTGTAGTCCTCCAGCTCTATGTTATCCAGCCTCTACCACTGATAAGCAGTTTTCTGCCAATAACCAGAATACGCAGAAATCTGTCAATCAGTCTGGTAGGTGGGGTTCTGTAGAGCTCAGCATTCAGAGAACTGCTAGAACTGCAGAGGAGAAAATAGGGATTTTATTAAAATTCCAGCATAGAAATGAGCAAACACATCGCTGGAATCGGGTTCTATGTCTCTTCATTATGCTGCTCTCTACTTACATGACAATAACCTGACAAGGGTGATAGATTCCCTTTAAGGAAGATACATACTGATTTCTAGACTGTGATTTCGGTGTATGATTTTTATCCCTTTCTCATGATATCATAGGATCTCTGCTGGTTTGACACCTGGAACTGTCTTGAATTCCTGGTTACTGTCTCCCATTTCTCCTCTGAAAATTCACATCCTAATAATCAACTTCTGGTTCTACATCTGCTCATGACATTGCTCCAACGCCCTAACTGGTAAGCAATCTGGGAATCACAACCTTATCTTAAAGATTATCATTAAAGTGAATCTGTCCCCAGGTTTTTTGATACCTCGTCCGTGAGTTACATAATGCAGACTGTGGTTCCATAGATTTATCACCTACTGGACTGCTTGCTGCAGTTTTGATTAAAAAAGGTTTGATCTGCTGCAGATCAACCAGTTCTCTGAATTCTGAATGTTGAGTTTTGTACAACCCCGCCCACACCACTGATTGGAATCTTTAAATGTACACTATGCATAGGCAGAAAGCTGCCAGTCAATGGTGGATGGCGTGGTTGGACTTCCTGACAGTGGCCAAGTAGTTCTCCAGTGATAATCTGCTACACTCACTACACTAAGGAGACCAGTAAGTGAAACATCACTGGAATCAATATCTCTGCCCCTACATTATACTGATCACAGATGAGGTGGAAAATGACAGATTCCCTTTAAAAATAAAATATCTTGCAGCTACTTTAAGGGAAACAACACTGTGATTCCTTAGACGTGCACTTCAGTGATGCTTGTTTCTGGCAAACACCCATGGAGTCAAAATCATCAGTACTCAGTACACCTCAAAATAAGTTCTCAAAGGGGCATAATTTCCAAATGGGGTCACTTGAGAGGGGATTCTGCTCTTCTGACACTTAGGGTCTCTGTATATAAAGTCCACAAACTATCCTATAATTTTCTTTCCAAGTGTCAAATAGCGCTCCGTCTTTCCCGAGTCTCGCCGTGTGGTTAAGCAGTACTGTACCGCCACATATGGGGTAGCGCCACATTCAGCTGAATTTGTCTGAAAAATGTTGTGGCCATTTTTACCCATTTTCCTGCATGACAATGTAAAATCTGTGGCTACAACAAAACTTTTGTGGTAAAAATTTAATTTATTTTATTTTTTACCATCCAATAGAATAAAATTGATGTCATGGCAACATCAAACGATTGAAACCATTTCACCAAAATGTGCACTACAATATTTATTTTACTAACTTATTAGAGCCTTTAGTTCCACAGTAAAGTTGAGCGAACAGACTCGGTGTCTGGGTGCTCGGATATGCTCGGCACTCCACGGATTTGAAGCACGAATCCCTAACATGTGTGCCATAATTAAGACATAATCAGAGTTATTACGTTGCAGCATGCAGCAGAGCTCAGAAAGCTGCCCACACCACAGCTTTTGTGTACATTGTCGATTGCTAGTGAGCTGCTTATCACAGGAGGAGGCGTGGTCAGTGAACTTTGCACAAGGCAGTCACAGCAATGATAATGTCCTAGTGATAAAACCTTCATTGTAAAGAAACAGTTCACAGCTTAATAAGTGACACATCACTGAATACAGTATTTTAACCTCTACCTCTTGCTGTTTTAAGATTAAATAGCAAAAATCTGTTTACAGATTCCCTTTAAACTGTGAGGGATCTATTTGTATAGCACATTATATATTGAGCTGTGCAGGTTCCAATGTGCCACAACTTTTTCAATCTACTCATCACAGTGGTTGCAGGCATTGGACCTCCATTGATCTGATATAAAAGGCACAGACTCCTTTAACCCTGCTGTTCTGTTCGGGTCATAGTGACCCGAACAGACTTTTTGCGGCCCTGTAGATTTTTTTCTGTAAGACTCTAAAACTTGAGACTCCTTGACTTTTCCTCATTTGGGGGGACCTACCTATGAGTATTTTTATTTTATTTTTTTTTCGTTTACTTTTTGCTACACGCAAAAAGTTACACTTGTTGTGTTCAGGTCATAGTGACCCGACATCGTTTTTTACAGCTGTGAGGCCATATTTTCAGTGAAATAAAGGACTTATAACCTCAGTTGGGTCTATTTATTGCATCTACTATTGTATATCAATTGATTTATTTCCTAAATTATTTCAATGGGGTCGTACACGCGCTCTACCGGGGGTATGCACTGAGATCTGTGCACCATAAAAATGGCTTTATATTGATTATTTTTGGTGCGCAGTCTATTCTAAAATGTAGAGTGCATCCGGAGAGATCACTAGGTGTGCACTACACGTGTATATTATGCGCAGAACGGACTGCTCAGAACGCGATGTCTAAGACGTTTTTTTTTGTAAAGCTGAGCTGTAAAGTCTTGCAAATAATTTTTTTTTGCTAAGTAAGTCTGTCTTCCTGGCTTATCTGCTTGTTTTCAGAAGGGTTCTTATCTTCTCTGCTCTTATCAGTACACATATGCTAGCCCAGACATGTTACCTTTCAGTTTCTTTGGAGAGTAGCTGTGTGCTTCTACCCCCATGGCCTCTTCTGGCATCAAAAGAAAAAGATGCAGCTATTGCCCTTCTACAACAAGACGAGTATAACATGTTCTGGCTGTAAAACATTTCTATGCAAAAATCATGTGTATTGTTTTTCATGCAAGAATCCGTAAATTTATATGATCATGTAAATATATTCACATTGTAATGTTTATTATCTTTAATTTTTTATCACAAAATGTTTGATTTGATTGTTTGGTTCGGTTTTTCTTACAAAATATGTGTAGTTTTCTATTTTCGTTTTGCTCATTGGATGGATCTGTTTTTTCAGAATAAAAACAAAAAAAAACAAGATTTCTAGTTCATTTTTCTTTTTTTTTTACTACCAAACATGTTCACAAACAGTCTAGTAAGCAAAAAGTATTAAAAAAATGGAGTTAGAGTGTCTAAAATCAAGGTTTAATAAGCCGGGTCATAGTGACCCGGAACACTACAAGTGTACAGTAAATGCGACCAAAACCGCAGGGTTAAGTAACTAACTTTCGAATACCTGCAATTAATAATCAGATAATTTTTATGCAGCTCCCCCTTTTGCAGGCTGCCGGCAGTCAGTATTATATAATTCTGTAGCTTTATGTTTGTGACTTTTCATGTGACATCCTAATAAGTGATGCTGTAAACGTTGTATTCATAGCCATATTATTTGCAAAAAAAAGTTCATAAATTACTTTTGCAACTTTTTGTTTTTAGTTTATCACTGCATTGCATCTACTTTAGCTGTGAGCCACAGAGCTCCGCAGGTTAGTATAAAGTCCTTTCTACCAGAGTTTCCACAGCAACCGTCCATTTGATGCTGCTCCTTGCTGTTCAGCTCTCAACACTTATTGCAGAGATGTCAATTGTCTAACAAACTATTCCCGTTATAAAATGGAAAAATGGCAATAATATGCAATACCTAGTCACGTATGCTGGTTAGACATTCTTTATGAGAAGGCACATATTTTTCATACAGTTACAAATTGTAAGATGCTTGAGTACAAGGTTGGGGTTTAGTGAATGCTGGCCGAGGAGCCATTGTTGTCACGTTAATAGATAAGTATTTCAAGAGCTTCTAGTGAAAAATCAGCAGCAGATCCAAGGACACAGTCACTAGTAATAACTCATAAAGAACAATGAATATGATTGGAAACTATTATTTTTCAGTCATGCTCTTCACGTCCACTTATATATTGGCTGAATCGGTCATTGAACTGTTACATATAAGTATCATTACATTAGATAAGGTTTGCATTTAGACCTGTGTAAAAGGGAATATACATTATGGACCAAGCCCAAGGACCAACCATTAATTTATGATTGGTAATGGTCCAACTCCCAGAAAACAAAATGCGTATGCATCCACACATGACTGCGCTTGGTCCCTGAGCTCCAATAGCTTCAGATGCAGCACCAAGTACCAACCACAGGCACATGCGCAGATCAGCTGATACACAGTGCCATCAGTGGGCATTGGAATTCATTAGAACCCAAACTGAACCAGTTGTGCTGATCCTTTTGGTCCAAGAAGTCAAATCGTCATTAATATTACATTGTTCATCATTCTATAGACTGAGGTACACTATATGATCTTCAGCTGAAAGCAAAGTCTCATGGTCTACATTAAGCCAATAAGACTTCCTATGTTCTCAAAATAATCAGTAATGATCGTCCTGTGTGCTTGTGACGTCATTGTTCTGTGCAGCACAAGTCCTGGTGTGCTGCCGAGAAAGATCAATTCACCCGATGAATGATTTTTCTCTTTCATCTGGTGATTGGCAGCCTGTTTACCCTGTATGAATAGCGTTCCTAGGAACCCTCATTCCCAATGATCCTGTGATCGTTTACCGTAAATCGACCTTAATAAATCAGTTTTCTGTATGAAAGGCTCAAAATAATTAAGGAAACACTTAAATTACACATTGGATCTCAAAAAAACAAAATGATGTATTAGAAATCAATGGAACTAAAATCATCAGTCAAATTAAGACTAGATTCTAGATTCCCTCTAAAATTAAAATAAAAAATTGAAATCACATGTGAATCCAATTTGAGTAGATTTCATCGCAACAGCTCAAAATGTCACTCAGTAGTGTATGTGACCCTCATATACTGTATATACCTGTACAATGTCTGGGCATACACCTGACATGAGATAGCAGGTGTAGATTGTATGCTCATGAGATCAGGGTCTGTCATTGCTGGTTTGTATATTTTACTTATATTTTATTATTATTTATTTATTTTAGGGCAGCACGGTGGCGCAGTGGTTAGCACAGCAGCCTTGCAGCGCTGGGGTTCTGGGTTCAAGCCCCACCAAGGACAACATCTGCAAAGAGTTTGTATGTTCTCTCCGTGTTTGCGTGGATTTCCTCCGGGCACTCCGGTTTCCTCCCACATTTCAAAGACATACTGACAGGGAATTTAGATTGTGAGCCCCAATGGGGACAGCAATGATAATGTGTGTAAAGCGCTGCAGAATATGTTAGCGCTATATAAAAATAAAGATTATATATTTATTATTTATTTATTATTTAGGCTGTTTGCTTGTAAATCCTCTTCACGTGTACAATATCCTGTACATAGTCATGATTTTAAATAAATTATAACAATAATCTCCTCTCAAGCATGAATCAAGACATCAGTAAGTTCCTGAGCAGTCTATCATGCTACAGGTACTTGGAGATTTTAGAAGTTCTGAAACATCCCAGAGGTTCTCAATTGGAGAATGATAGGTAAAGTAAATAATATCAATACCTCCGTCATCCAGGAATTGGCTACACAAGTGCTCCATAGTCTTGCACCAGGAGGATCCTAGTGCTCATTGCACCAAGTCACGGTAGTGTTCACATGGAGTTTTGTGCAATATTAATGCTGTTTACAACAGTTATACTGTATGATTAAATGTTTCCTTGTTTTAATTTTGTACTAAGCTTTAATTCTGTACTGTCAACACATACTGTTCTTGTACAGGGACCCTTTATTGTCTGTGTCCGCCACTGTTTATATTTACAGTGGGGAACATAATTAGTATATGATACACTGCCGATTTTGCAAGTTTTCCCACTTAAAAAGAATTGAGAGCTCTGTAATTTTTATTCGTAGGTACACTTCAACTGTAAGAGACTGAATCTAAATAAAATCCAGAAAATCACATTGTATGATTTGTACATAATTAATTTGCATTTTCTTGCATGAAATAAAGATTTGATATAATAGAAAAACAAAACTTAATACTTGGTACAGAAACATTTGTTTGCAATTACAGAGGTCAGATGTTTCCTGTAGTTCTTGACTAAGTTTGCACAAAGTGCATTAGGGATTTTGGCCCACTACTCCGTACACAGATCTTCTCCAGATCTTTCAGGTTTTGGGGCCGTCACTATACAGCATTGAGTTTCAGCTATATCCAAAGATTTTCTACTGAGTTCACATCTGGAGACTGGCTAGGCCACTCCAGAACCTTTAAATGCTTCTTATGGAGCCACTCCTTAGTTTCCCTGGCTGTGTGTTTTGGGTCATTGTCATACTGGAAGACCCAGCCACGACCCAACTTTAATGCTCCTACTGAGGGAAGGAGACTGTTGGATAAATTCTTGTGATACATGACCCCATCCATCCTCCCTTTAATATGGTGCATTTGTCCTGTCCCCTTTGCTGAAAAGCACCCAAAAAGTATGATGTTTTCCTCATTCATGGTTTTTGAAAATGTACTTGGGGTTGTACTCATCCTTATTCTACCTCCAAACATGGCGAGTGGAGTTGATACCAAAAAGTTCTATTCTGGTCTCATCTGTCAGCATATCATGAAATCACTTGGCTCTTGTTTTCACAATATTGATGATGGATTTGGTATCCTACTTGTGCACCACCTCTTTTCAGAAGTGTCTTGTCTTTTTCCACTTCATCTGACCACATGACCTTTTCCCATGCCTCCTCTGGATCATTCAGATCATCATTGGAGACATTAAAATGTGCCTTGACATGTGGTAGCATGAGCAGGGGGACCTTGTGTGCCCTTCAGGATTTTAATGCATGATGGGGTAGTGGGTTACTAACAGGAATGTTTGAGATTGTGGTCCCAGCTCTCTTTAGGTCATTGACCAGGTCCTCCCATCTAGTTCTTGGCTGATTCCTGAATTTTCTCAGAATCATCTTTACCCCTTCTTAACCCCTTTCTGACATCGGACGTACTATCCCGTCGAGGTGGGGTGGGCCCCTATGACCACCGACGGGATAGTACGTCCAGCGAGATTGGCGGCGCTCACGGGGGGAGCGCAGCCGATCGCGGCCGGGTGTCAGCTGCCTATCGCAGCTGACATCCGGCACTATGTGCCAGGAGCGGTCACGGACCGCCCCCGGCACATTAACCTCCGGCACACCGCGATAAAACATGATCGCGATGTGCCGGCGGTGCAGGGAAGCATCGCGCAGGGAGGGGGCTCCCTGCGGGCTTCCCTGAGCCCCCCGCAGTAACGCGATGTGATCGCGTTGCTGCGAGGGTCTTACCTCACTCCCTGCCTGCGCCAGACCCGGATCCAAGATGGCCGCAGATCCGGGTCCTGCAGGGAGGGAGGTGGCTTCACAGAGCCTGCTCAGAGCAGGCACTGTGAAGCCTGAAGCACTGTAAGTCATATCGGTGATCTGACAGAGTGCTGTGCAAACTGTCAGATCACCGATCTGTGATGTCCCCCCCTGGGAAAAAGTAAAAAAGTAAAAAAAAAAATTCCAAATGTGTGAAAAAAAAATAAAAAAAAAATATTCCTAAATAATGAAAAAAATATATATATTATTCCCATAAATACATTTCTTTATCTAAATAAATAAAAAAACAATAAAAGTACATATATTTAGTATCGCCGCGTCCGTAACAGCCCGACCTATAAAACTGGCCCACTACTTAACCCCTTCAGTAAACACCGTAAGAAAAAAAAAAAAACGAGGCAAAAAGCAACGCTTTATTATCATACCGCCGAACAAAAAGTGGAATAACACGCGATCAAAAAGACAGATGTAAATAACCATGGTACCGCTGAAAACGTCATCTTGTCCCGCAAAAAACGAGCCACCATGCAGCATCATCAGCAAAAAAAAATTAAAAGTTATAGTCCTGAGAATAAAGCGATGCAAAAATAATTATTTTTTCTATAAAATAGTTTTTATCGTATAAAAGCGCCAAAACATAAAAAAATGATATAAATGAGGTGTCGCTGTAATCGTACTGACGCGAAGAATAAAACTGCTTTATCAATTTTACCAAACGTGGAACGGTATAAACGCCTCCACCAAAAGAAATTCATGAATAGCTGGTTTTTGGTCATTCTGCCTCACAAAAATCGGAATAAAAATCGATCAAAAAATGTCACGTGCCCGAAAATGTTACCAATAAAAATGTCAACTCGTCCCACAAAAAACAAGACCTCACATGACTCTGTGGACCAAAATATGGAAAAATTATAGCTCTCAAAATGTGGTAACGCAAAAAATATTTTTTGCAATAAAAAGCGTCTTTCAGTGTGTGACGGCTGCCAATCATAAAAATCCACTAAAAAACCCACTATAAAAGTAAATCAAACCCCCCTTCATCACCCCCTTAGTTAGGGAAAAATTAAAAAAATGTATTTATTTCCATTTTCCAATTAGGGCTAGGGCTAGGGTTAGGGCTAGGGTTAGGGCTAGGGTTAGGGTTAGGGCTAGGGTTAGGGCTAGGGTTAGGGTTAGGGCTAGGGTTAGGGTTAGGGCTAGGGTTAGGGCTAGGGTTAGGGTTAGGGTTAGGGCTAGGGTTAGGGTTAGGGCTACAGTTTGGGTTGGGGCTAAAGTTAGGGTTAGGGTTGGGGCTAAAGTTACAGTTAGGGTTTAGATTACATTTACAGTTGGGAATAGGGTTGGGATTAGGGTTAGGGGTGTGTCAGGGTTAGAGGTGTGGTTAGGGTTACTGTTTGAATTAGGGTTAGGGGTGTGTTTGGATTAGGGTTTCAGTTATAATTGAGGGGTTTCCACTGTTTAGGCACATCAGGGGCTCTACAAACGCGACATGGCGTCCGATCTCAATTCCAGCCAATTCTGCATTGAAAAAGTAAAACAGTGCTTCTTCCCTTCCGAGCTCTCCCGTGTGCCTAAACAGGGGTTTACCCCAACATATGGGGTATCAGCGTACTCAGGACAAATAGGACAACAACTTTTGTGGTCCAATTTCTCCTGTTACCCTTGGGAAAATACAAAACTGGGGGCTAAAAAATAATTTTTGTGGGAAAAAAAAAGATTTTTTATTTTCACGGCTCTGCGTTATAAACTGTAGTGAAACACTTGGGGGTTCAAAGTTCTCACAACACATCTAGATAAGTTCCCTGGGGGGTTCTAGTTTCCAATATGGGGTCACTTGTGGGTGGTTTCTACTGTTTAGGTACATTAGGGGTTCTGCAAACGCAATGTGACGCCTGCAGACCATTCCATCTAAGTCTGCATTCCAAATGGCACTCCTTCCCTTCCGAGCCCTCCCATGCGCCCAAACGGTGGTTCCCCCAACATATGGGGTATCAGCGTACTCAGGACAAATTGGACAACAACTTTTGGGGTCGAAGTTTTCCTCTTACCCTCGGGAAAATACAAAACTGGGGGCTAAAAAATCATTTTTGGGGGAAAGATTTTTTTTTAAATTTTCACGGCTCTGCGTTACAAACTGTAGTGAAACACTTGGGGGTTCAAAGCTCTCACAACCCATCTAGATGAGTTCCTTAGGGGGTCTAGTTTCCAAAATGGTGTCACTTGTGGGGTGTTTCTACTGTTTAGGTACATCAGTGGCTCTCCAAACGCAACATGGCGTCCCGTCTCAATTCCTGTCAATTTTGCATTGAAAAGTCAAACGGCGCTCCTTCCTTTCCGAGCTCTCCTATCCACCCAAACAGTGGTTTACCCCCACATATGGGGTATCAGCGTACTCAGGACAAATTGTACAACAACTTTTGGGGTCCAATTTCTTCTCTTACCCTTGGGAAAATAAAAATTTGTGGGCGAAAAGATAATTTTTTGTGAAAAAATATGATTTTTTATTTTTACGGTTCTGCATTATAAACTTCTGTGAAGCACTTGGTGGGTCAAAGTGCTCACCACACCTCTAGATAAGTTCTTTAGGGGGTCTACTTTCCAAAATGGTGTCACTTGTGGGGGGTTTCAATGTTTAGGCACATCAGTGGCTCTCCAAACGCAACATGGCGTCCCATCTCAATTCCTGTCAATTTTGCATTGAAAAGTCAAATGGCGCTCCTTCGCTTCCGAGCTGTGCCATGCGCCCAAACAGTGGTTTACCCCCACATGTGGGGTATTGGCGTACTCAGGACCAATTGTACAACAATGTTTGGGGTCCATTTTCTCCTGTTACCTTTGGTAAAATAAAACAAATTGGAGCTGAATTAAATTTTTTGTGAAAAAAAGTTAGTTGTTCATTTTTATTTAAATATTCAAAAAATTCCTGTGAAGCACCAGAAGGGTTAATAATCTTCTTGAATATGGTTTTGAGCACCTTGAGGGGTGTAATTTTTAGAGTGGTGTCAAACTTGGGTATTTTCTATCATACAGACCCCTCAAAATGACTTCAAATGAGATGTGGTCCCTAAAAAAAATGATGTTGTAGAAATGAGAAATTGCTGGTCAACTTTTCACCCTTATAACTCCCTAACAAAAAAAAATTTTGGTTCCAAAATTGTGCTGATGTAAAGTAGACACATGGGAAATGTTACTTATTAAGTATTTTGTGTGACATATCTCTGTGATTTAATTGCATAAAAATTCAAAGTTGGAAAATTGCAAAATTTTCATAATTTTCGCCAAATTTCCGTTTTTTTCACAAATAAACGCAGGTACTATCAAAGAATTTTTACCATTGTCATGAAGTACAATATGTCATGAGAAATTAATGTCAGAATCACTGGGATCCGTTGAAGCGCTCCCGAGTTATTACCTCATAAAGAGTCAGTGGTCGATTCGGCCGCCCCGCTCATGCATAGCAAAACTCGTACAATTAACAGGCAGCCCTGGCTGACCAGCCTGACCAAAGAATTAAGACGGGCTTCCAGGATTGCTGAGCGGAGATGGAAGCAATCCCGCTCTGCCGACCACTTCACTACATACAAGCAGTCCCTCGCCAGCTTCAAGTCTGCACTCACTGCCGCAAAACAAACTTACTTCTCATCTCTCATATCCTCCCTGTCTCACAACCCTAAACAGCTTTTCAACACTTTCAATTCTCTACTCCGTCCCCCATCACCTCCTCCCTCCCCCCTCATTTCTGCTGAAGACTTTGCCTCTTTCTTTAAACAGAAGATCGATACGATCAGAGAAAGCTTTGGCCCACAGCACCCACTGCCCCTCTTAGCTGCTCAACCCTGTTCCACTAAAATCAGCTTCTCCACCATGACAGAAGATCAGCTCTCCACCCTCCTGTCAAGATCACACCTCACCACCTGCACGCTTGACCCGCTCCCATCCCACCTCATCCCTAACCTTTCACCTCACAATGACATGCAAAGCCATCCACAACCTTTCTCCTCCATACATCTGTGACATGGTCTCCCGGTACCTACCTACACGCAACCTCCGATCCTCTCAAGACCTCCTTCTCTACTCCCCTCTCATCTCTTCTTCCCACAACCGCATCCAAGACTTCTCCCGTGCTTGCCCCATACTCTGGAACTCTCTACCCCAACACATCAGACTCTCGCCTACCATAGAAACCTTCAAAAAGAACCTGAAGACTCATCTCTTCCGACAAGCCTACAGCCTGCAGTGATCCTGAAGTTACTGAACCGCCGCGCAACCTGCCCTACCCTCTCCTAGTGTTTCATCACCCATCCCCTGCAGACTGTGAGCCCTCGCGGGCAGGGTCCTCCCTCCTTATGTACCCGTGTGCCTGTTATCTGCTCATGTTTAATGTATTTGTCTATATTTGCCTCGTATTCACAAGTAAAGCGCCATGGAATAAATGGCGCTATAAAAATGTATAATAATAAAAAAATAATAATAAAATTTTAAAAATTGGCCTGGTCATTAACGTACAAACCACCCTTGGGGGTAAAGGGGTTAAAGAAAAACTAACAGGTCTGTGAGAGCCAGAATTCTTGCTGGTTGGTAGGTGATCAAATAGTTATTTCATGAAATAAAAAGCAATTTAATTATTTAAAAATTATACAATGTAATATTCTGTTTTTTTATTTTTAGATTCTGTCTCTCACAGTTGAAGTGTACCTACGATAAAAATTACAGACCTCTCTATTCTTTGTAAGTGGGAAAACTTGCAAAACTGGCGGTGTATGAAATACAGATTTTCCCCATCTTATCTATATTAATATATATAGAAGATATATATATATAGATATATATATATATCTATATATATATATATATATATATGGCACCCCAGGAGTTTGGGTACCACAGTAGTGCTGCCTTCCTCTCGGGGAGGGTAGTGCTATGCCTGGAAACAAAGGGGATCTCTTTGGCAGGTATCCTCACACACAACACCTTCTGAATCCAGGCCAGGAGGGGGAGCTCAAATCCTGGTTTTAGGGCAGCTTCCCTGACTAAACATCCTGGTTTGGAGGAGAAGTCAGACAGTCTGAGAGAGACAGTGGACAGAGACATTTGGTCCCAGGAGACCAGTGAGAGCATATTAGTCTGAGAGTGAACACAAATAGGAAAAGGAGCAGAGGAGAGATTTGAGGGCTCAGGGAGGCTGCAAGGAGGCCTACGAGGAGCCAGAGTGCAGAGACCAGGTATCTTGAGCCTGAGGCTGTGGGGAGCTGCAAGCCCCATAGCAGCACCGGAGGGCACAGAGCTGCATGTATATTGCCCAAATTAAGCCTGTGGTACAGCAGCATTCTGGAGCCTGGAGTCACCGTGCTGAGACCCCCAGAAGGAACGGCTCAAGCTGCCTACCATACAGGTACCTGTCACAGGACAGGGGAAAGGACCAGGACCTTGTTTGGACACTTTAGGCAGCAAGGGACTTATAGCAAGCACAAAGTGGAAGGCTGCCAACCTGACTTGTCAAGGGGATTTCACTTATTTCCGGGCTGCCTGGACACCTAATGTACCAGTTGCCGGTACCCTGGACTGAGGCCTGTTACATCTTCAGTAAACCAAGTAAAGATTGCAACACTGTGTCCTTTACTCATTGACCGGCATACACCACCATCGCCATACTCCCTGGGAGCCCTGGTGACCCCGGTTCACCTGTGTGAAGTGTCACCATCATTGCTGCAACAACATCCCCCTGAGGACCCCTTTAAAGCAGCGTCGGTCCCCCTCTGGCATCACGACAGACTTTATCACAATCCCCTCTAAGGACCGTTTCCCTTTTACAGTGAGTCCCAGGGCCACAGACTGGGTCGCAGCCACTTTGACATCCCCTTTAAGAGCTACCGAACCCGATGCCGAGCACCCCGCTGCCCTGGTGGGCAAATCATATATATATATATATACAGTGGGGCAAAAAAGTATTTAGTCAGTCAGCAATAGTGCAAGTTCCACCACTTAAAAAGATGAGTGGCGTCTGTAATTTACATCATAGGTAGACCTCAACTATGGGAGACAAACTGAGAAAACAAAAATCCAGAAAATCACATTGTCTGTTTTTTTAACATTTTATTTGCATATTATGGTGGAAAATAAGTATTTGGTCAGAAACAAAATTTCATCTCAATACTTTGTAATATATCCTTTGTTGGCAATGACAGAGGTTAAACGTTTTCTGTAAGTCTTCACAAGGTTGCCACACACTGTTGTTGGTATGTTGGCCCATTCCTCCATGCAGATCTCCTCTAGAGCAGTGATGTTTTTAGCTTTTCGCTTGGCAACACGGACTTTCAACTCCCTCCAAAGGTTTTCTATAGGGTTGAGATCTGGAGACTGGCTAGGCCACTCCAGGACCTTGAAATGCTTCTTATGAAGCCACTCCTTCGTTGCCCTGGCGGTGTGCTTTGGATCATTGTCATGTTGAAAGACCCAGCCACGTTTCATCTTCAATGCCCTTGCTGATGGAAGGAGGTTTGCACTCAAAATCTCACGATACATGGCCCCATTCATTCTTTCATGTACCCGGATCAGTCGTCCTGGCCCCTTTGCAGAGAAACAGCCCCAAAGCATGATGTTTCCACCACCATGCTTTACAGTAGGTATGGTGTTTGATGGATGCAACTCAGTATTCTTTTTCCTCCAAACACGACAAGTTGTGTTTCTACCAAACAGTTCCAGTTTTGTTTCATCAGACCATAGGACATTCTCCCAAAACTCCTCTGGATCACTGGATCATCCAAATGCTCTCTAGCAAACTTCAGACGGGCCCGGACATGTACTGGCTTAAGCAGTGGGACACGTCTGGCACTGCAGGATCTGAGTCCATGGTGGTGTAGTGTGTTACTTATGGTAGGCCTTGTTACATTGGTCCCAGCTCTCTGCAGTTCATTCACTAGGTCCCCCCGCGTGGTTCTGGGATTTTTGCTCACCGTTCTTGTGAACATTCTGACCCCACGGGGTGGGATTTTGCGTGGAGCCCCAGATCGAGGGAGATTATCAGTGGTCTTGTATGTCTTTCATTTTCTAATTATTGCTCCCACTGTTGATTTCTTCACTCCAAGCTGGTTGGCTATTGCAGATTCAGTCTTCCCAGCCTGGTGCAGGGCTACCATTTTGTTTCTGGTGTCCTTTGACAGCTCTTTGGTCTTCACCATAGTGGAGTTTGGAGTCAGACTGTTTGAGGGTGTGCACAGGTGTCTTTTTATACTGATAACAAGTTTAAACAGGTGCCATTACTACAGGTAATGAGTGGAGGAAAGAGGAGACTCTTAAAGAAGAAGTTACAGGTCTGTGAGAGCCAGAAATCTTGATTGTTTGTTTCTGACCAAATACTTATTTTCCACCATAATATGCAAATAAAATGTTAAAAAAACAGACAATGTGATTTTCTGGATTTTTTTTTCTCAGTTTATCTCCCATAGTTGAGGTCTACCTATGATGTAAATTACAGACGCCTCTCATCTTTTTAAGTGGTGGAACTTGCACTATTGCTGACTGACTAAATACTTTTTTGCCCCACTGTATATATATATATATATATATATATATATATATATATATAAATATATATATATACACCAGTTAACTGTGAATATTGTTAGTTGTTGCAGCTATGGACATATCTTGTATTTTACTGGTCTGTCTCTAAGTTGTTATTTTTGTACCTTGTTGGGTATTGTTAACTAATTTTGTATTATAAACCCTGTTTTCATATGTACCGCACACTGGAGTAA